>NC_084549.2:70987500-71040000 GCF_033978685.3 Nerophis lumbriciformis | reverse complement strand
ACACTTCTACATCAGACCTGTTTGAGTGTCACACCACATCTCTTCTCACCACACTTCTACATCAGACCTGTTTGAGTGTCACACCACACTTCTACATCAGACCTGTTTGAGTGTCACACCACATCTCTTCTCACCACACTTCTACATCAGACCTGTTTGAGTGTCACACCACACTTCTACATCAGACCTGTTTGAGTGCCACACCACATCTCTCCTCACCACACTTCTACATCAGACCTGTTTGAGTGTCACACCACATCTCTCCTCACCACACTTCTACATCAGACCTGTTTGAGTGTCACACCACATCTCTCCTCACCACACTTCTACATCAGACCTGTTTGAGTGTCACACCACATCTCTTCTCACCACACTTCTACATCAGACCTGTTTGAATGTCACACCACATCTCTTCTCACCACACTTCTACATCAGACCTGTTTGAGTGTCACACCACATCTCTCCTCACCACACTTCTACATCAGACCTGTTTGAGTGTCACACCACATCTCTCCTCACCACACTTCTACATCAGACCTGTTTGAGTGTCACACCACATCTCTCCTCACCACACTTCTACATCAGACCTGTTTGAGTGTCACACCACACTTCTACATCAGACCTGTTTGAGTGTCACACCACATCTCTTCTCACCACACTTCTACATCAGACCTGTTTGAGTGTCACACCACATCTCTTCTCACCACACTTCTACATCAGACCTGTTTGAGTGTCACACCACATCTCTTTTCACCACACTCAACTTATTTTTTCACAAGTTTGGCCACCAAACAGGTGGATTTCTTGTGATGGAGTAAAGTTCACTGTCATCTGTCGTGTGTGTGTGCATGTGTGTGTGTGTGCGTGTGTGTGTGCGTGTGCGTGTGTGTGCGTGTCTGTCATCAGATCGCCGGCGCTGACTGTGTAATCCACTTTGCCACGGTCCCCCATTCAGCACATGGTCCCCGCTCTGCCTGCGCATTGAGACGTATGCAAATGTGCGGGCAGAAGGGTGGACGGCTTAGGACCCCAGTCACTGTCTCCCCTCGTGTGTGTGTGTGTGTGTGTGTGTGTGTGTGTGTGTGTGTGTGTGTGCGTGTGTGTGTGTGTGTGTGTGTGTTCCTGTATTTCTACCCTGCTTGAGACATCAACAAGGAAAAGTAGGATCTGAACAAGTTAGTGTTTGTAAAAAATTTGAAGTGCTCCCCCTCTGGTCATAATATGTAATAACAAGTGTGTGTAAGAAATTGAAATGCGCCCCCTTTGGGGAAAAAATTATTTAAAAAAAAAAAATAATATATATATATATATATATGTATATATATATATATGTATATATATATATATATATATATATATATATATATATATATATATATATATATATATATATATATATATATATAAATATATGCAAACTATGCGAATATAATTTTTTTTATATATATATATTTTTTTTAATGTTTTGTTTGTTATTGGTTTTTAATCTTTATTATTTACTTGGTTATTACAGTATGTCTCTGTATATATATATATATATATATATATATATATATATATATATATATATATATATATATATATATATATATATATATATATATATATTTATATATATATATATTTGTTTGTTATTGGTTTTTAATCTTTATTATTTACTTGGTTATTACAGTATGTCTCTGTATATATATATATATATATATATATATATATATATATATATATATATATATATATATATATATATATATATATATATTTATATATATATATATATATAAATATATATATATATATATATAAATATATATATATATATATATATATATATATATATATATATATATATATATATATATATATATATACAGAGACATACTGTAATAACGAAGTAAATAATAAAGATTAAAAACCAATAACAAACAAAACATAAAAAAAAAAAAAAAAGAAAGAAAAAAAAATTATATTCGCATAGTTTGCATATAATATTAATTTTGTAAATACAAATCTTTATATATCTTGAAAGGGTGGTCCTAAAGAGGTAGGCATTTTTCGGAGGTCTCAAGAAGGTATAAAATACAAGAATGTGTGTGCGTGTGCGTGTGTGTGTGTGTGTATGTGTGTGTGTGTGTGTGTGTGTGTGTGTGTGTGTGTGTGTGTGTGTGTGTGTGTGTGTGTGTGTGTTTCCACCCTTCTTGAGACATCAACAAGGAAAAGTAGCGTCCATATGAGGAGGTGTGAACAAGTTAGTGTGTGTAAAAATGTGAAGTGCTCCCTCTCTGGCCGACATATGTAATAACAAGTGTCTGTAAGAAATTGAAATGCGCCCCTTTTGGGGAAAAAATAATTTAAAAAAAATAAAAAATAAAAAATAAATATATATGTATATATATATATATATATATATATATATATATATATATATATATATATATATATATATATATATATATATATACAGAGACATACTGTAATAACGAAGTAAATAATAAAGATTAAAAACCAATAACAAACAAAACATACAAAATAAAAAAATAAAATAATAATAATAATTATATTCGCATAGTTTGCATATAATATTAATGTTGTAAATACAAATCTTTATATATCTAGAAAGGGTGGTCCTAAAGAGTTAGGCATTTTTCGTAGGTCTCAAGAAGGTATAAAATACAAGAATGTGTTTGCGTGTGTGTGTGTGTACGTGTGTGTGTGTGTGTTTCCACCCTTCTTGAGACATCAACAAGGAAAAGTAGCGTCCATATGAGGAGGTGTGAACAAGTTAGTGTGTGTAAAAATGTGAAGTGCTCCCTCTCTGGCCAACATATGTAATAACAAGTGTCTGTAAGAAATTGAAATGCGCCCCCTTTGGGGAAAAAATCATTTAAAAAAAATAAAAAATAAAAAATAAATATATATGTATATATATGTATATATATGTGTATATATATATATATATATATATATATATATATATATATATACATATATATATATATATATATATATATATATATATATATATATACAGAGACATACTGTAATAACGAAGTAAATAATAAAGATTAAAAACCAATAACAAACAAAACATAAAAAAAAAAAATAATAATAATAATAATAATTATATTCGCATAGTTTGCATATAATATTAATGTTGTAAATACAAATCTTTATATATCTAGAAAGGGTGGTCCTAAAGAGTTAGGCATTTTTCGTAGGTCTCAAGAAGGTATGAAATACAAGAATGTATGTGTGTGTGTGTGTGTGTGTGTGTGTGTGTGTGTGTGTGTGTGTGTGTGTGTGTGTGTGTGTGTGTGTGTGCGTGTGTGTGTGTGTGTGTGTTCCTGTATTTCTACCCTTCTTGAGACATCAATAAGGAAAAGTAGCGTCCATATGAGGAGGTGTGAACAAGTTAGTGTGTGTAAAAAATTTGAAGTGCTCCCCCTCTGGCCATAACCTTTCTTATATTTACAAAGTATGTATATATTATTAATGTTTTAAATACAAATCTTTATATATCTAGAAAGGCTGGTCCTAAAGAGGTAGGCTTTTTTCTCAGGTCCCCAGTAGGTAAGAAACACAATAATGTGTGTGTGTGTGTGTGTGCGTGTGTGTTCCAGACTGCAGCTGCCCCCAGAACAGTCACAGTCACCATCATAACGCCCCCATCCCCCCTCGCTCTCTCTCTCGTCCCCAAAGTCAATTTGTTTACAGTAATTTTGAAGGCTGAATTATTTGCTGTAATCGTCCGCACTGATGAAGGTCAGGCCCTTAGAGGGGGGGGAGGGGGGGGCCACGGGGCCCGCAGAGGGTCGGTCCTCTTTGAGACGCTCCGCTTCGCAATTAAGGAAAGCAAATGTCACTCCTCCAGGCCTCACAAATGAAAATCTGTACGAGGCGATTAGCATGAAGTCAACATCGCCTGTTAAAGTCACATTCCCTGTAGTACCGGTGCGTGTGTGTGTGTGTGTGTGTGAGTGCGTGTGTGTGTGCACTTTATGGGCAGGGAGAGACGGCAAACATGACCCGAGCAGGCCCAACAGCAAGGCAAACAAAGGGAGATGTCTTGTCGGAGGTGATCCATACAGACTGTGATTTACTCACTGGATGGAAAGGATAATGGAGGTTTAGAAGCCCGGCAAGAAAAAGAACAGGAATTTATCGTACATTCCCAAAGATATTGATGGAAATAGATTAAATCTGACGCGGCTGCTTTATGGATAGCTGTCACGCTATTTCTGCGGTAAACACCCGGCGCCATATTAAGGTAATGCATCAAAGGGCGGCGGACGTGAAGGCGCCGGATCACTCAAATTAGATTATAATAACAAGTCGGACCGGCTGACGTACGGCGAGTCGCACGAGTCACACGGCGGATGAAAAGCATCGCCATGATGAACAAGACGAAATGGAGCCGATCGATCAGAAAAAAAACAGGAGGAGAGAAGAATCGGCGTGAATAATTCATGAGGCGCTGACGTTACGACGCCACGGAAGGTGATGGAACAACATGAAGCAGCGACGCTTGCGCTTGTCGCTTGCGCTTTAACGGCCGCCGTTCTTGACTAATTCAAGAACGGAAGAAAACGAACGGATCGGAATTCCTCAAAAGGAAAAATGATACGTACAAATGAAGCATCGTTTGGTACTTTTACCGCCGTTTGTTGTTAGCTAGCTGGATTATGGGGAATGGTTTTGAAATAAGTTCCATGACACCTTTTGGAGTGGTGGGGCTCGGGCGAAGAACGAAAAGGCGAATAACTAGGCGAGATTCGGATTTTATTTATAAAGGCAAATACTGCGCAATTCTACGTACAATTGGGTGACAAGTAAAATTAAAGATTGTTGCGTTCAAGGAAGCAGTTATGTTGTTGTTTTCATGGCCGTTTGGTTGTTAGTTAGCAGGATTGTGAGGGAAAATATTGAAGTAAGTTCCATAAAACCTTTTGAAGTGGCGGGGCTCGGGCGAAGAACGAAAAGGTGAATATCTAGGGGAGATTTGGATTTTGTTCTTAAAGGAAAGCACTGCGCAATTCTACGTACAATTGGGTGTCGTTTCAAATTAAAGATTGTTGCGTTCAAGGAAGCAGTTATGTTGTTGTTTTCATGGCCGTTTGGTTGTTAGTTAGCAGGATTGTAAAGGAAAATATTGAAATAAGTTCCATAAAACCTTTTGGAGTGGTGGGGCTCGGGCGAAGAACCAAAAGGCCAATATCTAGGGGAGATTTGGATTTTGTTCTTAAAGGAAAATACTGCGCAATTCTACGTACAATTGGGTGTCGATTCAAATTAAATATTGTTGCGTTCAACAAAGCAGTTATGTTGTTGTTTTCATGGCCGTTTGGTTGTTAGTTAGCAGGATTGTGAGGGGAAATATTGAAATAAGTTCCATAAAACCTTTTGGAGGGGCGGGGCTCGGGCGAAGAACCAAAAGGCCAAAATCTAGGGGAGATTTGGATTTTGTTCTTAAAGGAAAGCACTGCGTAATTCTACGTACAATTGGGAGGCGATAGAAATTAAATATTGTTGCGTTCAAGGAAGCAGTTATGTTGTTGTTTTCATGGCCGTTTGGTTGTTAGTTAGCAGGATTGTGAGGGAAAATATTGAAATAAGTTCCATAAAACTTTTTGGAGTGGCGGGGCTCGGGCGAAGAACCAAAAGGCCAAAATCTAGGGGAGATTTGGATTTTGTTCTTAAAGGAAAATACTGCGCAATTCTACGTACAATTGGGTGTCGATTCAAATTAAATATTGTTGCGTTCAAGGAAGCAATTATGTTGTTGTTTTCATGGCCGTTTGGTTGTTTGTTAGCATGATTGTGAGGGAAAATATTGACATAAGTTCCAATAAACTTTTTGGAGGGGCGGGGCTCGGGCGAAGAACGAAAAGGCCAATAACTAGGGGAGATTTGGATTTTGTTCTTAAAGGAAAGTACTGCGGCATTCTACATACAATTGGGTGGTGATTCAAATTAAAGATTGTCGGGTTCAACGAAGCAGTTATGTTGTTGTTTTCATGGCCGTTTGGTTGTTAGTTAGCAGGATTGTGAAGGAAAATATTGAAATAAGTTCCAAGAAACTTTTTGGAGGTGTAGGGTTTGGGCGAAGGACAAAAAGGCGATTATTAGGGGAGATTCGGATTTTATGTTAAAGGAAGAAACTGGGCAATTCTACGTACAATTGGGTGGCAATTCAAATTAAAGATTGTTGTGTACAACAAAGCAGTTATGTTGTTGTTTTCATGGCCGTTTGGTTGTTAGTTAGCAGGATTGTGAGGGAAAATATTGAAATAAGTTCCAAGAAACTTTTTGGAGTGGTGGGGCTCGGGCGAAGAACCAAAAGGCAAATATCTAGGGGAGATTTGGATTTTGTTCTTAAAGGAAAGCACTGCGCAATTGTACGTACAATTGGGTGTCGATTCAAATTAAACATCGTTGCGTTCAAAGAAGCAGTTATGTTGTTGTTTTCATGGCCGTTTGGTTGTTAGTTAGCAGGATTGTGAGGGAAAATATTGAAATAAGCTCCAAGAAACTTTTTGTAGGTGTAGGGTTTGGGCGAAGGACAAAAAGTCAAATATTAGGGGATTTTATTTAAAAAGGAAGAAACTGGGCAATTCTACGTACAATTGGGTGTCGATTCAAATTAAAGATTGTTGCGTTCAAGGAAGCAGTTATGTTGTTGTTTTCATGGCTGTTTGGTTGTTAGTTAGCAGGATTGTGAAGGAAAATATTGACATAAGTTCCATAAAACTTTTTGGAGTGGTGGGGCTCGGGCGAAGAACGAAAAGGCAAATATCTAGGGGAGATTTGGATTTTGTTCTTAAAGGAAAGCACTGCGCAATTCTACGTACAATTGGGTGTCAACAAAGCAGTTATGTTGTTGTTTTCATGGCAGTTTCGTTGTTAGTTAGCAGGATTGTGAGGGGAAATATTGAAATAAGTTCCAATAAACTTTTTGTAGGCGTAGGGTTTGGGCGAAGGACAAAAAGTCGAATATTAGGGGATTTTATTTAAAAAGGAAGAAACTGGGCAATTCTACGTACAATTGGGAGGCGATAGAAATTAAATATTGTTGCGTTCAAGGAAGCAGTTATGTTGTTGTTTTCATGGCCGTTTGGTTGTTAGTTAGCAGGATTGTGAGGGAAAATATTGAAGTAAGTTCCATAAAACCTTTTGGAGTGGTGGGGCTCGGGCGAAGAACCAAAAGGCAAATATCTAGGGGAGATTTGGATTTTGTTCTTAAAGGAAAATACTGCGGCATTCTACGTACAATTGGGTGTCGATTTAAATTAAATATTGTTGCGTTCAAGGAAGCAGTTATGTTGTTGTTTTCATGGCCGTTTGGTTGTTAGTTAGCAGGATTGTGAGGGAAAATATTGAAATAAGTTCCATTAAACTTTTTGGAGTGGTGGGGCTCGGGCGAAGAACGAAAAGGCCGATATCTAGGGGAGATTCGGATTTTGTTCTTAAAGGAAAATACTGCGGCATTCTACGTACAATTGGGTGTCGATTTAAATTAAACATTGTTGCGTACAACGAAGCAGTTATGTTGTTGTTTTCATGGCTGTTTGGTTGTTAGTTAGCAGGATTGTGAGGGAAAATATTGAAGTAAGTTCCATAAAACCTTTTGGAGTGGCGGGGCTCGGGCGAAGAACGAAAAGGTGAATATCTAGGGGAGATTTGGATTTTGTTCTTAAAGGAAAGCACTGCGCAATTCTACGTACAATTGGGTGTCGATTCAAATTAAATATTGTTGCGTTCAAGGAAGCAGTTATGTTGTTGTTTTCATGGCCGTTTGGTTGTTAGTTAGCAGGATTGTGAGGGAAAATATTGAAATAAGTTCCATAAAACCTTTTGGAGTGGTGGGGCTCGGGCGAAGAACCAAAAGGCCAATAACTAGGGGAGATTTGGATTTTGTTCTTAAAGGAAAGCACTGCGTAATTCTACGTACAATTTGGTGTCGATTTAAATTAAATATTGTTGCGTTCAAGAAAGCAGTTATGTTGTTGTTTTCATGGCCGTTTGGTTGTTAGTTAGCAGGATTGTGAGGGAAAATATTAAAATAAGCTCTAAGAAACATTTTGTAGGTGTAGGGTTTGGGCGAAGGACAAAAAGTCGAATATTAGGGGATTTTATTTAAAAAGGAAGAAACTGGGCAATTCTACGTACAATTGGGTGACGATTCAAATTAAAGATTGTTGCGTCCAACAAAGCAGTTATGTTGTTGTTTTCATGGCCGTTTGGTTGTTAGTTAGCAGGATTGTGAGGGAAAATATTGAAATAAGTTCCATAAAACTTTTTGGAGTGGTGGGGCTCGGGGCGAAGAACGAAAAAGCCAATATCTAGGGGAGATTTGGATTTTGTTCTTAAAGGAAAATACTGCGGCATTCTACATACAATTGGGTGTCGATTCAAATTACAGATTGTCGGGTTCAAAGAAGCAGTTATGTTGTTGTTTTCATGGCCGTTTGGTTGTTAGTTAGCAGGATTGTGAGGGAAAATATTGAAATAAGTTCCAAGAAACATTTTGTAGGTGTAGGGTTTGGGCGAAGGACAAAAAGGTGAATATTAGGGGAGATTCGGATTGTATGTTAAAGGAAGAAACTGGGCAATTCTACGTACAATTGGGTGGCGATTCAAATTAAAGATTGTTGCGTCCAACAAAGCAGTTATGTTGTTGTTTTCATGGCCGTTTGGTTGTTAGTTAGCAGGATTGTGAGGGAAAATATTGAAATAAGCTCCATAAAACTTTTTGGAGTGGTGGGGCTCGGGCGAAGAACCAAAAGGCCAATATCTAGGGGAGATTCGGATTTTATTTATAAAATAAAATACTGCGCAATTCTACATACAATTGGGTGACAAGTAAAATTAAAGATTGTTGCGTACAACGAGGCAGTTATGTTGTTGTTTTCATGGCCGTTTGGTTGTTAGTTAGCAGGATTGTGAGGGAAAATATTTAAATAAGTTCCATAAAACCTTTTGGAGTGGTGGGGCTCGGGCGAAGAACCAAAAGGCAAATATCTAGGGGAGATTTGGATTTTGTTCTTAAAGTAAAATACTGCGGCATTCTACATACAATTGGGTGGCGACTCAAATTAAAGATTGTCGGGTTCAAGGAAGCAGTTATGTTGTTGTTTTCATGGCCGTTTGGTTGTTAGTTAGCAGGATTGTGAGGGAAAATATTGAAATAAGTTCCAAGAAACTTTTTGGAGGTGTAGGGTTTGGGCGAAGGACAAAAAGGCGATTATTAGGGGAGATTCTGATTTTATTTATAAAGGAAAATACTGCGCAATTTTACGTACAATTGGCTGACAAGTAAAATTGAACATTGTTGCGTTCAAGAAAGCAGTTATGTTGTTGTTTTCATGGCCGTTTGGTTGTTAGTTAGCAGGATTGTGAGGGAAAATATTGAAATAAGCTCCATAAAACTTTTTGGAGTGGTGGGGCTCGGGCGAAGAACCAAAAGGCAAATATCTAGGGGAGATTCTGATTTTATTTAAAAGGAAGAAACTGGGCAATTGTACGTACAATTGGGTGGCGATTCAAATTAAAGATTGTTGCGTTCAAGGAAGCAGTTATGTTGTTGTTTTCATGGCCGTTTGGTTGTTAGTTAGCAGGATTGTGAGGGAAAATATTGAAATAAGTTCCATAAAACTTTTTGGAGGGGCGGGGCTCGGGCAAAGAACGAAAAGGTGAATATCTAGGGGAGATTTGGATTTTGTTCAGGTTCAAGTGCAGGTTCAAATGAAACATTGTTGGGTTCAACTAAGCAGTCATGTACTGTAGTTGTTTTCATGGCCGTTTGGTTATTTGTTAGCAGGATTATCAGGAAAATATTGAAATAAGTTCCAAGATAGGCTCAGCGGTAGAAAATGGATGGATGGAACGTTCCTGGAGGTGTTGAGTTTAGGTAAAAGTAGAAAAAAAAGTTTTTTTTTAATGAAGAAAAACAGTACAATTCACCATCTGGATGCGTAAAAATATCAATATCAATTCCATGAAAGTTGGACAAAGAAAGAAAACACAACATCATTTTTTAATAGGAACAAACTGCAATTCTATGTGCAATTAGGGGCTGATTAAAATACAAAGACTGTTGTTCTCTAGCTAGTGACTAATTAGTCATTTTCATGGCCGTTGGTGTGTTTGTTAGCAGGATTAGTTCCATAAAACTTTATGGAGGTGCAGGGCTCGGGCGAAGGACACAAAGGCGGATATTAAGGGGAGATCCAGGCTTTTATTTTTAAACATTGTTGTGTACAACCAAGCAGTTATGTGGGTTTTTTTTGGTTTTTTTCATGGCCGTTTGCTTGTTTGTTTGCAGGATTATGAGGGGAAATATTGAAATAAGTTCCAAGAAGGGCTCGGGCGAAGGGAAAACCACAACATTGCAGAATAAACCAGTTGAGGAAAATTAGTAAATTACATTAATAACATCCTGGAATTTGATTATGATATTGTTATTTATTTAATCTTCATATAGATTAAAATGACCAACAATGGGAACATTTTGCATTTCCACCTATTTGACTGAAGAACTTTATCACGTAGTTTGATCAGAAAGTAAAAATAATGACAAATGAAGACAGAATGCGATCATGTAAGTGTAAAAAAAACAACAACAAAAACATTGATATGTACATTTACAGAATGTGCTTGCACTATTTTTTTCCGAAAAAGTAAACAGTCTGAAGTTGTCTTTATTTTTAGTTTATCATGCCATGATTTTACCAGTCTGGCCCACCCTTAGCTGTCAGGATTATGGGTAAAATATCAATATAAAACTTTCCGAAAAAGAAAACAATATGAAGTTGTCTTTAGTGTTAGGTTATCGTACCATGATTTTACCAGGAACATATTTTTCCACCATGTGGCCCCTGAGCTGAAATGAGTTTGTTAGCTAGCTATCAAGATTATGGGTAAAATATCAATATAAAACTTTCGGAAAAAGAAATCTGAAGTTGTCTTTATTTTTAGGTTATCATGGCATGATTTTACCATTGATACCATGATTTACCATGATTTTTCCTCCATGTGGCCCCTGAGCTGAAATGAATTTGACACCCTAGGTTTGGATGTTAGCTATCAGGATTATTGGTAAAATATCCATATAAAAATTTCCGATAAAGAAAACAATCTTAAGTTGTCTTTAGTTTTAGGTTATCATGGCATGATTTTACCATTGATACCAAGATTTTACCAGATTTTCCTCCATTTGGCCCCTGAGCTGAAATTAGTATGACACCTTACGTAGGGATGTTAGTTATCGGGATTACGGGTCAAATATCAATATAAAACTTTCCGAAAAACAAAACAATCTGAAGTTGTCTTTATTTTTAGGTTATCATGCCATGATTTTACCAGTCCGGCCCACTCGGGAACATATTTTTCCTCCATGTGGCCCCTGAGCTGAAATGAGTTTGTTAGCTATCAGGATTAGGGGTAAAATATCAATATCAAATTTTCTGAAAAAGAAAACAATCTGAAGTTGTCTTTAGTTTTAGGTTATCGTACCATGATTTTACCAGGAACATATTTTTCCACCATGTGGCCCCTGAGCTGAAATGAGTTTGTTAGCTAGCTATCAAGATTACGGGTAAAATATCAATATAAAACTTTCCGAAAAAGAAATCTGAAGTTACCTTTAGTTTTAGGTTATCATGGCATGATTTTACCATTGATACCATGATTTACCATGATTTTTCCTCCATGTGGCCCCTGAGCTGAAATGAATTTGACACCCTAGGTTTGGATGTTAGCTATCAGGATTATGGGTAAAATATCCATATAAAAATTTCCGATAAAGAAAACAATCTGAAGTTGTCTTTATTTTTAGGTTATCATGCCATGGTTTTACCAGTCCGGCCCACTTGGGAACATATTTTTCCTCCATGTGGCCCCTGAGCTGAAATGAGTTTGTTAGCTATCAGGATTATGGGTAAAATATCAATATAAAAATTGCAAAAAAGAAAACAATCTGAAGTTGTCTTTAGTGTTAAGTTATCATGCCATGATTTTACCAGTCCACCCCACTTGGGAACAGATTTTTCCTCCATGTGGCCCCTGAGCTGAAATTAGTATGACACCCTACGTAGGGATGTTAGTTATCGGGATTACGGGTAAAATATCAATATAAAACTTTCCGAAAAACAAAACAATCTTTATTTTTAGATTATCATGCCATGATTTTACCAGTCTGGCCCACTCGGGAACAGATTTTTCCTCCATGTGGCCCCTGAGCTGAAATTAGTTTGTTAGCTATCAGGGTTATGGGTAAAATATCAATATAAAAGTTTCCGAAAAAGAAAACACTCTGAAGTTGTCTTTATTTATAAGTTGACATGCCATAATTTTACCAGTCCGCCCCACTCGGGAACAGATTTTTCCTCCATGTGGCCCCTGAGCTGAAATTAGTTTGACACTCTAGGTTTGGATGTTAGCTATCAGGATTATGGGTAAAATATCAATATAAAACGTTCCGAAAACAGAACAATCTGAAGTTGTGTTTATTTTTAGTTTATCATGCCATGGTTTTACCAGTCCGGCCCACTCGGGAATAGATTTTTCCTCCATGTGGCCCCTGAGCTGAAATGAGTTTGACACTCTAGGTTTGGATGTTAGCTATCAGGATTAAGGGTAAAATATCAATATAAACAATCTGAAGTTGTCTTTATTTTTAGTTTATCATGCCATGATTTTACCAGTCCGGCCCACTCGGGAACATATTTTTCCTCCATGTGGCCCCTGAGCTGAAATGAGTTTGTTAGCTATCAGGATTATGGGTAAAATATCAATCTAAAAATTGCGAAAAAGAAAACAATCTGAAGTTGTCTTTAGTGTTAAGTTATCATGCCATGATTTTACCAGTCCGGCCCACTTGGGAACATATTTTTCCTCCATGTGGCCCCTGAGCTGAAATTAGTTTGTTAGCTATCAGGGTTATGGGTAAAATATCAATATAAAAGTTTCCGAAAAAGAAAACAATCTGAAGTTGTCTTTAGTTTTAAGTTATCATGCCATGGTTTTACCAGTCTGGCTGACTCAGGAACAGATTTTTCCTCCATGTGGCCCCTGAGCTGAAATAGTTTGACACTCTAGGTTTGGATGTTAGCTATCAGGATTATGGGTAAAATATCAATATAAAACATTCCGAAAAACAAAACAATCTGAAGTTGTCTTTATTTTTAGGTTATCATGCCATGATTTTACCAGTCCGGCCCACTCGGGAACATATTTTTCCTCCATGTGGCCCCTGAGCTGAAATGAGTTTGTTAGCTATCAGGGTTATGGGTAAAATATCAATATAAAAGTTTCCGAAAAAGAAAACAATCTGAAGTTGTCTTTAGTTTTAAGTTATCATGCCATGGTTTTACCAGTCTGGCTGACTCAGGAACAGATTTTTCCTCCATGTGGCCCCTGAGCTGAAATAGTTTGACACTCTAGGTTTGGATGTTAGCTATCAGGATTATGGGTAAAATATCAATATAAAACATTCCAAAAAACAAAACAATCTGAAGTTGTCTTTATTTTTAGGTTATCATGCCATGATTTTACCAGTCCGGCCCACTCGGGAACATATTTTTCCTCCATGTGGCCCCTGAGCTGAAATGAGTTTGTTAGCTATCAGGATTATGGGTAAAATATCAATCTAAAAATTGCGAAAAAGAAAACAATCTGAAGTTGTCTTTAGTGTTAAGTTATCATGCCATGATTTTACCAGTCCGGCCCACTTGGGAACATATTTTTCCTCCATGTGGCCCCTGAGCTGAAATTAGTTTGTTAGCTATCAGGGTTATGGGTAAAATATCAATATAAAAGTTTCCGAAAAAGAAAACAATCTGAAGTTGTCTTTAGTTTTAAGTTATCATGCCATGGTTTTACCAGTCTGGCTGACTCAGGAACAGATTTTTCCTCCATGTGGCCCCTGAGCTGAAATAGTTTGACACTCTAGGTTTGGATGTTAGCTATCAGGATTATGGGTAAAATATCAATATAAAACATTCCGAAAAACAAAACAATCTGAAGTTGTCTTTATTTTTAGGTTATCATGCCATGATTTTACCAGTCCGGCCCACTCGGGAACATATTTTTCCTCCATGTGGCCCCTGAGCTGAAATGAGTTTGTTAGCTATCAGGGTTATGGGTAAAATATCAATATAAAAGTTTCCGAAAAAGAAAACAATCTGAAGTTGTCTTTAGTTTTAAGTTATCATGCCATGGTTTTACCAGTCTGGCTGACTCAGGAACAGATTTTTCCTCCATGTGGCCCCTGAGCTGAAATAGTTTGACACTCTAGGTTTGGATGTTAGCTATCAGGATTATGGGTAAAATATCAATATAAAACATTCCAAAAAACAAAACAATCTGAAGTTGTCTTTATTTTTAGGTTATCATGCCATGATTTTACCAGTCCGGCCCACTCGGGAACATATTTTTCCTCCATGTGGCCCCTGAGCTGAAATGAGTTTGTTAGCTATTAGGATTATGAGTAAAATATCAATATAAAAATTTCCGAAAAATAACACAATCTGAAGTTGTCTTTAGTGTTAAGTTATCATGCCATGGTTTTACCAGTCCGGCCCACTCGGGAACATATTTTTCCTCCATGTGGCCCCTGAGCTGAAATTAGTTTGTTAGCTATCAGGGTTATGGGTAAAATATCAATATAAAAGTTTCCGAAAAAGAAAACACTCTGAAGTTGTCTTTATTTATAAGTTGTCATGCCATAATTTTACCAGTCCGGCCCACTCGGGAACAGATTTTTCCTCGATGTGGCCCCTGAGCTGAAATTAGTTTGACACTCTAGGTTTGGATGTTAGCTATCAGGATTATGGGTAAAATATCAATATAAAACTTTCCGAAAAAGAAAACAATCTGAAGTTGTCTTTATTTTTAGGTTATCATGCCATGATTTTACCAGTCCGGCCCACTCGGGAACAGATTTTTCCTCCATGTGGCCCCTGAGCTGAAATGAGTTTGTTAGCTATCAGGGTTATGGGTAAAATATCAATATAAAAATTTCCGAAAAATAAAACAATCTGAAGTTGTCTTTATTTTTAGGTTATCATGCCATGATTTTACCAGTCCGCCCCACTTGGGAACAGATTTTTCCTCGATGTGGCCCCTGAGCTGAAATTAGTTTGACACTCTAGGTTTGGATGTTAGCTATCAGGATTATGGGTAAAATATCAATATAAAACATTCCGAAAAACAAAACAATCTGAAGTTGTCTTTATTTTTAGGTTATCATGCCATGATTTTACCAGTCCGGCCCACTCGGGAACATATTTTTCCTCCATGTGGCCCCTGAGCTGAAATGAGTTTGTTAGCTATCAGGGTTATGGGTAAAATATCAATATAAAAGTTTCCGAAAAAGAAAACAATCTGAAGTTGTCTTTAGTGTTAAGTTATCATGCCATGATTTTACCAGTCTGGCCCACTCGGGAACATATTTTTCCTCCATGTGGCCCCTGAGCTGAAATGAGTTTGTTAGCTATCAGGATTATGGGTAAAATATCAATATAAAAATTTCCGAAAAAGAAAACAATCTGAAGTTGTCTTTAGTTTTAGGTTATCGTACCATGATTTTACCAGGAACATATTTTTCCACCATGTGGCCCCTGAGCTGAAATGAGTTTGTTAGCTAGCTATCAAGATTATGGGTAAAATATCAATATAAAACTTTCCGAAAAAGAAATCTGAAGTTGTCTTTATTTTTAGGTTATCATGGCATGATTTTACCATTGATACCATGATTTTACCAGATTTTCCTCCATTTGGCCCCTGAGCTGAAATTAGTTTGACACCCTACGTAGGGATGTTAGTTATCGGGATTACGGGTAAAATATCAATATAAAACTTTCCGAAAAACAAAACAATCTGAAGTTGTCTTTATTTTTAGGTTATCTTGCCATGATTTTACCAGTCTGGCCCACTCGGGAACAGATTTTTCCTCCATGTGGCCCCTGAGCTGAAATTAGTTTGTTAGCTATCAGGGTTATGGGTAAAATATCAATATAAAAGTTTCCGAAAAACAAAACAATCTGAAGTTGTCTTTATTTTTAGGTTATCATGCCATGATTTTACCAGTCCGGCCCACTCGGGAACATGTTTTTCCTCCATGTGGCCCCTGAGCTGAAATGAGTTTGTTAGCTATCAGGATTAGGGGTAAAATATCAATATAAAAATTTCCGAAAAAGAAAACAATCTGAAGTTGTCTTTAGTGTTAAGTTATCATGCCATGATTTTACCAGTCCGGCCCACTCGGGAACAGATTTTTCCTCCATGTGGCCCCTGAGCTGAAATTAGTTTGACACTCTAGGTTTGGATGTTAGCTATCAGGATTATGGGTAAAATATCAATATAAAACTTTCCGAAAAACAAAACAATCTGAAGTTGTCTTTATTTTTAGGTTATCATGCCATGATTTTACCAGTCCGGCCCACTCGAGAACATATTTTTCCTCCATGTGGCCCCTGAGCTGAAATGAGTTTGTTAGCTATCAGGGTTATGGGTAAAATATCAATATAAAAGTTTCCGAAAAAGAAAACAATCTGAAGTTGTCTTTAGTTTTAAGTTATCATGCCATGGTTTTACCAGTCTGGCTGACTCAGGAACAGATTTTTCCTCCATGTGGCCCCTGAGCTGAAATTAGTTTGACACTCTAGGTTTGGATGTTAGCTATCAGGATTACGGGTAAAATATCAATATAAAACATTCCGAAAAACAGAACAATCTGAAGTTGTCTTTATTTTTAGTTTATCATGCCATGATTTTACCAGTCTGGCCCACTCGGGAACATATTTTTCCTCCATGTGGCCCCTGAGCTGAAATGAGTTTGTTAGCTATCAGGATTATGGGTAAAATATAAATAAAGAAAATTGCGAAAAATAAAATAATCTGAAGTTGTCTTTATTTTTAGGTTATCATGCCATGATTTTACCAGTCCGGCCCACTCGGGAACAGATTTTTCCTCCATGTGGCCCCTGAGCTGAAATTAGTTTGACACTCTAGGTTTGGATGTTAGCTATCAAGATTATGGGTAAAATATCAATATAAAACATTCCGAAAAACAGAACAATCTGAAGTTGTCTTTATTTTTAGGTTATCATGCCATGATTTTACCAGTCCGGCCCACTCGGGAATAGATTTTTCCTCCATGTGGCCCCTGAGCTGAAATGAGTTTGTTAGCTATCAGGATTACGGGTAAAATATAAATTAAAAAAATTGCGAAAAAGAAAATAATCTGAAGTTGTCTTTAGTTTTAAATTATCATGCCATGATTTTACCAGTCCGGCCCACTCGGAAACATATTTTTCCTCCATGTGGCCCCTGAGCTGAAATGAGTTTGTTAGCTATCAAGATTATGGGTAAAATATCAATATAAAACATTCCGAAAAACAAAACAATCTGAAGTTGTCTTTAGTTTTAAGTTATCATGCCATGATTTTACCAGTCTGGCCCACTCGGGAACATATTTTTCCTCCATGTGGCCCCTGAGCTGAAATGAGTTTGTTAGCTATTAGGATTATGGGTAAAATATCAATATAAAACTTTCCGAAAAACAAAACAATCTGAAGTTGTCTTTATTTTTAGGTTATCATGCCATGATTTTACCAGTCCGGCCCACTCGGGAACAGATTTTTCCTCCATGTGGCCCCTGAGCTGAAATGAGTTTGTTAGCTATCAGGATTATGGGTAAAATATCAATATAAAAATTTCCGAAAAATAAAACAATCTGAAGTTGTCTTTAGTGTTAAGTTATCATGCCATGATTTTACCAGTCCGGCCCACTCGGGAACATATTTTTCCTCCATGTGGCCCCTGAGCTGAAATGAGTTTGTTAGCTATTAGGATTATGGGTAAAATATCAATATAAAACTTTCCGAAAAACAAAACAATCTGAAGTTGTCTTTATTTTTAGATTATCATGCCATGATTTTACCAGTCTGGCCCACTCGGGAACAGATTTTTCCTCCATGTGGCCCCTGAGCTGAAATGAGTTTGTTAGCTATCAAGATTATGGGTAAAATATCAATATAAATTCAATACAACTTTTTGGGGCTTCGGTGAAGGAAGAAACACAAAATTCTAGTGGAAATGTATTTTAAAGGAAGAAACTGCAAATCTATGCTGATAAATATATAAATATTGTTATTCCCTATAATAATAATAATAATAATAGATTTTATTTGTAAAAAGCACTTTACATTGAGTAAACAACCTTAAAGTGCTACAGTGTATTAAAAAATAAAAAATAAAAATAAATAAATTAAATAAAATAAAAAGATAATAAAAAATAAATAAATACAAATAAAACTAGAACAGCCAAATAGCTAAAACTAGTATGCATATATCTAAAAAAAAAGAAGAAGTATTTTTTAAAAAGAAAGGTTTTTTAAGCCTTTTTTAAAAGCATCTACAGTCTGTGGTGCCCTCAAGTGGTCAGGGTCTCCCATTGTTCGCAGCCCTGTCCTCGGAGGTTGGAGGAGGTTAGCCTGTATGGAGCGGAGGTGTCGTGTGGAGGCACTGGTGGACCAGGTCACTATCGAGTGACCTGGTTTTTTATTGTTGTTCTTTAAATAGTGACCTGGTTATTTCCATTGCGTTTGTTTGCTGCTGAAATAAGTTCCACCAAACTTTGTGGAGACTTGTGTTGTGTTGGTCAAGAATAAATCCGCTACATTTCATATGCAATTTAGTGAAGATTGTTTGACCACCTGGTTTGCAGTATTATGGAGGAAAGCAGTTCATGTGTAAACACTGCATGCATTTTCCCGACATTTCCTTGATATCCCGGGGAGTAATTGTTTCTAAACAAAATGAAAGGGATGACATTGTTTAGAAACACAAGAGAGCCGTGAATAATTCATGAGCCGTCGACGTAATGGAAGCCGAAACGAGCGCACGTGCAGAACAAAAGGTAATGAAACGACATGAAGCGGCGAAGCTTGCGCTTGTCATCCCCACTTCCACCCGCTAATTTACGACGGGGGGGGGGGGCTCCGACTTTGAGTTCTTACTGTAGCACGCGGCTAATCAATGGGGATGGCTACATTTGCCCTGACACGTCGTTTGCAACATCAAATCATTTGGCTCCGCGTTTAGCCTTTGTGAAGTCAACCATGTGAAGGGTCTGCTTAACTACACCACGCCGCCGCGCTGATAAATGATTTGGATTCCCGCGCCTTAAAGGACACATCCATCATATTCCCCCCCCCCATCCTCCTCCTCCTTCTGGCAATCTCCATGATATGTCTTTGTGAGGCTATGTCACACCTAAGCAAAATACATATTCATATTTTACATCATTTTTTTTACAACTTTAACATCAAAAGTGTATTTGCCATTATGATGTGTAGTGTTGTTTTTAAATGAGCGTAAGTCTTGAACTATAGAGAGTATTTCAATGGTTGAAATGTGTCAAGAACAGCACATTTTTACAACAAATGTCTGCATAAAAGTGATAATATATCATATTGTAGGTGTTTATTACACTTTGCATTCATATTTTGCTGTTTGTTACATTGGCAGCTGGTCTGAGAAGTAAAATATGTTCATATGTTGTTAATATTCAGTGTTTTATCGTTCATAGTTAATATTGTAAATCCCACGTAAAAGAGGAGCTACATTCATATGTTGTTGCTATTCAGTGTTTTATTGTTCATAGTTAATATTGTAAATCCCACTTAAAAGAGGAGCGACGTTCATACGTTGTTGATTTTCAGTGTTTTATTGTTCATAGTTAATATTGTAAATACCAGGTAAAAGAGGAACAATGTTCATATGTTGTTAATATTCATGATTTTATTGTTCATAGTTAATATTGTAAATCTCACGTAAAAGAAGAGCGACGTTCATATGATATTAATATTCAATGTTTTATTGTTCACAGTTAATATTGTAAATCCCACGTAAAAGAGGAGCTACATTCATATGTTGTTGCTATTCAGTGTTTTATTGTTCATAGTTAATATTGTAAATCCCGCTTAAAAAGAGGAGCAATGTTCATATGTTGTTGATATTCAGTGTTTTATTGTTCATAGTTAATATTGTAAATCCCACTTAAAAGAGGAGCGACGTTCATACGTTGTTGATATTCAGTGTTTTATTGTTCATAGTTAATATTGTAAATACCACGTAAAAGAGGAACAATGTTCATATGTTGTTAATATTCATGATTTTATTGTTCATAGTTAATATTGTAAATCTCACGTAAAGGGGAGCGACGTTCATATGATATTAATATTCAATGTTTTATTGATCATAGTTAATATTGTTAATCCCACGTAAAAGAGGAGCGACGTTCATATGTTGTTGATATTCAGTGTTTTATTGTTCATAGTTAATATTGTAAATCCCACGCAAAAGAGGAGCGATGTTCATATGTTGTTGATATTCAGTGTTTTATTGTTCATAGTTAATATTGTAAATCCCGCTTAAAAAGAGGAGCAATGTTCATATGTTGTTGATATTCAGTGTTTTATTGTTCATAGTTAATATTGGTAATCCCACGTAAAAGAGGAGCGACGTTCATATGTTGTTAATATTCAGTGTTTTATTGTTCATAGTTAATATTGGTAATCCCACGTAAAAGAGGAGCGACGTTCATATGGTGTTAATATTCATGTTTTTTTTGTTCATAGTTAATATTGTAAATCCCACGTAAAAAAAGAGCGGCGTTCATATGTTGTTAATATTCAGTGTTTTATTGTTCATAGTTAATATTGTAAATCCCGCGTAAAAAGAGGAGTGACGTTCATATGTTGTTAATATTCAGTGTTTTATCGTTCATAGTTAATATTGGTAATCCCACGTAAAAGAGGAGCGACGTTCATATGGTGTTAATATTCATGTTTTTTTTGTTCATAGTTAATATTGTAAATCTCACGAAAAAGAGGAGCGATGTTCATATGATGTTAATATTCAATGTTTTATTGTTCATAGTTAATATTGTAAATCCCACGTAAAAGAGGAGCTACATTCATATGTTGTTGCTATTCAGTGTTTTATTGTTCATAGTTAATATTGTAAATCCCGTGTAAAAAGAAGAGCGACGTTCATATGTTGTTAATATTCAGTGTTTTATTGTTCATAGTTAATATTGTAAATCCCACGTAAAAGAGGAGTGCCGTTCATATGTTGTTGATATTCAATGTTTTATTGTTCATAGTTAATACTGGAAATCCCACGTAAAAGAGGAGCGACGTTCATATGTTGTTAATATTCAGTGTATTATTGTTCATAGTTAATATTGTAAATACCACGTAAAAGAGGAACAATGTTCATATGTTGTTAATATTCATGATTTTATTGTTCATAGTTAATCTTGTAAACCCCACGTAAAAGAGGAGCGACGTTCATATGTTGTTAATATTCATGGTTTTATTGTTCATAGTTAATATTGTAAATCCCACGTAAAAGAGGAGCGACGTTCGTATGTTGTTAATATTCAGTGTTTTATTGTTCATAGTTAATATTGTAAATCCCACGTAAAAGAGGAGCGTCGTTCATATGTTGTTAATATTCAGTGTTTTATTGTTCATAGTTAATATTGTAAATCCCACTTAAAAGAGGAGCGACGTTCATACGTTGTTAATATTCAGTGTTTTATTGTTCATAGTTAATATTGTAAATCCCACGTAAAAGAGGAGCAACGTTCATACGTTGTTAATATTCATGGTTTTATTGTTCATAGTTAATATTGTAAATCCCACGTAAAAGAGGAGCGATGTTCATATGTTGTTGCTATTCAGTGTTTTATTGTTCATAGTTAATATTGTAAATCTCACGTAAAAGAGGAGCGACGTTCATATGTTGTTAATATTCAGTGTTTTATTGTTCATAATTAATATTGTAAATCCCACGTAAAAGAGGAGCGACGTTCATACGTTGTTGATATTCAGTGTTTTATTGTTCATAGTTAATATTGTAAATCCCACTTAAAAGAGGAGCGACGTTCATACGTTGTTGATATTCAGTGTTTTATTGTTTATAGTTAATATTGTAAAAGAGGAGCGACGTTCATATGTTGTCAATATTCAGTGTTTTATTGTTCATAGTTAATCTTGTAAATCCCATGTAAAAGAGGAGCGATGTTCATATGTTGTTGATATTCAGTGTTTTATTGTTCATAGTTAATATTGTAAATACCACGTAAAAGAGGAACAATGTTCATATGTTGTTAATATTCATGATTTTATTGTTCATAGTTAATATTGTAAATCTCACATAAAGGGGAGTGACGTTCATATGATATTAATATTCAATGTTTTATTGATCATAGTTAATATTGTTAATCCCACCTAAAAGAGGAGCGACGTTCATATGTTGTTGATATTCAGTGTTTTATTGTTCATAGTTAATATTGTAAATCCCACGCAAAAGAGGAGCGATGTTCATATGTTGTTGATATTCAGTGTTTTATTGTTCATAGTTAATATTGTAAATCCCACGTAAAAGAGGAGCGATGTTCATATGTTGTTGCTATTCAGTGTTTTATTGTTCATAGTTAATATTGTAAATCTCACGTAAAAGAGGAGCGACGTTCATATGTTGTTAATATTCAGTGTTTTATTGTTCATAATTAATATTGTAAATCCCACGTAAAAGAGGAGCGACGTTCATACGTTGTTGATATTCAGTGTTTTATTGTTCATAGTTAATATTGTAAATCCCACTTAAAAGAGGAGCGACGTTCATACGTTGTTGATATTCAGTGTTTTATTGTTTATAGTTAATATTGTAAAAGAGGAGCGACGTTCATATGTTGTCAATATTCAGTGTTTTATTGTTCATAGTTAATCTTGTAAATCCCATGTAAAAGAGGAGCGATGTTCATATGTTGTTGATATTCAGTGTTTTATTGTTCATAGTTAATATTGTAAATACCACGTAAAAGAGGAACAATGTTCATATGTTGTTAATATTCATGATTTTATTGTTCATAGTTAATATTGTAAATCTCACATAAAGGGGAGTGACGTTCATATGATATTAATATTCAATGTTTTATTGATCATAGTTAATATTGTTAATCCCACCTAAAAGAGGAGCGACGTTCATATGTTGTTGATATTCAGTGTTTTATTGTTCATAGTTAATATTGTAAATCCCACGCAAAAGAGGAGCGATGTTCATATGTTGTTGATATTCAGTGTTTTATTGTTCATAGTTAATATTGTAAATCCCACGTAAAAGAGGAGCGACGTTCATATGTTGTTAATATTCATGTTTTTTTTGTTCATAGTTAATATTGTAAATCCCACATTCTTTATTTTAATGTACATTTTAGGTGTCCCTTTCTGTAAAAATCTCGTAAAATTTAATTCAGTTTTTTTTAGGTGGGCTGTCTTAACATTTTTACAACTCTAGTGACTTTTGGTGTTAGTGTTCCTGGGAAAAAAGAAGCCAAACACACATACTGTACAGCAGGTTTT
Source organism: Nerophis lumbriciformis (assembly GCF_033978685.3). Lineage (NCBI taxonomy): Eukaryota > Metazoa > Chordata > Actinopteri > Syngnathiformes > Syngnathidae > Nerophis > Nerophis lumbriciformis. Next base: position 71,016,568 of record NC_084549.2, on the reverse strand, counting down.
TACAGCTACATGTGTATATATCATTTATACACACATACACATATTTTTCTGTCAAAGTGGTCCAAACATTTGCCCATCTAAGTGTAATTAATGGTCATGAGGTGTGGAAGCCCGGGTGCTGAACTTGCTCCTGTCTTTTGTGTTGTACAAGCAGCCACCCCGTGCATCAAGGCTATCAGCCCCAGCGAGGGATGGACCACCGGCGGAGCCACCGTCATCATCATAGGCGACAACTTCTTCGACGGCCTCCAAGTGGTGTTCGGCACCATGCTCGTATGGAGCGAGGTACGCTGACCAAAACCCTCTTTTTTTTCCCCACGGGGGGCCCCCCCAGGGCTCATTATCTCCTCTCTCATCCAGCTGATCACGCCCCACGCCATCCGCGTCCAGACTCCACCTCGGCACATCCCCGGCGTGGTGGAAGTCACGCTGTCCTACAAGTCCAAGCAGTTCTGCAAAGGCGCCCCTGGGAGATTTGTCTACACCGGTGAGTCCGAAACCCTTTCCTCGGTAATGAACTCGCCAAGGTCTGGCCTTGGCGGAATGTGAAGCAAATGTGCAAGATCTGCACTGTTTTAGAGGAAAAGGCTGTGGGTGGAGGGGGGCTTCCACAAGTGCAACCCGATCCCCCCCCTCTGACCTTCTGTTGTACAAGGTTGCTGCCGAGCTCTGTTAAACTCAAGCTGTCAGGATGACTCAGTCTGCCAATGGTCTTTATGTGGATTGATACGAGACTGGAGGACTGGGGGGGGTTATGTTCTTCTCGCCCTCTGCTAGTTAGGGAGCAGCCACCGCTTTTATGTCACCGGTTCACATCAAGTGTTTGTCTAGTTGCTCTCATCGCCGTTTGATTGCTAGTTAGTCCAACTGTAAGAGGACGTCGTAAACGGAGGTCCGGGAATTTTTTTTACGAGGGGTAAGGTAGAAAACGCAAAATTCCAGGGCAGATATGGGGTTTTTCTTTTTGTAAAGACAAATCCATCGAGTGACGGTCGTGACAGTCATGGCGTGTTGTTATTAGTTTGTTGCATTATTGTAGCACCTACTCAGTGGCCTAGTGGTTAGAGCAGGGTTTTTCAACCACTGTGCCGCGGCACACTAGTGTGCCGTGAGTTGATCTAATTTCACCTATTTGGGTTAAAAATATATTTTGCAAAGCAGTAATTCTAGTCTGCAAATGATGTGTTGTTGTTGAGTGTCGGTGCTGTCTAGAGCTCGGCAGAGTAACCGTGTAATACTCTTCCATATCAGTAGGTGGCGGCCGGTAGCTAATTGCTTTGTAGATGTCAGAAACAGCGGGAGGCAGGGTGCAGGTAAAAAGGTGTCTAATGCTTAAACCAAAAATACACAAAAGGTGAGTGCCCCTAAGAAAAGGCATTTAAGCTTAGGGAAGGCTGTGCAGAACCAAACTAAAACTGAGCTGGCTACAAAGTAAACAAAAACAGAATGCTGGACGACAGCAAAGACTTACTGTGGGGCAAAGACGACGTCCACAATGTACATCCAAAAGGTGAGTGCCCCTAAGAAAAGGCATTGAAGCTTAGGGAAGGCTACGCAGAACGAAAGAACGAAACTAAAACTGAACTGGCTACAAAGTAAACAAAAACAGAATGCTGGACGACAGCAAAGACTTACTGTGGGGCAAAGACGACGTCCACAATGTACATCCAAAAGGTGAGTGCCCCTAAGAAAAGGCATTGAAGCTTAGGGAAGGCTACGCAGAACGAAAGAACGAAACTAAAACTGAACTGGCTACAAAGTAAACAAAAACAGAATGCTGGACGACAGCAAAGACTTACTGTGGGGCAAAGACGACGTCCACAATGTACACCCAAAAGGCGAGTGCCCCTAAGAAAAGGCATTGAAGCTTAGGGAAGGCTACGCAGAACGAAAGAACGAAACTAAAACTGAACTGGCTACAAAGTAAACAAAAACAGAATGCTGGACGACAGCAAAGACTTACTGTGGAGCAAAGACGACGTCCACAATGTACATCCAAAAGGTGAGTGCCCCTAAGAAAAGGCATTGAAGCTTAGGGAAGGCTACGCAGAACGAAAGAACGAAACTAAAACTGAACTGGCTACAAAGTAAACAAAAACAGAATGCTGGACGACAGCAAAGACTTACTGTGGGGCAAAGACGACGTCCACAATGTACATCCAAAAGGCGAGTGCCCCTAAGAAAAGGCATTGAAGCTTAGGGAAGGCTACGCAGAACGAAAGAACGAAACTAAAACTGAACTGGCTACAAAGTAAACAAAAACAGAATGCTGGACGACAGCAAAGACTTACTGTGGGGCAAAGACGGCGTCCACAATGTACATCCAAAAGGTGAGTGCCCCTAAGAAAAGGCATTGAAGCTTAGGGAAGGCTACGCAGAACGAAAGAACGAAACTAAAACTGAACTAGCTGCAAAGTAAACAAAAACAGAATGCTGGACGACAGCAAAGACTTACTGTGGGGCAAAGACGACGTCCACAATGTACATCCAAAAGGTGAGTGCCCCTAAGAAAAGGCATTGAAGCTTAGGGAAGGCTATGCAGAACGAAAGAACGAAACTAAAACTGAACTGTCTACAAAGTAAACAAAAACAGAATGCTGGACGACAGCAAAGACTTACTGTGGGGCAAAGACGACGTCCACAATGTACATCCAAAAGGCGAGTGCCCCTAAGAAAAGGCATTGAAGCTTAGGGAAGGCTACGCAGAACGAAAGAACGAAACTAAAACTGAACTGGCTACAAAGTAAACAAAAACAGAATGCTGGACGACAGCAAAGACTTACTGTGGAGCAGAGACGGCGTCCACAAAGTACATCCAAAAGGTGAGTGCCCCTAAGAAAAGGCATTGAAGCTTAGGGAAGGCTATGCAGAACGAAAGAACGAAACTAAAACTGAACTGGCTACAAAGTAAACAAAAACAGAATGCTGGATGACAGCAAAGACTTACTGTGGGGCAAAGACGACGTCCACAATGTACATCCAAAAGGTGAGTGCCCCTAAGAAAAGGCATTGAAGCTTAGGGAAGGCTACGCAGAATGAAATAACGAAACTAAAACTGAACTGGCTACAAAGTAAACAAAAACAGAATGCTGGACGACAGCAAAGACTTACTGTGGGGCAAAGACGACGTCCACAATGTACATCCAAAAGGTGAGTGCCCCTAAACTAAAAACATACTCAAACCATTTTCGATCCTTTTTCAAAAATGCTACTAGGGCGGCACTAAAGAGCTCTACTACGCAAAGCCAAAGCCATGTATCAACAACACCCGTCATATTAAACAGTGGGCTTTTTTAACAGGTTTGTGTCACGTTTGTCCTCAAACTAAAAACACACTCAAACCATTTTTAATCCGTTTTTAAAAATGCTGCTAGGGCGGCACTAAAGAGCTCTACTACGCAAAGCCAAAGCCATGTATCAACAACACCCGTCATATTAAACAGTGGGCTTTTTAAACAGGTTTGTGTCACGTTTGTCCTCAAACTAAAGACATACTCAAACCATTTTCAATCCTTTTTTAAAAATGCTACTAGGGCGGCACTAAAGAGCTCTACTACGCAAAGCCAAAGCCATGTATCAACAACACCCGTCATATTAAACAGTTTGCTTTTTTAACAGGTTTGTGTCACGTTTGTCCTCAAACTAAAAACATACTCAAACCATTTTCGATCCTTTTTCAAAAATGCTACTAGGGCGGCACTAAAGAGCTCTACTACGCAAAGCCAAAGCCATGTATCAACAACACCCGTCATATTAAACAGTGGGCTTTTTTTAACAGGTTTGTGTAACGTTTGTCCTCAAACTAAAAACACACTCAAACCATTTTCAATCCTTTTTTAAAAATGCTTCTAGGGCGGCACTAAAGAGCTCTACTACGCAAAGCCAAAGCCATGTATCAACAACACCCGTCATATTAAACAGTGGGCTTTTTTTAACAGGTTTGTGTCACGTTTGTCCTCAAACTAAAAACATACTCAAACCATTTTTAATCCTTTTTTAAAAAGGCTACTAGGGCGGCACTAAAGAGCTCTACTACGCAAAGCCAAAGCCATGTATCAACAACACCCGTCATATTAAGCAGTGGGCTTTTTTAACAGGTTTGTGTCACGTTTGTCCTCAAACTAAAAACATACTCAAACCATTTTCAATCCTTTATTAAAAAGGCTACTAGGGCGGCACTAAAGAGCTCTACTACGCAAAGCCAAAGCCATGTACCAACAACACCCGTCATATTAAACAGTGGACTTTTTTAACAGGTTTGTGTCACATTTGTCCTCAAACTAAAAACACACTCAAACCATTTTCAATCAGTTTTTAAAAAGACTACTAGGGCGGCACTAAAGAGCTCTACTACGCAAAGCCAAAGCCATGTATCAACAACACCCGTCATATTAAACAGTGGGCTTTTTTAACAGGTTTGTGTCACATTTGTCCTCAAACTAAAAACATACTCATAACATTTTCAATCATTTTTTAAAAAGGCTACTAGGGCGGCACTAAAGAGCTCTACTACGCAAAGACAAAGCCATGTATCAACAACACCCGTCATATTAAACAGTGAGCTTTTTTAACAGGTTTGTGTCACGTTTGTCCTCAAACTAAAAACATACTCTAACCATTTTCAATCCTTTTTTAAAAATACTACTAAGGCGGCACTAAAGAGCTCTACTACGCAAAGCCAAAGCCATGTATCAACAACACCCGTCATATTAAACAGTGGGCTTTTTGAACAGGTTTGTGTCACGTTTGTCCTCAAACTAAAAACATATTCAAACCATTTTCCATCCTTTTTTAAAAAAATGCTCCAATGGAGCCACGAGGGCGGCACGAAAGAGCTCTACTACGCAAAACCAAAGCCATGTATCAACAACACCCGTCATATTAAACAGTGGGCTTTTTTAACAGGTTTGTGTCACGTTTGTCCACAAACTAAAAACACACTCAAACCATTTTCAATCCTTTTTCAAAAATGCTACTAGGGCCGCACTAAAGAGCTCTACTACGCAAAGCCAAAGCCATGTATCAACAACACCCGTCATATTAAACAGTGGGCTTTTTTTGACAGGTTTGTGTCACGTTTGTCCTCAAACTAAAAACATACTCAAAACATTTTCAATCATTTTTTAAAAAGGCTACTAGGGCGGCACTAAAGAGCTCTACTACGCAAAGCCAAAGCCATGTATCAACAACACCCGTCATATTAAACAGTGGGCTTTTTTTAACAGGTTTGTGTCACGTTTGTCCTCAAACTAAAAACATACTCAAACCATTTTTAATCCTTTTTTAAAAAGGCTACTAGGGCGGCACTAAAGAGCTCTACTACGCAAAGCCAAAGCCATGTATCAACAACACCCGTCATATTAAACAGTTTGCTTTTTTAACAGGTTTGTGTCACGTTTGTCCTCAAACTAAAAACATACTCAAACCATTTTCGATCCTTTTTCAAAAATGCTACTAGGGCGGCACTAAAGAGCTCTACTACGCAAAGCCAAAGCCATGTATCAACAACACCCGTCATATTAAACAGTGGGCTTTTTTTAACAGGTTTGTGTCACGTTTGTCCTCAAACTAAAAACATACTCAAACCATTTTTAATCCTTTTTTAAAAATGCTACTAGGGCGGCACTAAAGAGATCTACTACGCAAAGCCATGTATCAACAACACCCGTCATATTAAACAGTGGGCTTTTTTAACAGGTTTGTGTCACGTTTGTCCTCAAACTAAAAACATACTCAAACCACTTTCAATCCTTTTTTAAAAAGGCTACTAGGGCGGCACTAAAGAGCTCTACTACGCAAAGCCAAAGCCATGTATCAACAACACCCGTCATATTAAACAGTGGGCTTTTTTAACAGGTTTGTGTCACGTTTGTCCTCAAACTAAAAACACACTCAAACCATTTTCAATCCTTTTTTAAAAAGGCTACTAGGGCGGCACTAAAGAGCTCTACTACGCAAAGCCAAAGCCATGTATCAACAACACCCGTCATATTAAACAGTGGGCTTTTTTAACAGGTTTGTGTCACGTTTGTCCTCAAACTAAAAACATACTCAAACCATTTTCGATCCTTTTTCAAAAATGCTACTAGGGCGGCACTAAAGAGCTCTACTACGCAAACCCAAAGCCATGTATCAACAACACCCGTCATATTAAACAGTGGGCTTTTTTAACAGGTTTGTGTCACGTTTGTCCTCAAACTAAAAACATACTCAAACCATTTTTAATCCTTTTTTAAAAATGCTACTTGGGCGGCACTAAAGAGCTCTACTACGCAAAGCCAAAGCCATGTATCAACAACACCCGTCATATTAAACAGTGAGCTTTTTTAACAGGTTTGTGTCACGTTTGTCCTCAAACTAAAAACACACTCAAACCATTTTCAATCCTTTTTTAAAGATGCTACTAGGGCGGCACTAAAGAGCTCTACTACGCAAAGCCAAAGCCATGTATCAACAACACCCGTCATATTAAACAGTGGGCTTTTTTTAACAGGTTTGTGTCACGTTTGTCCTCAAACTAAAAACATACTCAAACCATTTTTGATCCTTTTTCAAAAATGCTACTAGGGCGGCACTAAAGAGCTCTACTACGCAAAGCCAAAGCCATGTATCAACAACACCCGTCATATTAAACAGTGGGCTTTTTTAACAGGTTTGTGTCACGTTTGTCCTCAAAACTAAAAACATACTCAAACCATTTTTAATCCTTTTTTAAAAATGCTACTAGGGCGGCACTAAAGAGCTCTACTACGCAAAGCCATGTATCAACAACACCCGTCATATTAAACAGTGGGCTTTTTTAACAGGTTTGTGTCACGTTTGTCCTCAAACTAAAAACATACTCAAACCACTTTCAAGCCTTTTTTAAAAATGCTACTAGGGCGGCACTAAAGAGCTCTACTACGCAAAGCCAAAGCCATGTATCAACAACACCCGTCATATTAAACAGTGGGCTTTTTTAACAGGTTTGTGTCACGTTTGTCCTCAAACTAAAAACACACTCAAACCATTTTCAATCCTTTTTTAAAAATGCTAAAGAGCCACGGGTTGCTGGATAGGAGTTTGCCCTCGGAGCGAGCGATACCTTGGCCAAGTGAGAGTGAAACGGAGACAAACGCAAGTGAGAACGATGTGTGTGTGTGTGTGTGTGTGTGTGTGTGTGTGACGCTCTAAGTGAGGGATGTGATTATCTTGGCTAACAGAAGGAAGTGGTGGTCTTATCTGTCATCATGGCTGAGGAGGCCGAGGGTGAGGAGGTCACAGCCTGTCTGACCTGGAAGCCTCCCTGTGATGGACAGACTCCCACTCCCACTCCCGGCAACCCCAAGTGCAGACCTGGCCTTGAGCACGGCAGAATTGCAAAGTGGAGACCCCCCTACCCCCCCAATCCAGGGGCAGCTGTTTCTCATCAAGACCCTCCCCAGACCCTCACACCCCTCTCTGCAGCCATGCGTCCCCTTCCCCTCCAACCGTGCAGTCTGGCCCAGCTCTCCTGCGTTTAACCTCCCTAGCAGGAGCGGAGCAAAGGCCAACAAGGCAGCCGGATAATGAAACAGGAGTGTAGTGTGTGTGTGTGTGTGTGTGTGTGTGTACACGTGTTAGCGCGCAGCCTTGAGAAGGTGTATAAGTTAAGACATTAATGGCTTATATAGCGCCCCGGTGAAAGTGGCAGGTCCCTAAAGAACAGACCCCATTAGTCACAGAGGCTAAGCGGATTGGGACGATTACCATCGGGGGTTTTTTTACCCAGGAAACGTGTTCCCCTTGCTCTCAATCTTTCTTGTATTTCTTCACACTTTGTAGAAAGATGCAATTACCCCCCCCCCACCCCCCCCACCCTCCGGACAATTGATTAGTGAATTCAAGGGTCCGGCGGCTCTGGTGAGGACTGACACTTGAGGACCACGGATTCTGTGGGTTTGGTTTTGTCTAAGACAGAAGACACATATTTACACTAGATGACATTAACCCATAACCTATGGGTTGTGGACAAAAAGCTTTGCGGACATGCAGTACGATGGTATGTTTATATTCTATCCATCCATTTATTTTCTACCGCTTGTCCTGTTCGGGGTCGCGGGGGGCGCTGGAGCCTATCTCAGCTGCATTCGGGCGGAAGGCGGGGTACACCCTGGACAAGTCGCCACCTCATCGCAGGGCCAACACAGATAGACAGACAACATTCACACACTAGGGACCATTTAGTGTTGCCAATCAACTTATCCCCAGGTGCATGTCTTTGGAGGTGGGAGGAAGCCGGAGTACCCGGAGGGAACCCACGCAGTCACGGTGGAGAACATGCAAACTCCACACAGAAAGATCCCGAGCGCAGGATCGAACCCAGGACCTTCGTATTCTATTTTTTTCAAAATAGCAACAAAATAGCCAGAGCGAGTGTGGCGAAAGGCAGGAATAAATAGCTCTCTGATTAGTGCCCGGGTGCAGGTGAGCGTCCTGAACACTAAGGAAAATAATCAGCACCCATGGCAACCAAGAAACACAAACCCAGGGGCGCCGAAGCCGAACTAGGGGAGTATTAAACTAAAAAAAACATAATTTCTGGTCCAGAACGTATTTTGCGTTATTCATTATTGACATAAAATTGTTATTGTTGTAAAAAGTAAAAAAACAACATTTTACTGTAAAATGTTGTAAATGTGCCCTGCGATGAGGTGGCGACTTGTCCAGGGTGTACCCCGCCTTCCGCTTGATTGTAGCTGAGATAGGCTCCAGCGACCCCAAAGGGAATAAGCGGCAGAAAATGGATGGATGGATGCTGTAAATGTAAAGTTTTTACTGTAAAATCTACTTAAAACAGTGTATATAATTAAAAGGGAAATCCAGAGGCAAATTCCGACATTATTGGCCCTCTGCCTTGTGGCCCTCAATGAAAACCACTTTGACATCCCTGGTTAGACCTTGTTGTGTTTGGACACATTTCACCTCCTTATAGCAGTGGAAATGTTAGCTTATGCCAAAATGTTTTCACATATTCCCCTAAAAACCAGCGTCCTCTACAGTGGACATTTGGTCTATATATATATATTTTTTTTTATTTTTTATTTTTTTTTTGACATTTGAAGAAAAAACATAGCCCTGTAACGTGAAACCCCAACGTCCACTGCAGAGGACATGAGTGCTCCGGGGGGAATTCTAATGGTGTAGTTTGATGGCTTGTGGCTTTTTTTCTTCTCCACGCTTGACTCTTCCTGCGCCGCCGCCCTAATTGTGGAAATGTAAGTCGCCCGATTCAAAGAAATTACCACAAATTACCCAGAGTCAACTGCAATAGCAGAGGGGCACGTCCTCAAGTCGGGGTTATTACCCCGAAACCACTTCCAAAACTCACAATCCATTCTCCGAAAGAGAGCACCCCCGCGGTGTCAAATGTTCCTGCTGGCATTTCCTCTCGGACGTTTTTTAACACTAACGAGACAGACAGACAAAAGAACATGAAAGTTCACCAGGTCGCCGTTAACCGGGTTCATATCTAGCATATGTTTTTATTTTATTCTTATTTTTTTAAAGCCAAGTCCTGTGGGCTCATTTACAGAGGAACATCTGTGCACACGACTGATAAAACCATGGCATGATAACTTCAAAATAAAGACAACTTCAGATGGTTTTTTTGTCTTAATTTGGCCCCCAAAAAAACCCAAATAAACAAACACATTCTGAAAAATAATACAATAAAAATATGGAAAAAGTTTCGATCCATGAAGGAAAGAAGAAAGTGAATGAATGTTTATAACTGAATACATTATGCATAAAAATGTGTTTTATTTTGTATTATTTTCTTTTAATGAATTAAGTAACGTTTATGACAACCTTGTTCTAAAACACAATACAGAATGTGAGATATAACAGGATAATTTATCATTTGATCAAAAAACAATTCTTAGCGCCAACACTGATGGAGTATTGGTGTGTGCAAAACAGCAGCAGGCGGCTGTGGCCTGCGGGCCGGTTCTAACACTAATCAAATTACATCCTGGGGGCCATAGATCATTCATTTTCGGGCCAGATCCGGCCCGCGGGCCTTGACTTTGACACGTAAGACTTAGGACATAGCCATTAAACTTTAAGCACTTCCTGTTGGCCGATGTGTTTGAAAGAGCAAGTGTTTCCTCAAACCGCCACATTGGTGACATCCGCAACAGCCCCAACACATTCATTTATCATCATTCAAATATTGAATTGTCAAAATGACACAGTAGCCGAATTAAAGGTAACATAACTACAAACTTAACCAACGTGAACACGGGAGATTTAAGCGCAAAATAAAACGGAGCAAACAACAAAATGTAGAAACACATTTTTACAATGGAGTTCAGGGTGCACATCATCATTCAAATATTACTATTATAATATAAACAGAATAATTGTCAAAATGACACCATATTAGACAAATTAAAGGTAACATAACTACAAACTTAACTAATTCGAACATAGTGGATTTAAGCGTAAAATAAAATGGAACAAACAACAAATGTAGATATTTTTACAATGGAGTTCAGGGTGCACATCATCATTCAAATATTACAATTATAATATAAACAAAATAATTGTCAAAATGACACCATATTAGACAAATTAAAGGTAACATAACTACAAACTTAACCAACGTGAACACGGGAGATTTAAGCGTAAAATAAAACGGAGCAAACAACAAAATGTAGAAACACATTTTTACAATGGAGTTCAGGGTGCACATCATCATTCAAATATTACAATTATAATATAAACAAAATAATTGTCAAAATGACACCATATTAGACAAATTAAAGGTAACATAAGTACAAACTTAACTAATTCGAACATAGTGGATTTAAGCGTAAAATAAAACGGAGCAAACAACAAAATGTAGAAACACATTTTTACAATGGAGTTCAGGGTGCACATCATCATTCAAATATTACTATTATAATATAAACAGAATAATTGTCAAAATGATACCATATTAGACAAATTAAAGGTAACATAACTACAAACTTAACTAATTCGAACATAGTGGATTTAAGCGTAAAATAAAATGGAACAAACAACAAATGTAGATATTTTTACAATGGAGTTCAGGGTGCACATCATCATTCAAATATTACAATTATAATATAAACAAAATAATTGTCAAAATGATACCATATTAGACAAATTAAAGGTAACATAACTACAAACTTAACTAATTCGAACATAGTGGATTTAAGCGTAAAATAAAATGGAACCAACAACAAATGTAGATATTTTTACAATGGAGTTCAGGGTGCACATCATCATTCAAATATTACAATTATAATATAAACAAAATAATTGTCAAAATGACACCATATTAGACAAATTAAAGGTAACATAACTACAAACTTAACCAACGTCAACACTGGAGATTTAAGCGTAAAATAAAACGGAACAAACAACAAATGTAGAAACACATTTTTACAATGGAGTTCAGGGTGCACATCATCATTCAAATATTACAATTATAATATAAACAAAATAATTGTCAAAATGACACCATATTAGACAAATTAAAGGTAACATAACTACAAACTTAACCAACGTGAACACGGGAGATTTAAGAGTAAAATAAAATAGAGCAAACAACAAAATGTAGAAACACATTTTTACAATGGAGTTCAGGGTGCACATCATCATTCAAATATTACAATTATAATATAAACAAAATAATTGTCAAAATGACACCGTATTAGACAAATTAAAGGTAACATAACTACAAACTTAACCAACGTGAACATGGGAGATTTAAGCGTAAAATAAAATGGAGCAAACAACAAAATGTAGAAACACATTTTTACAATGGAGTTCAGGGTGCACATCATCATTCAAATATTACAATTATAATATAAACAAAATAATTGTCAAAATGACACCATATTAGACAAATTAAAGGTAACATTACTACAAACTTAACTAATTCGAACATAGTGGATTTAAGCGTAAAATAAAATGGAACAAACAACAAAATGTAGAAACACATTTTTACAATGGAGTTCAGGGTGCACATCATCATTCAAATATTACAATTATAATATAGACAAAATAATTGTCAAAATGATACCATATTAGACAAATTAAAGGTAACATAACTACAAACTTAACCAACGTGAACATGGGAGATTTAAGCGTAAAATAAAATGGAGCAAACAACAAAATGTAGAAACACATTTTTACAATGGAGTTCAGGGTGCACATCATCATTCAAATATTACTATTATAATATAAACAGAATAATTGTCAAAATGACACCATATTAGACAAATTAAAGGTAACATAACTACAAACTTAACTAATTCGAACATAGTGGATTTAAGCGTAAAATAAAATGGAACAAACAACAAATGTAGATATTTTCACAATGGAGTTCAGGGTGCACATCATCATTCAAATATTACAATTATAATATAAACAAAATAATTGTCAAAATGACACCGTATTAGACAAATTAAAGGTAACATAAGTACAAACTTAACTAATTCGAACATAGTGGATTTAAGCGTAAAATAAAATGGAGCAAACAACAAAATGTAGAAACACATTTTTACAATGGAGTTCAGGGTGCACATCATCATTCAAATATTACTATTATAATATAAACAGAATAATTGTCAAAATGACACCATATTAGACAAATTAAAGGTAACATAAGTACAAACTTAACTAATTCGAACATAGTGGATTTAAGCGTAAAATAAAATGGAGCAAACAACAAAATGTAGAAACACATTTTTACAATGGAGTTCAGGGTGCACATCATCATTCAAATATTACAATTATAATATAAACAAAATAATTGTCAAAATGACACCATATTAGACAAATTAAAGGTAACATAACTACAAACTTAACCAACGTGAACACGGGAGATTTAAGCGTAAAATAAAATGGAGCAAACAACAAAATGTAGAAACACATTTTTACAATGGAGTTCAGGGTGCACATCATCATTCAAATATTACAATTATAATATAAACAAAATAATTGTCAAAATGACACCATATTAGACAAATTAAAGGTAACATAAGTACAAACTTAACTAATTCGAACATAGTGGATTTAAGCGTAAAATAAAATGGAACAAACAACAAATGTAGATATTTTTACAATGGAGCTCAGGGTGCACATCATCATTCAAATATTACAATTATAATATAAACAAAATAATTGTCAAAATGACACCATATTAGACAAATTAAAGGTAACATAAGTACAAACTTAACTAATTCGAACATAGTGGATTTAAGCGTAAAATAAAATGGAACAAACAACAAATGTAGATATTTTTACAATGGAGTTCAGGGTGCACATCATCATTCAAATATTACAATTATAATATAAACAGAATAATTGTCAAAATGACACCATATTAGACAAATTAAAGGTAACATAACTACAAACTTAACTAATTCGAACATAGTGGATTTAAGCGTAAAATAAAATGGAACAAACAACAAATGTAGATATTTTTACAATGGAGTTCAGGGTGCACATCATCATTCAAATATTACAATTATAATATAAACAAAATAATTGTCAAAATGATACCATATTAGACAAATTAAAGGTAACATAACTACAAACTTAACTAATTCGAACATAGTGGATTTAAGCGTAAAATAAAATGGAACCAACAACAAATGTAGATATTTTTACAATGGAGTTCAGGGTGCACATCATCATTCAAATATTACAATTATAATATAAACAAAATAATTGTCAAAATGACACCATATTAGACAAATTAAAGGTAACATAACTACAAACTTAACCAACGTCAACACTGGAGATTTAAGCGTAAAATAAAACGGAACAAACAACAAATGTAGAAACACATTTTTACAATGGAGTTCAGGGTGCACATCATCATTCAAATATTACAATTATAATATAAACAAAATAATTGTCAAAATGACACCATATTAGACAAATTAAAGGTAACATAACTACAAACTTAACCAACGTGAACACGGGAGATTTAAGAGTAAAATAAAATAGAGCAAACAACAAAATGTAGAAACACATTTTTACAATGGAGTTCAGGGTGCACATCATCATTCAAATATTACAATTATAATATAAACAAAATAATTGTCAAAATGACACCGTATTAGACAAATTAAAGGTAACATAACTACAAACTTAACCAACGTGAACATGGGAGATTTAAGCGTAAAATAAAATGGAGCAAACAACAAAATGTAGAAACACATTTTTACAATGGAGTTCAGGGTGCACATCATCATTCAAATATTACAATTATAATATAAACAAAATAATTGTCAAAATGACACCATATTAGACAAATTAAAGGTAACATTACTACAAACTTAACTAATTCGAACATAGTGGATTTAAGCGTAAAATAAAATGGAACAAACAACAAAATGTAGAAACACATTTTTACAATGGAGTTCAGGGTGCACATCATCATTCAAATATTACAATTATAATATAGACAAAATAATTGTCAAAATGATACCATATTAGACAAATTAAAGGTAACATAACTACAAACTTAACCAACGTGAACATGGGAGATTTAAGCGTAAAATAAAATGGAGCAAACAACAAAATGTAGAAACACATTTTTACAATGGAGTTCAGGGTGCACATCATCATTCAAATATTACTATTATAATATAAACAGAATAATTGTCAAAATGACACCATATTAGACAAATTAAAGGTAACATAACTACAAACTTAACTAATTCGAACATAGTGGATTTAAGCGTAAAATAAAATGGAACAAACAACAAATGTAGATATTTTCACAATGGAGTTCAGGGTGCACATCATCATTCAAATATTACAATTATAATATAAACAAAATAATTGTCAAAATGACACCGTATTAGACAAATTAAAGGTAACATAAGTACAAACTTAACTAATTCGAACATAGTGGATTTAAGCGTAAAATAAAATGGAGCAAACAACAAAATGTAGAAACACATTTTTACAATGGAGTTCAGGGTGCACATCATCATTCAAATATTACTATTATAATATAAACAGAATAATTGTCAAAATGACACCATATTAGACAAATTAAAGGTAACATAAGTACAAACTTAACTAATTCGAACATAGTGGATTTAAGCGTAAAATAAAATGGAGCAAACAACAAAATGTAGAAACACATTTTTACAATGGAGTTCAGGGTGCACATCATCATTCAAATATTACAATTATAATATAAACAAAATAATTGTCAAAATGACACCATATTAGACAAATTAAAGGTAACATAACTACAAACTTAACCAACGTGAACACGGGAGATTTAAGCGTAAAATAAAATGGAGCAAACAACAAAATGTAGAAACACATTTTTACAATGGAGTTCAGGGTGCACATCATCATTCAAATATTACAATTATAATATAAACAAAATAATTGTCAAAATGACACCATATTAGACAAATTAAAGGTAACATAAGTACAAACTTAACTAATTCGAACATAGTGGATTTAAGCGTAAAATAAAATGGAACAAACAACAAATGTAGATATTTTTACAATGGAGCTCAGGGTGCACATCATCATTCAAATATTACAATTATAATATAAACAAAATAATTGTCAAAATGACACCATATTAGACAAATTAAAGGTAACATAAGTACAAACTTAACTAATTCGAACATAGTGGATTTAAGCGTAAAATAAAATGGAACAAACAACAAATGTAGATATTTTTACAATGGAGTTCAGGGTGCACATCATCATTCAAATATTACAATTATAATATAAACAGAATAATTGTCAAAATGACACCATATTAGACAAATTAAAGGTAACATAACTACAAACTTAACTAATTCGAACATAGTGGATTTAAGCGTAAAATAAAATGGAACAAACAACAAATGTAGATATTTTTACAATGGAGTTCAGGGTGCACATCATCATTCAAATATTACAATTATAATATAAACAAAATAATTGTCAAAATGACACCATATTAGACAAATTAAAGGTAACATAACTACAAACTTAACTAATTCGAACATAGTGGATTTAAGCGTAAAATAAAATGGAACAAACAACAAATGTAGAAACACATTTTTACAATGGAGTTCAGGGTGCACATCATCATTCAAATATTACAATTATAATATAAACAAAATAATTGTCAAAATGATACCGTATTAGACAAATTAAAGGTAACATAAGTACAAACTTAACTAATTCGAACATAGTGGATTTAAGCGTAAAATAAAATGGAGCAAACAACAAAATGTAGAAACACATTTTTACAATGGAGTTCAGGGTGCACATCATCATTCAAATATTACAATTATAATATAAACAAAATAATTGTCAAAATGATACCATATTAGACAAATTAAAGGTAACATAAGTACAAACTTAACTAATTCGAACATAGTGGATTTAAGCGTAAAATAAAATGGAACAAACAACAAATGTAGAAACACATTTTTACAATGGAGTTCAGGGTGCACATCATCATTCAAATATTACAATTATAATATAAACAAAATAATTGTCAAAATGACACCATATTAGACAAATTAAAGGTAACATAACTACAAACTTAACCAACGTGAACACGGGAGATTTAAGCGCAAAATAAAATGGAGCAAACAACAAAATGTAGAAACACATTTTTACAATGGAGTTCAGGGTGCACATCATCATTCAAATATTACAATTATAATATAAACAAAATAATTGTCAAAATGACACCGTATTAGACAAATTAAAGGTAACATAACTACAAACTTAACTAATTCGAACATAGTGGATTTAAGCGTAAAATAAAATGGAACAAACAACAAATGTAGATATTTTCACAATGGAGTTCAGGGTGCACATCATCATTCAAATATTACAATTATAATATAAACAAAATAATTGTCAAAATGACACCATATTAGACAAATTAAAGGTAACATAACTACAAACTTAACCAACGTGAACACGGGAGATTTAAGCGTAAAATAAAATGGAACAAACAACAAATGTAGAAACACATTTTTACAATGGAGTTCAGGGTGCACATCATCATTCAAATATTACAATTATAATATAAACAAAATAATTGTCAAAATTATACTGTATTAGACAAATTAAAGGTAACATAAGTACAAACTTAACTAATTCGAACATAGTGGATTTAAGCGTAAAATAAAATGGAACAAACAACAAATGTAGAAACACATTTTTACAATGGAGTTCAGGGTGCACATCATCATTCAAATATTACAATTATAATATAAACAAAATACTTGTCAAAATGATACCGTACTAGACAAATTAAAGGTAACATAACTACAAACTTAACTAATTCGAACATAGTGGATTTAAGCGTAAAATAAAATGGAGCAAACAACAAAATGTAGAAACACATTTTTACAATGGAGTTCAGGGTGCACATCATCATTCAAATATTACTATTATAATATAAACAGAATAATTGTCAAAATGACACCATATTAGACAAATTAAAGGTAACATAAGTACAAACTTAACTAATTCGAACATAGTGGATTTAAGCGTAAAATAAAATGGAGCAAACAACAAAATGTAGAAACACATTTTTACAATGGAGTTCAGGGTGCACATCATCATTCAAATATTACAATTATAATATAAACACAATAATTGTCAAAATGACACCATATTAGACAAATTAAAGGTAACATAAGTACAAACTTAACTAATTCGAACATAGTGGATTTAAGCGTAAAATAAAATGGAGCAAACAACAAAATGTAGAAACACATTTTTACAATGGAGTTCAGGGTGCACATCATCATTCAAATATTACAATTATAATATAAACAAAATAATTGTCAAAATGACACCATATTAGACAAATTAAAGGTAACATAACTACAAACTTAACTAATTCGAACATAGTGGATTTAAGCGTAAAATAAAATGGAACAGACAACAAATGTAGAAACACATTTTTACAATGGAGCTCAGGGTGCACATCGTGCCGTCAACCAATTGCGCTGCACAGAACTCTAACTACAAAGATGTTGGTCATGTTGACTTAAGTTTTTGCATCCTACCGTTTTGTTATTTTATCTGTTTAGTGGATAATTATGGCACAACTCATCTTGGAAAAACACTTCAAGTGAGTTGAGAATTCAGCGGAAAAAAACTGGTGCAGTTTCAAAAACACCACGAAGAACACAATGAACTTAGACTTAGACAAAACAATTGTCAAAATGACACCATTATAGCCGAATTAAATAACATACGGAGCTGATTGGAGTAGCGGCAGCCAATCCAGCTGACAGTTATCATGTGTGACTTGGGTCACACTCACTATTGCGACATCCAGTGGACACATTTGGAACTGCAGTTTATTTCATTTAAAAATACACCCCTGGCTGTATCTTCTATCCTCCAACAAAGCGGCGTCCCCTCGCTGCAGGCCCGGCCCTAATCAATCTGGCGCCCTAGGCAAGATTTTAGGTGGCGCCCCCCCACATCGGCAGTGAAGTGTATATACTCACAAGAACCCGAATAGCTTTGTCTTTGACCTTTTTTTTTTTACTTACAACTATACCTAATATATAAAGGGGTGGAAAAGTGACTATTACCTGCAGGGCAAACATTAGCTAACCAGAAGGCAATAATGTAAACAAAAAACACCTGCTTAAAAGATCTAATACAAATGTCCCTGAGGAATGTAAGGTGGGAGTACTGTAATTACCTAACGTTACATTATTATTTTCCATAACAATTTAGCCCCCTCCACAATATTAACCCGACGTTAAAACAGTACTAGCTATTTATTGATTAGCAATTGCCGAATCATGTAACATTAGCTTAATGCTAAAAAGCCAGGTTACTATCACATTCTGTAACAGACAAATAATTTCATGTAGGCTAACGTTACCTACCTGCTACCTCTGTCTTTTCTCGTTTCTCCTCCTCTTCTTTTCTCTTTTTTCTTCCCTGGGCACCTGACAGTTTTGGCCGTTTTGACATCTTGTGTTGATTTTTTGATGTGGTGACGTCCAAAAAGAGTCATGATACGGGAAGGGAGGGGGCGCACCGTGCGTGGGGAGGAGGGGGGGGCGTAATGTTGTAACAAATAATATTTCTATTAAATAGGCTTTACTTTGCATTTTAATTAACGTGAGATTATTTTTTGTATTTAGAAATAACAGTAACAACTTTTTTTTTCTTTTTTTTTTCTCCAACATTTGTGGCACTGGCATGGCGCCCCCTGATGGACGGCGCCCTTAGCATTTGCCTATACGGCCTATGCCACGGGCCGGCCCTGCCTCGCTGCGTGCCAACTTGTCCTCTGTCCAATCCATGTATGGGTTATCCATTGGTCAGGACGGGACTGCCAGCAAGGTTGTAGAAAATCAAAAGGAGAAAGTCGTCGATACTTTATCACGCCGGGACGCTTTTTAAAACAACATTCTCCAGCTCGTTTGCGCCACACTAACCTTTTTTTTTATTTTTTTTTTACGGTGCACTGTATCAAAGGGAAAATTGTACAATTTGTCCAATTTAATCTCCTAATTGCATCAGAGCTTTTTGGTTTTCTATCACGGCCAAGTTTCTGGAAGGCTCCCCTCCGGGGGCCACGGCGCCGGCCCCCGTTAACGTGGCTGTGCCGCTATTTATCCTAATCAGTGACATCCACATAACCGCCGTTGCTTAACACCAACCCCCTTCCGCGCCCTAGAAAAGGCACATTTACCAGGACCCCCATTTGTCACGGGTAAATTGAGGGTCAGTAAACTTCGCCTGTATCCTCCAGTGGGGGTCCGGGGACATGCATCATAACGTTGGGAGAGGATGATTGGCGAAGGCGAGCTGTCAGACATTTGTCAGGGGGAAGGGAACATTATTTGCTAATTTCCCATGCCGGGCACTGACAGGGTGCTTCGTCTTCAGACCTTTGGTGACCGCCGTTGCTTCTCGGCTATTAGTACAAGTCAAGTCTTTCCTTCCGCGCCCCGCCCCTCGCTGTAATAAGAGGCAGCGTTACCTCGGAGCTGGCGGCGGGCGCAGATGCCCCCCGCGTGGCCAGGCCCGAGTCCAGCGTCCAGACAGCCTTGAGCGGGCTGATGGATCGCAAACTTTGCTCGTCAAGGTGACGCTATCGACGCCGCTGCACCAAAATCTGACAAAACGGGTATGAGGCAGTCATTCATCAACGGGAGGACAAAGGGGTCAGGCGCGCTCCACTCGATAGGAGGTGGAGATCAGGAAGTGTCAGGCGGGTAAAGGATGGAGAAGCTGACGTTGAGGACGAGGTCTCTATTTTCCTACTTTTTAGACACCTATGAACTCACCTCGGCTTTTCCAGGGGATGCGTAGCGGCCGCTGAACCCGTCTGCCACGGCGGCGGACTCGATGCGTTCTAGTCTAGTTCGAGTACGGCACCGCCGGTCCCGAGCTCTCCGTCAAATTGTCAGGTTCAAACACTGATGACATGAAAAATGCTGGATGACAGCAAAAACTTACGGCGTCCACAAAGTACTGTACCGCGGCGGGACTTGTGGCACTCGAACCTGTGTAGGTATTTTGAACATTTTTGGGACGTTTGCCGACTTTTCTCACTTTTCTCCCCGCCTTCCCGTGGGACTTTGCTGGGCGCCGGTTCGAGTGCCTCAAGTCCCGCTGCTGGCCGCGTTTTGGACATTTTGGGCATCCCGGCAGGCGGTGGGACTTGCGCGGCAGGCGGCGGGACTTGTGGCACTCAAACCTGCCAGCAGCGGGACTTGTGGCACTCGAACCTGGGTAGGTATTTTTAACATTTTTGGGACTTTTGCCGACTTTTTTCACGTACATGACATGACAATCAACAATTTCCACACAAAAAAGGGTAGCAACAACTTAAATAGCCTTGCTTGCTAACACATAGCGCTCAAAACGAAAGTAAAACCGAACTGGCTACAAAGTAAACAGAAACAGAAATGCTGGACGACAGCAAAAACTTACAGCGTCCACAAAATACAGCCGTACATGACATGACAATCAACAATGTCCACACAAAGAAGGGTAGCAACAACTTAAATATCCTTGTTTGCTAGCACAAAGCGCTAAAACCGAAAGTAAAACTGGACTGGCTACAAAATACAGAATTCTGGACGACGGCAAAAACTTACGGCGTCCACAAAGTACATCCGTACATGACATGACAATCAACAATGTCCACACAAAGAAGGGTAGCAACAACTTGAATATCCTTGTTCGCTAACACAAAGCGCTCAAAACGAAAGTAAAACTGAACTGGCTACAAAGTACAGAATGCTGGACGACGGCAAAAACTTACGGCGTCCACAAAGTACAGCCCGTACATGACATGACAATCAACAATGTCCACACAAAGAAGGGTAGCAACAACTTAAATAGCCTTGTTTGCTAACACAAAGCGCTCAAAACGAAAGTAAAACTGAACAGGTTACAAAATACAGAAATGCTGGACGACAGCAAAAACTTACGGCGTCCACAAAGTACATCCGTACATGACATGACAATCAACAATGTCCACACAAAGAAGGGTTGCAACAACTTAAATAGCCTTGCTTGCTAACACAAAGCGCTTAAAACTAAAGTAAAACCGGACTGGCTACAAAATCCAGAATGCTGGACAACGGCAAAAACTTACGGCGTCCACAAAGTACAGCCCTACATGACATGACAATCAACAACGTCCACACAAAGAACGGTAGCAACAACTTAAATATCCTTGTTCGCTAACACAAAGCGCTCAAAACGAAAGTAAAACTGAACTGGTTACAAAATACAGAATGCTGGATGACAGCAAAAACTTACGGCGTCCACAAAGTACAGCCCGTACATGACATGACAATCAACAATGTCCACACAAAGAAGGGTTGCAACAACTTAAATAGCCTTGCTTGCTAACACAAAGCGCTCAAAACCAAAGTAAAACTAGACTGGCTACAAAATACAGAAATGCTGGACGACAGCAAAAACCTACGGCGTCCACAAAGTACATCCGTACATGACATGACAATCAACAATGTCCACACAAAGAAGGGTAGCAACAACTTGAATATCCTTGTTCGCTAACACAAAGCGTTGAAAACGAAAGTAAAACTGAACTGGCTACAAAATACAGAATGCTGGACGACAGCAAAAACTTACGGCGTCCACAAAGTACATCCGTACATGACACGACAATCAACAATGTCCACACAAAGAAGGGTTACAACAACTTAAATATCTTTGTTCGCTAACACAAAGCGCTCAAAACGAAAGTAAAACTGAACTGGTTACAAAATACAGAAATGCTGGACGACAGCAAAAACTTACGGCGTCCACAAAGTGCATCCGTACATGACATGACAATCAACAATGTCCACACAAAGAAGGGTAGCAACAACTTAAATATCCTTGTTTGCTAGCACAAAGCGCTAAAACCGAAAGTAAAACTGGACTGGCTACAAAATACAGAATTCTGGACGACGGCAAAAACTTACGGCGTCCACAAAGTACATCCGTACATGACATGACAATCAACAATGTCCACACAAAGAAGGGTAGCAACAACTTAAATATCCTTGTTTGCTAACACAAAGCGCTCAAAACGAAAGTAAAACTGAACTTGTTACAAAATACAGAATGCTGGATATCAGCAAAAACTTACGGCGTCCACAAAGTACATCCGTACATGACATGACAATCAACAATGTCCACACAAAGAAGGGTAGCAACAACTTAAATATATGTGTTCGCTAACACAAAGCGCTCAAAACAAAAGTAAAACTGAACTGGTTACAAAATACAGAAATGCTGGACGACAGCAAAAACTTACGGCGTCCACAAAGTGCATCTGTACATGACATGACAATCAACAATGTCCACACAAAGAAGGGTAGCAACAACTTAAATATCCTTGTTTGCTAGCACAAAGCGCTAAAACCGAAAGTAAAACTGGACTGGCTACAAAATACAGAATTCTGGACGACGGCAAAAACTTACGGCGTCCACAAAGTACATCCGTACATGACATGACAATCAACAATGTCCACACAAAGAAGGGTAGCAACAACTTAAATATCCTTGTTCGCTAACACAAAGCGCTCAAAACAAAAGTAAAACTGAACTGGTTACAAAATACAGAAATGCTGGACGACGGCAAAAACTTACGGCGTCCACAAAGTACATCCGTACATGACATGACAATCAACAATGTCCACACAAAGAAGGGTAGCAACAACTTAAATATATGTGTTCGCTAACACAAAGCGCTCAAAACAAAAGTAAAACTGAACTGGTTACAAAATACAGAAATGCTGGACGACAGCAAAAACTTACGGCGTCCACAAAGTACATCCGTACATGACATGACAATCAACAATGTCCACACAAAGAAGGGTAGCAACAACTTAAATATCCTTGTTCGCTAACACAAAGCGCTCAAAACGAAAGTAAAACTGAACTGGCTACAAAATAAACAGAAACAGAATGCTATAACAATCCGGATGGTTCTTTTTTCCTCTTTGGTCTGGAGGACACAACGTCCGCAGTTTCCAAAAAACAATTTGAAATGTGGACTCGTCAGACCACAGAACACTTTTCCACTTTGCATCAGTCCATCTTAGATGAGCTCGGGGCCCAGCGAAGCCGGCGGTGTTTCTGGGTGTTGTTGACAAATGGCTTTGGCTTTGCAGAGTAGAGTTTTAACTTGCACTTACAGATGTAGCGACCGACTGTAGTTACTGACAGTGGTTTTCTGAAGTGTTCCTGAGCCCATGTGGTGATATCCTTTACACACGGATGTCGCTTTTTGATGCAGTACCGCCTGAGGTATCGTAGGTCCTTAATATCATGGCTTACGTGCAGTGATTTCTCCAGATTCTCTGAACCTTTTGATGATATTACGGAGAGTAGATGGTGAAATCCCTCAATTCCTTGCAATAGCTGGTTGAGAAATGTTGTTCCCAAACAATTTTCTCCGGCATTTGTTGACAAAGTGGTGGAAGCTGCTTTTATACCCAATCATGGCACCCACCTGTTCCCAATTAGCCCGTTCGCCTGTGGGATGTTCCAAATAAGTGTTTGACGAGCATTCCTCAGCGTTCTCAGTCTTTTTTGCCACTTGTGCCAGCTTTCTTGAAACATGTTGCAGGCATCAAATTCCAAATGAGCTAATATTTGCAAAAAAAAATAAATAACAAAGTTAAATATCTTGTCTTTGCAGTCTATTCAATTGAATATAAGTTGAAAAGGATTCTTTTTTTATTTACCTTTTACACAACGTGACAATTTTGGGGTTTTGTATTGTAGTGTGCTCTGCATACTAAAATAAAGTCCTGCAAGGTCAAGTAGAGACGCGGGTCAGTACGGGCGGATGATCCGCGGCGTTCTGGTGGAAGTCCGAGGTAACTGTAGGCTGGTCTGTGCACGTTATAGAGTGATAACGACCCAAATGAATCCATGTGGTCCCGGACCCTCCTCGAGTTCCTATCTGATGAATCCGGCCTATCCGTACGGTCTTCTCTCCACCCTGCCGCCCCTTTTGATGTCCCAGATTTCCAAGGCCGATCAGATTTAAAGAGTTTCCTTTTTCATTTCCTGCACCGAAGGGCGGGGTCGGGGGGGGTGTGGCCTGCCAAGATATGCCATTATCAAAGCAGGCATGTAAACAGATGCCTTCAGTCGCGCACAGCAGTGGTTTTCAACCACTGTGCCGCGGCACTAGTTTGTTGGTCCAAAAAATATTTTTTGCAAATCAATAATTATAATCTGCAAATAATGTTGCTTAGTGTCTGTGCTGTGTAGAACTCGGCACGGTAACCACGTAATACTCCATGGCAGCAGGTAGTTCATTGCTTTGTAAAAGTCGGAATGAGACCAGGATGGTTTGTTGTGATCCCAATATGCAGACCACAGCGGGAGGCAGCGTGCAGGTAAAAAGGGATTTAATGCTTGAACCAAAAATGAACAAAAGGGAAAGGAAAAGGCAATGGCTATGCAAAACGAACGTAAAACTGAACTGGCCACAAAGTAAGCAGAAACAGAATGCTGGACGACAGCAAAAACTTACGGCGTCCACAAATTGATTGAAACATTTATTAGTAGATTGCACAGTACAGTACATATTCCGTACAATTCACCACTAAATGGTAACACCCGAATAAGTTTTCCAACTTGTTTAAGTCGGGGTCCACGTTAATCAATTCATGGTAAAATTCATGGCTACAAAGTAAACAAAGACAGAATGCTGGACGACAGCAAAAACGTACGACGTCCACAAATTGATTGAAACTTTTATTAGTAGATTGCACAGTACAGTACATATTCCGTACAATTCACCACTAAATGGTAACACCCCAATAAGTTTTCCAACTTGTTTAAGTCGGGGTCCACGTTAATCAATTCATGGTAAAATTCATGGCTACAAAGTAAACAAAGACAGAATGCTGGACAACAGCAAAAACTTACAAAATCCACAAAGTACATCCGTACATGACAATCAACAATGTCCACTCAAAGAAGGGTAGCAACAACTTATATAGCCTTGCTTGCTAACACAAAGCGCTCAAAACTAAAACTGAACTGGCTACAAAGTAAACAGAAACAGAAATGCTGGACAACAGCAAAAACTTACGGCGTCCACAAAGTACTGTACCGCGGCGGGACTTGTGGCACTCGAACCTGTGTAGGTATTTTGAACATTTGTGGGACTTTTGCCGACTTTTCTCACTTTGCTCCCCGCCTTCCCGTGGGACTTTGCTGGGCGCCGGTTCGAGTGCCACAAGTCCCGCCGCCGGCAGCGTTTTGGACATTTTGGGAATCTAGGCCGGCGGCGGGACTTGTGGCACTCGAACCTGCCGGCGGCGGGACTTGTTGCACTCGAACCTGAGTAGGTATTTTGAACATTTTTGGGACTTTTGGGACTTTTGACGACTTTTCTCACGTACATGACATGACAATCAACAATTTCCACACAAAGAAGGGTAGCAACAACTTAAATAGCCTTGCTTGCTAACACAAAGCGCTCAAAACGAAAGTAAAACCGAACTGGCTACAAAGTAAACAGAAACAGAAATGCTGGACGACAGCAAAAACTTACAGAGTCCACAAAGTGCATCCGTACATGACATGACAATCAACAATGTCCACACAAAGAAGGATAGCAACAACTTAAATAGCCTTACTTGCTAACACAAAGCGTTCAAAACTAAAACTGAACTGGCTACAAAGTAAACAGAAACAGAATGCTGGACGACAGCAATAACTTACGGCATCCACAAAGTACTGTACCGCGGCGGGACTTGTGGCACTCGAACCTGGGTAGGTATTTAGAACATTTTTGGGACTTTTGCCGACTTTTCTCACTTTTCTCCCCGCCTTCCCGTGGGGCTTTGCTGTGCGCCGGTCCAAGTGCCATAAGTCCAGCCATCGGCCGCGTTTTGGACATTTTGGGCATCCCGGCCGGCGGTGGGACTTGTGGCACTCGAACCTGGGTAGGTGTTTAGAAAATTTTGGCGACTTTTACCGACTTTTCTCACTTTTCTCCCCGTCTTCCCGTGGGACTTTGCTGGGTGCTGGTTCGAGTGCCACAAGTCCCGCCGCCGGCCGCGATTTGGACATCTTGGGCATCCCGGCCGGTGGCAGGACTTGCGCGGCCGGCGGCGGGACTTGTGGCACTCGAACCTGGGTAGGTACTTTTAACATTTTTGGGACTTTTGCCGACTTTTCTCACGTACATGACATGACAATCAACAATTTCCACACAAAGAAGGGTAGCAACAACTTAAATAGCCTTGCTTGCTAACACAAAGCGCTCAAAACGAAAGTAAAACCGAACTGGCTACAAAGTAAACAGAAACAGAAATGCTGGACGACAGCAAAAACTTACAGCGTCCACAAAGTGCATCTGTACATGACATGACAATCAACAATGTCCACACAAAGAAGGGTAGCAACAACTTAAATAGTTTTGCTTGCTAACACAAAGCGCTGACAGGAAGACATGAAACTGCGACAGGAAAACACCAACAAAACAGGAAGGGCCTCCAAAATAAGAGCGCAAGACAAAAACTAAAGGAAAACACCAACAAACTCAAAATAAGGCCTGGTGGAGTATCGTTTTTTTACGTTTTCTGCTGGAAAACGGAAAAAATGTGCCTTGCCTGGGTAAAGGTTGCAAAAGACTGGCGTACACAAAATGATCGCGATATAAGTTGTGAGTGCGGGGCGCCGAGAGCAGCGAGGAGGCATTAATAAAAAGTCACGGCCGCCGCCAAGTAGGTTGTAACCAGTTGGCAGCCGCCTGGTAGCATGTGTCAAGCCCTGTTATCCAATAGCCATACCTGCCTGTCTCATTACAAGCGGGGTATTTAGCGCCGGCTCGGCGGGAGCGGCGCAGGACTCCCGACTGCCAAGCGAGACGGGTCCCGCCGTTTGAAGGCCCGGCGAGCCCGCGTGGAGCGGCGACAAGGTCCCGCAGAGGAAGGTCCCGCTGTCCAATTAGAGGGCTGACGTGACGTGACACTCCCCCACTGTCAGCCAGCTTGTCAAGGTAGGCACGCGGCGGGCATTATTCCACTCCGTGTTATCCGCGAGTGACCTGCGGGGGGGGGGGGGGGGGGGACCGCGGCGCCGGGGAAAATTGATTGAAATAAGCACTCGCTAGTTGGGGCGCATGCGAAATGCATTGTGGGTTATCTTCCAGAGAGGCGAAAGATGAAAGCACGGGTGTGTGTTTTCTCCCACAATCATTGATCCCCTTTTAATTGGACACACTTTTTGAGCCCCTCGGTGTCGTTAGAGGTGTGTTTGGTAATGGATTGTCCTCACTGAGTCACTGCATCACTCCTTTCTCCTCCTCTTGCCCCATTTTTGAAGCAATCCACACCCGACGGGCTCCAACACAACACAACACAACCCCCCTCCACCCGCGTTTTGATTGAAATTCATCGGCAAGTTTATTGAGAAATGAACGCGGGAGGCAGCGCCGTATTGACTTTGGGAGGAAAACACAACTCATCTTGAATGAGGGGGGGAAAAGGCGGTCGTAATTTAGCCGCCATCGACCCGCGGCCCCCGCTCCATGTATTGATCTTCATTTTACAATATTAATTTGCGCTCGCAATCAGCTGTGAAGGGAAGCCATTTGATTTTCCGCCCTCCGAGACGTGGCACACACACACACACACACACACACACACACACACACACACACACACACGCTCTGGACGTCGTTTAAGAGGATTGAACAGGTGTCTTCAACGCCGCTCTAATAACGCCAGAGATATGAAATTATGGATGTGCAATCCCGTACCTTTTAACCGTCTTAATTACATTTGATGTGTTGCAGGCGCACTGTAACTGCCGGCCTATTCTCATCTGTATCGGCTCAAAGTTCATGAAATTTCAATGAACATTGATCCGTCCCCATTGATTCATCTTAACTGCGGATCTTTGAAATTGTAATTTCCCGTTGGTCTGGACGGCTGCGGGAGGTTGGAATGACTCGATGCACTCTTAGAAATAAAAGTGCTAAGTAGAACCATATAAGGTTCTTCGGCTCGTCCTCATAGGAGAACCCTTTTTGGCTCCAGGTAGAACCTTTTTATAAAGGTTCCACCTGGGACCCTTTTGGAGGGTTCTACCTAGAACTGTGTGTGTAAGGTTCCACCCAGAACCCCCCATGAGAGGTTCTACAAAGAACCCACGCAGGGAGTTCCACTAAGAACCCTTTCATGTTTCAAGGGTTTCATCTAGAACCCACACAGGGAGTTCCACAAAGAACTCTTTCATGTTTCAAGGGTTTCATCTAGACCTGACACAGGGAGTTCCACTAAGAACCCTTTTGTATTTCAAGACTTTCATCTAGAACCCATGCAGGGAGTTCCACTAAGAACCCTTTCATATTTCAAGGGTTTCATCTAGAACCCACACAGGGAGTTCCACTAAGAACCCTTTCGTTTGTCAAGGGTTTCATCTAGAACCCATGCAGGGAGTTCCACTAAGAACCCTTTCACGTTTCAAGGGTTTCATCTAGAACCCACGCAGGGAGTTCCACTAAGAACCCTTTCATATTTCAAGGGTTTCATCTAGAACCCAC
>NC_084549.2:70940000-70982500 GCF_033978685.3 Nerophis lumbriciformis | reverse complement strand
ATAACACAATTCCCAAGCCAAACCCGCTTTTGACGTGGGACTATTCTCTCCTTCCCTGTAAGTCTGAGCGCCACCAGATCTTGACTGGATGCTCCCGGGCTCCAGTCGCACTGTTTGACAAGTCACAAACGCAATAACACTTGAATGAACTTCTGCCTGCGCTGTTTATTTGTCTCCCCCCCTATTCCAACTCCCACTCCACCTCTAATTTGTGTTAAGGGGGAAGGAAGAAAAAAAAAGAAGAAAAATAACTGCTCAATGGTGTAGGAGGAGTGGAGATAAGCTCGAAGCAGTTAAGTATAATTAGCGAAAGTAATAGCTGGCAAATGGCAACAAGGCTAGGTTTTTATCTCCTGGAAAGATAGAGTTATCGTAATAAGCTGTAATGGCTGGCAAGGAATGCTCGGATTCGGCGCGAGCTTCCATTCGGGCTCGTAGACTTAACAAGGAACCATTTCCCTGAAATTTACTGCTCCGCTCAAACATTTCCCTATGTTTATATGTCAGCCCGAGCATGTGCTGGAGCCGCCTCCGTACGGACGGGCGGGCACACGGCGCCCACGCTTCCCCTTTCTGGAGAGTGACAGCCAACTACCATTTTTACTGCGCCAAACAAGACCGCACTGCAAAAACTGACATCTCAAATAATAATAATAGATTTTATTTGTAAAAAGCACTTTACATTGAGTAAACAACCTCAAAGTGCTGCAGTGTATTAAAAAAATTAATAAATACATTTAAAAAAATAAAAAGATAATAAAAAATAAGAACTAGAACAGCCAAAAAGCTCAAACTAGTATGCATATATCTAAAGGCTTTTTTTTTTTAGAAAGAAGGGTTTTTAAGCCTTTTTTTAAAAGCATCCACAGTCTGTGGTGCCCTCAGGTGGTCAGGGAGAGCGTTCCACAGACTGGGAAATAAGGAAATACGGGTGATAGTTGCTTAATTCTTCTCACTAAGCAGATTTCATGTTCGAGTGTTTTACTTGTTTTAAGGGTTTTGGTGCATAAATGATCTCAGTAGGATATTACAGCTTGTTGCTGAGATGTTATGACCTATATTGAGTAAAACATTCTTGAAACTAGAATATCAAGTGTTGCAAAGCTGTGTCACAAGTATAAAACTACTTTTTTCAAAGTAATAATTTCTTATTTCAAGCATGAAATACAAAAAATCATGACTTTGACACAGTTGTGTCTCATAATTAAAACAGATTTAATTTATTTTTAATTTTTTTTAATTTGTAAAAAGCCCTCTACATTGAGTAAACAACCTCAAAGTGCTACAGTGTATTAAAAAAAATAAAAATAAAAATAAAAAATAATAATAAAAACTAGACCAGCCTAATAGCTAGAACTAGTATGCATATATATATATATATATATATATATATATATATATATATAAAAAGGTTTTTAAGCCTTTTTTAAAGATTGAAAAGCTTAACTGGCCACATGGTCAATATAACTAAAACAATTCACACCAACTAAACCATCACTAGTTTAAGAAATGTTTGTAGGTTTTACAATATAACTAAAACAATTCATACCAATTAAACCCTCACATGTTTAAGCAATGTTTGTAAATTTTACAATATAACTAAAACAATTCATACCAACTAAACGTCACATGTTTAAGCAATGTTTGTAAATTTTACAATATAACTAAAACAATTCATACCAACTAAACCCTCACATGTTTAAGCAATGTTTGTAGGTTTTACAATATAACTAAAACAATTCATACCAACTAAACGTCACATGTTTAAGCAATGTTTGTAAATTTTACAATATATCTAAAACAATTCATACCAACTAAACCATCACATGTTTAAGCAATGTTTGTAAATTTTACAATATAACTAAAACAATTCATACCAACTAAACCCTCACATGTTTAAGCAATGTTTGTAAGTTTTACAATATAACTAAAATAATTCATATTAACTAAACCCTCACATGTTTAAGCAATGTTTGAGGGTTTTACAATACACTTAAAACAATTCATACCAACTAAACCCTCACATGTTTACTTAATGTTTGTAAATTTTACAATATAACTAAAACAATTCATACCAACTAAACCCTCACATGTTTAAGCAATGTTTGTAGGTTTTACAATATAACTAAAACAATTCATACCAACTAAACCCTCACATATTTAAGCAATGTTTGTAGGTTTTACAGTATAACCAAAACAATTCATACCAACTAAACGTCACATGTTTAAGCAATGTTTGTAGGTTTTACAATTTAACTAAAACAATTCATACTAACTAAACCCTCACATATTTAAGCAATGTTTGAGGGTTTTACAATACAACTAAAACAATTCATACCAACTAAACCCTCACATATTTAAGCAATGTTTGTAGGTTTTACAATATAACCAAAACAATTCATACCAACTAAACCATCACTTGTTTAAGAAATGTTTGTAAATTTTACAATATAACTAAAACAATTCATACTAACTAAACCCTCACATGTTTAAGCAATGTTTGTAGGTTTTACAATATAACTAAAACAATTCATACTAACTAAACCCTCACATGTTTAAGCACTGTTTGTAGGTTTTACAATATAACTAAAACAATTCATACTAACTAAACCCTCACATATTTAAGCAATGTTTGAGGGTTTTACAATATAACTAAAACAATTCATACTAACTAAACCCTCACATATTTAAGCAATGTTTGAGGGTTTTACAATATAACTAAAACAATTCATACTAACTAAACCCTCACATATTTAAGCAATGTTTGAGGGTTTTACAATACAACTAAAACAATTCATACTAACTAAACCCTCACATGTTTAAGAAATGTTTGTAGGTTTTACAATATAACAAAAACAATTCATACCAACTAAACCCTCACATGTTTAAGCAATGTTTGTAGGTTTTACAATATAACTAAAACAATTCATACCAACTAAACCCTCACTTGTTTAAGCAATGTTTGTAAGTTTTACAATATATCTAAAACAATTCATACCAACTAAATTGTCACATGCTTAAGCACTGTTTGTAGGTTTTACAATACAACTAAAACAATTCATACCAACTAAACCCTCACATATTAAGGAATGTTTGAAGGTTTTACAATATATCTAAAACAATTCATACCAACTAAACCCTCACATGTTTAAGCACTGTTTGTAGGTTTTACAATATAACTAAAACAATTAATACCAACTAAACCCTCACATGTTTAAGCAATGGTTGTAAGTTTTACAATATAACTAAAACAATTCATACTAACTAAACCCTCACATATTTAAGCAATGTTTGTAGGTTTTACAATACAACTAAAACAATTCATACCAACTAAACCCTCACATATTAAGGAATGTTTGAAGGTTTTACAATATATCTAAAACAATTCATACCAACTAAACCCTCACATGTTTAAGCACTGTTTGTAGGTTTTACAATATAACTAAAACAATTAATACCAACTAAACCCTCACATGTTTAAGCAATGGTTGTAAGTTTTACAATATAACTAAAACAATTCATACTAACTAAACCCTCACATATTTAAGCAATGTTTGAGGGTTTTACAATACACTAAAACAATTCATACCAACTAAACCCTCACATATTTAAGCAATGTTTGAAGGTTTTACAATATAACTAAAACAAGTCATACTAACTAAACCCTCACATGTTTAAGCAATGTTTGTAGATTTTACAATACAACTAAAACAATTCATACTAACTAAGCCCTCACATATTTAAGCAATGTTTGAAGGTTTTACAATATAACTAAAACAATTCATACCAACTAAATTGTCACATGTTTAAGCACTGTTTGTAGGTTTTACAATATAACTAAAACAATTCATACCAGCTAAACCATCACATGTTTAAGCAATGTTTGTAAGTTTTACAATATAACTAAAACAATTCATACTAACTAAACCCTCACATGTTTAAGCAATGTTTGTAAATTTTACAATATAACTAAAACAATTCATACCAACTAAACCGTCACATGTTTAAGAAATGTTTGTAGGTTTTACAAAATAACCAAAACAATTCATACCAATTAAACCCTCACATGTTTAAGCAATGTTTGTAAATTTTACAATATAACTAAAACAATTCATACTAACTAAACCCTCACGTGTTTAAGCAATGTTTGTAGGTTTTTGCAATATAACTAAAACAATTCATACCAACCAAACCCTCACATATTTAAGCAATGTTTGTAGGTTTTACAATATAACTAAAACAATTCATACCAGCTAAACCATCACATGTTTAAGCAATGTTTGTAAGTTTTACAATATAACTAAAACAATTCATACTAACTAAACCCTCACATATTTAAGCAATGTTTGAGGGTTTTACAATACACTTAAAACAATTCATACCAACTAAACCCTCACATATTTAAGCAATGTTTGTAGGTTTTACAATATAACCAAAACAATTCATACTAACTAAACCCTCACATGTTTAAGCAATGTTTGTAAGTTTTACAATATAACTAAAACAATTCATACTAACTAAACCCTCACATGTTTAAGCAATGTTTGTAGGTTTTACAATATTACTAAAACAATTCATACCAACTAAATTGTCACATGTTTAAGCAATGCTTGTAGGTTTTACAATATAACTAAAACAATTCATACTAACTAAACCCTCACATGTTTAAGAAATGTTTGTAGGTTTTACAATATAACAAAAACAATTCATACCAACTAAACCCTCACATTTTTAAGCAATGTTTGTAGGTTTTACAATATAACTAAAACAATTCATACCAACTAAACCCTCACTTGTTTAAGCAATGTTTGTAAGTTTTACAATATATCTAAAACAATTCATACCAACTAAATTGTCACATGCTTAAGCACTGTTTGTAGGTTTTACAATACAACTAAAACAATTCATACCAACTAAACCCTCACATATTAAGGAATGTTTGAAGGTTTTACAATATATCTAAAACAATTCATACCAACTAAACCCTCACATGTTTAAGCACTGTTTGTAGGTTTTACAATATAACTAAAACAATTCATACCAACAAAACCGTCACGTTTAAGCAATGTTTGTAGGTTTTACAATATAACTAAAACAATTCATACCAACTAAACCCTCACATGTTTAAGCACTGTTTGTAGGTTTTACAATATAACTAAAACAATTCATACCAACTAAACGTCACATGTTTAAGCAATGTTTGTAAATTTTACAATATAACTAAAACAATTCATACCAGCTAAACCATCACATGTTTAAGCAATGTTTGAAGGTTTTACAATATAACTAAAACAATTCATACCAGCTAAACCATCACATGTTTAAGCAATGTTTGAAGGTTTTACAATATATCTAAAACAATTCATACCAACTAAATTGTCACATGTTTAAGCACTGTTTGTAGGTTTTACAATATAACTAAAACAATTCATACCAACTAAACCATCACTTGTTTAAGAAATGTTTGTAGGTTTTACAATAAAACTAAAACAATTCATACCAACTAAATTGTCACATGTTTAAGCAATGTTTGTAGGTTTTTACAATATAACTAAAACAATTCATACCAACTAAACGTCACATGTTTAAGCAATGTTTGTAGATTTTACAATATAACTAAAACAATTCATACTAACTAAACCCTCACATATTTAAGCAATGTTTGAAGGTTTTACAATATAACTAAAACAATTCATACCAACTAAATTGTCACATGTTTAAGCAATGTTTGTAGGTTTTACAATATAACTAAAACAATTCATACCAGCTAAACCATCACATGTTTAAGCAATGTTTGTAAGTTTTACAATATAACTAAAACAATTCATACTAACTAAACCCTCACATATTTAAGCAATGTTTGAAGGTTTTACAATATATCTAAAACAATTCATACCAACTAAATTGTCACATGCTTAAGCACTGTTTGTAAGTTTTACAATATAACTAAAACAATTCATACTAACTAAACCATCACTTATTTAAGAAATGTTTGTAGGTTTTACAATATAACTAAAACAATTCATACTAACTAAACCCTCACATGTTCAAGCAACCGCACTTTGCCACAAATGTAATTTGACAGGTCGTCATCATGCGTCCCGCCCCCCAAAGCAAAGAAAACAACACAACTCTCAAAGTGGACAAACGCCGTCTCCTCCCTAATAAAGGATTGATCCGCCGTATTGATCGTACATGACGAGGCTGCGGCGAGGAATTTGCCCTCCTTTCCTTTGTTATTGTCACCCCCCCCCCCCCCCCCCCCGCCCCCCACCCCCACGCACACCTGCCCGCCGTGCGAGGGAGCCAATGTGCATACCCCGCCAGGCCCCGCCATGTAAATTGTGTATGTGTAAAAAAAGCACTCCATAATCAGGCCATCCATCATCAGAGGCTGTCAGTGGGCGCTCTCAGGGTGATACATCACGCTCTCCTGTCCGCCGCCTGGGCTGGGGGCCCACGCCAGCCGCCGAGCATGCTGGGAACGCGGGGCGAAAGAGGGACCTGGGCGTGCCTTTTGCCAATGATAACCACGGCCCGTATCGCAGAACTATGATCGGCGTGGAAGAGAATCCTGCGTTAAGTGCTTACACATGTGCAATGAAAACACGGCTTTCCCGCGCTGGCGGTGACGCGGCGGCGCTCTCTTCTCATCCATCACGGAGATGATCTTTGTAACAACGTAATGAAATTGGCGACACGCACGGCCATCTGCTATTGATTTCATGCAAATGGCGGTGACAGCTGACGGAGACTCGCATTAGCGCTAAACGGCGCTGTCAGTTGATGAGTTGACAGTTTTGTAGTCGCGGCATGTACGGCAGCGCAGACAATGTCAATAATCCTGTAAGAGCCGCTGATGATATATACTGAGCACTTATAGGCCGGGATGGGGAAGAAATGCCCAAAGATTTTCTTTCATCTTCCTCAACGATTTGGGCTTCTCTGCTTACTTTTCACTACCACACACATTGACAGCTTCCTTCCGGAAGTCTCTTTCCCTTTTACACTTTTAACCACGCAAGCCTTTTCCACTCCGCTGAGAAGGCAACCGCGTTAAATATCCAAGTAGATTTCCCTACTTTTCCTTCCATTCTTAATTAATAGACTAACGAATTGAAGGACTGTTAACAGCCACTTTTTTTTCCCTACGCTTTGAATCCTGCGGCTACAAAACAGTGCGGGTAATTTATGGGTTCTTCTTTGCTTCATTTCTCGGTGGATAAAAGCGCTAATCTTAATAGCATTAACATTTTTAAATTAGCATTGTTCGGCCTTGGCGGAGGTCTGCGCCGATTAATTAACACCGCTGATTAATTTAGGGATTCTTCTTTGCTTCATTTCTCGGTGGATCTAATATTAATAGCATTAACATTTTTTAAATTATAAATAAAAAAAAAAGTCAGAGCTTTTTTATTTCTGGTTAAAATGGCAAAATAAAATAAAAAATACAAATATAATGAACTAACGTATTTTTCCGTAATGTTAGCAACCACTTTTTTTTCCCTACGCTTTGAATCCTGCGGCTACAGAACAGCGCGGGTGATTTATGGATTCTTCTTTGCTTAATTTCTCGGTGGATAAAGCGTAATCTTAATAGCATTAACATTTTTAAAATATAAAATAAAAGGTCAGCCCTTTTTTATTTATGGTTAAAATGGCAAAATGAACTTAAAAATACATATATAATGGACGTATTTTCCAGACTGTTAGCAGCGACTATTTTTCCTACGCTTTGAATCCTGCGGCTACAAAACAGTGCGGGTAATTTATGGATTATTCTTTGCTTCATTTCTCGGTGGATCTAATATTAATAGCATTAACATTTTTTAAATTATATAAAAAAAAAAAAGTCAGAGCTTTTTTATTTCTGGTTAAAATGGCAAAATAAAATTAAAAATACAAATATAATGGACTAACGTATTTTTCCGTAATGTTAGCAACCACTTTTTTCCCCTACGCTTTGAATCCTGCGGCTACAGAACAGCGCGGGGGATTTATGGATTCTTCTTTGGTTAATTTCTCGGTGGATAAAGCGTAATGTTAATAGCATTAACATTTTTAAATTATAAATAAAAAAAGGTCAGCCCTTTTTTATTTATGGTTAAAATGGCAAAATAAAATTAAAAATACAAATATAATGGACTAACGTATTTTTCCGTAATGTTAGCAACCACTTTTTTCCCCTACGCTTTGAATCCTGCGGCTACAAAACAGTGCGGGTAATTTATGGATTATTCTTTGCTTCATTTCTCGGTGGATCTAATATTAATAGCATTAACAATTTTAAATTATAAATTAAAAAAAAGTCAGAGCTTTTTTGTTTCTGGTTAAAATGGCAAAATAAAATGAAAAATACAAATATAATGGACTAACGTATTTTTCCGTAATGTTAGCAACCACTTTTTTCCCCTACGCTTTGAATCCTGCGGCTACAGAACAGCGCGGGGGATTTATGGATTCTTCTTTGCTTAATTTCTCGGTGGATAAAGCGTAATCTTAATAGCATTAACATTTTTAAATTATAAATAAAAAAAAGTCAGAGCTTTTTTATTTATGGTTAAAATGGCAAAATGAACTTAAAAATACATATATAATGGACGTATTTTCCAGATTGTTAGCAGCCACTATTTTTCCTACGCTTTGAATCCTGCGGCTACAAAACAGTGCGGGTAATTTATGGATTATTCTTCGCTAACGGGCATAATGTTTTGTGTTCAACAAATGGTTTTCATAAAACACCGACAGACACACCGAAACAGTGTGTTATTGTTTGTGCTATGGCGCCATCTTTTGGACAAGTTTTCTCACTGCAGGTGCTTCGGCCTACGGTATTTCCTTCTGTTTAGTGCCTTGAACCGGTACTACAAGTGCTGTTCCATCTACCAATGGTCCATAATGTTTCTACTCGTATTCTTCATTTATCTTCTCCAAGCAAAGCTTGTAAGTTTTACAATATAACTAAAACAATTCAGCCTAACTAAACCGTCACAAGTTTAAGCAACGTTTGTAAGTTTTACAATATAACTAAAACAATTCATCATAACTAAACTGTCACACGTTTAAGCAATGTGTGTAAGTTTTGCAATATATCTAAAACAATTCATACCAACTAAACCGTCACATGTTTAAGCAATGTTTGTAGGTTTTACAATATAACTAAAACAATTCATACCAACTAAACCCTCACATGTTTAAGCAATGTTTGTAGGTTTTACAATATAACTAAAACAATTCATACCAACTAAACCCTCACATGTTTAAGCAATGTTTGCAAGTTTTACTATATAACTAAAACAATTCATATTTACTGAACTGTCATATGTTGAAGTAATGTTTGCAAGTTTTTCAATATAACTAAAACAATTCGTACTAACTGAACCGTCACATGTCCTCTAAAGGCTTAGTTGGCCACATGCGTGGACAGCACCTTTTATCAATCAATCAATCAATCAATCAATCAATCAATCAATCAATCAATCAATCAATGTTTATTTATATAGCCCTAAATCACAAGTGTTTTAGCTCTTATTTCCAAAATTGTGTACACTACTGAATTGGGGTCTTATGGCCGCTTATGTGGACACTTATACTGCCATCTGGTGGTGTCAGAAGAGTATAACATACAATAGAATTTGGGAAAAAAAAAAAAGAAAAAAAAAAGAATTAGCATGTCACTACACATGAAGTACACGTTTGTGTACTTATGGACTAAAGTACATCATATCAAAATATGATTCTTAGTTTTTATTCTAATTAGGGTCCAATAAGCCCAAATAGCAAAGAGAAATACAAAAAGGCATGTAAACAAACAGCTTGCGCCTTATAGTCCGGAAAATATGGTATTCTGGTTTGCAACCAATAAATTTTTTTAAAAAAAAGTAAATTTAAGTTCCATATATATATATATATATATATATATATATATATATATATATATATATATATATATATATATATATATATATATATATACATATATATATATATATATATATATATACATATGTATGTATATATATATATATATATGTATATATATATATATATATATATATATATATATGTATGTATATATATATATATATACATATATATGTATGTATATATATATGTATGTGTGTATATATATATATATATATATATATATATATATATATGTATATATATATATATATATATATATATATATATATGTCTTAATAAGGTTATCCAAAAAATAGTGCTCGATACCGTAGTAGAGCGCAATATATGTATGTGTGGGGAAAAAAAATCACAAGACTACTTCATCTCTACAGGCCTGTTTCATGAGGGGTTCCCTCAATCATCAGGAGATTTTTTTTTCTTTTTCTTTTTTTTCTCCTGATGATTGAGGGAACCCCTCATGAAACAGGCCTGTAGAGATGAAGTAGTCTTGTGATTTTTTTTCCCACACATACATATATATATATATATATACATATATATATATATATATATATATATTTTCCTTGCGCACTAATTGACTGAAAGAGCACGCACTTGGCGCGATGATGTCATGTTATCGATGGAAAAATGCAAGAAATGTAATGGCGAGCGCATATCATTACGTCAAGATAACGACACTAGCATTTACTTCATTTAAGAACATTTTTCAACATTGAGAAAAAAGGACTCATATTTGTTTTTTCTACCAAGAAAAGTACACTTGTTATTACTGAGAATATACTTATTTGAAGTTATTTTGGGGTTCATTGAGGTTAGCTCATTTGACTTGTTTTGGAAAGTCTTGACAAGATAATTTTGCTTAGTTCAAATAAAATACCCCTCATTTTTGTATTTTTTTTTCTCATTTTTGAACACTGACTTTTTGCAGTGTGATGTTTAAAAATAGTTGCCGATTGTCCAATTTCTAAGCCTTGCGTTGGCGCCCGGATGACGGAATCCGCTTTGTTTTTCATAATGTGGCCAAACAAAAGGGGGGTGGGGGCTAAGGGTGTGGATGCCCCACCCCCCCTCTTTCTGCATGGAAACATGAAACCCTCCACAGACATCCCATAAATCCCAGCTTGGGTGGGGAGTCTAGCCAAAGAGGAGGGTGGGGGTGGGGGGGGCTATGATACGGGTGGTGGCAGTGTGTGTGTGTGTGTGTGTGTGTGTGTGTGTAGTGTTTTGCTGGCACGTTCCAGTCACGCCCGCTTCCCGGCCCGCGGCCAATCAATACCACTTTCCTGTTTTAGAGGTGGGGTAATTATGAGGTGGAGAGATTGTGTGACCTCTCACCCCTGCTGCATTACCGGCCTGATATTAAGATAAATTGCCTGATTTTGGGTAAACATATGCTGCAATTCAAGCTGTCAGCACCGCTTTGCTCAGGGATAATTTGTATTGATCCCCTGGCTTCTTCCCCATTTTGCTTACTGACCTCGCCGATAATTAGAGGGAAAAAGAAGACACGGGGAAGGCGAGGAAGGGTCCGCATTTGAATAGCAGATGAAGTGGGAACGGTTACGGATTAATAGGATTCTCCTTTTGGGTGACACGTCGGGATTTCATCGTGGCGATTCCAAAAAAGCGCCGTTCCCAATGATGGCGCCTTTTAGGAATGCTGTTTTTTTCTGACCGAGTGATCGAGTTTCAGAATATGGGGAGATGGAATGTATGACTCGGTGCGCAGCTGCGACCGTATCGCTTCCAATTTTTATTTTTTTTATTTTTTTTTAAATCCCGCGCCCGGTGGCCGGGCTCCAGTGGAATTCCTCAGACCGGAATGCGCACTTCCCGCCCTGCAAAAAGTCCGTGTTCAAAAACAAGGGGAAAAAAATAAATACAATTAAAGCTGCAAGCAGCATTGGTCGGGCCCGCATATTTGGCAGGTGCTAGTCCTAAGTGTCCCAATACTTTTGTCCAGTGGTAGTCTCAAGTGTCCCAATACTATTGTCCAGTGTAAGTGTCCCAATACTTTTGTCCAGTTGCCCAATACTTTTGTTCAGTGGTAGTAGTAAGTGTCCCAATACTTTTGTCAAGTT
Organism: Nerophis lumbriciformis; assembly: GCF_033978685.3. Classification (NCBI taxonomy): domain Eukaryota; kingdom Metazoa; phylum Chordata; class Actinopteri; order Syngnathiformes; family Syngnathidae; genus Nerophis; species Nerophis lumbriciformis. Next base: position 70,970,492 of record NC_084549.2, on the reverse strand, counting down.
GGAGTCCCAAGTGTCCCAATACTTTTGACCAGTTGTAGTCATAAGTGTCCCAATACTTTTGTCCAGTGGTAGTCTCAAGTGTCCCAATACTATTGTCCAGTGTAAGTGTCCCAATACTTTTGTCCAGTTGCCCAATACTTTTGTTCAGTGGTAGTAGTAAGTGTCCCAATACTTTTGTCCAGTTTTCGTCCCAAGTGTCCCAATACTTTTGACCAGTTGTAGTCATAAGTGTCCCAATACTTTTGTCCAGTGGTAGTCTCAAGTGTCCCAATACTATTGTCCAGTGTAAGTGTCCCAATACTTTTGTCCAGTTGCCCAATACTTTTGTTCAGTGGTAGTAGTAAGTGTCCCAATACTTTTGTCAAGTTGGAGTCCCAAGTGTCCCAATACTTTTGACCAGTTGTAGTCATAAGTGTCCCAATACTTTTGTCCAGTGGTAGTCTCAAGTGTCCCAATACTATTGTCCAGTGTAAGTGTCCCAATACTTTTGTCCAGTGGTAGTCTCAAGTGTCCCAATACTATTGTCCAGTGTAAGTGTCCCAATACTTTTGTCCAGTTGCCCAATACTTTTGTTCAGTGGTAGTAGTAAGTGTCCCAATACTTTTGTCCAGTTTTCGTCCCAAGTGTCCCAATACTTTTGACCAGTTGTAGTCATAAGTGTCCCAATACTTTTGTCTACTTTTAGTCCGAAGTGTCCCAATACTTTTGTCTAGTGTACCTACCTTGTCTGCATTGTGTGGGCACGCTGGTGCTTCCTGCTTTTAAGCAGCCATCTTGAAAAAACAGCAGCCGCAGCGGTTCTTTGAAGGCTCATAAAATCAAAACCGGAGCAGTTCGAAAAGTTATTTCGATAACTTTTATTTGGAAGGGTTCAATCTCTCTCCTGTGTTAGTTTGAAGCTGAAACGACAAACGCGCTCAGAGGAGATAATGTTTGAAGAGAAGTGACCGGTTTATTAAAAAAAAATTTGTTTTGAAGGGGAAATTGCAAACTTCCTGTTGATTTTTGCTGAGGGTTGTCAATCTATGAAATGTAGGTCTAAGTGAGACCTACATAGAGGTTTTTGTTTCATGTCTTTCCGACTTTCCCAGTGGGAGTTACAGGCAGTTTTGTAATTTTTTTCTTCCGAGGAGCAGTTTTTTTCTGCGTTTTATTAAAAAATTGCGGTAGAGCACAATTTTGAGATTTGGGGTTAGGTTTTTTTATTAGATCGCAATGTTTGCCAGTCCTGATGTGTGCGTTCAGTTTGGTGAGTTTTGAAGCAAACGCGCTCAGAGGAGATAATGTTTGAAGAGAAGTGACCGGTTTATAAAAAAAAAATTGTTTTGAAGGGGAAATTGCAAACTTCCTGTTGATTTTTGCTGAGGGTTGTCAATCTATGAAATGTAGGTCTAAGTGAGACCTACATAGAGGTTTTTGTTTCATGTCTTTCCGACTTTCCCAGTGGGAGTTACTGGCAGTTTTGTCTTTTTTTTTCTTCCGAGGAGCAGTTTTTTTCTGCGTTTTATTAAAAAATTGCGGTAGAGCACAATTTTGAGATTTGGGGTTAGGTTTTTTTATTAGATCGCAATGTTTGCCAGTCCTGATGTGTGCGTTCAGTTTGGTGAGTTTTGAAGCATGTTAAGGGGGTCAAATTACAGCTCAAAGAGGCAAAAGTGACCGTTTTTAGTACTTTTTTGTCTTGAAGGGGGAATTGCCAACTTCCTGTTGATTTTAGCCCGAGAATGTACTATTATGAAAGCTAGGTCTGAGTCAGACCTACATAGAGGTTTTTGTCTCTCCGACCTTCCTAGTGGGAGTTACAGGCAGTCTAGTTTTTCTTTCCCCTAGGGGGCGCTAGAGCGCAATTTTGAGTTTTGCTGTTTGGTTTTTTTATCAAAAGGCAATTTTCGCAGGTCCTGATGTGTGGTTCAAATATGGTGAGTTTTGAAGCATGTTAAGTGGGTCAAATTACAGCTCAAAGAGGCGGTCGGTATAATAATAATAAAGAATAAAACCTTAGAAATTCAATAGGTCCTTATGTCCCATTGCATAAGGACTCCCTGTGGGAGTCCTTATGCAATGGGCCATGCGGGCCCTAATAATAATAAAACCTTACAAATTCAATAGGTCCTTATGTCCCATTGCATAAGGACTCCCTTTGGGAGTCCTTATACAATGGGCCATGCGGACCCTAATTAGGGGTATTTTAGACTTAGACTTCCTTTTTATTGTCATTCAAATTTGAACTTTACAGTACAGAGAATAACAAAATGTTGTTGCATAAGCTGGTTGTAGTGCAGCATAAAAAAGCAATAAGGTGCAGATATAAAGACATAGATTTACTGTACAGATAAATATATTGCACTTTTGCATATGCATCCACGTTTAGTTTAGTTGAGTCTTTATTTGAAGGGACAATGCATACCTGCCAACTACTCCGGTTTTCCCGTAATTAGTACGGTTTTCATCAACCTATTCCGGGTTACGGTTGCAGTGATAAAAAATACGGTTTTTCATTCATTTAAAAAAAATATTTTTTTTAAAGTTTTATTCACGAAATCGCGTAACAACAATGACAATCGACACTGCTTCCCGTAACTTCCTATCGAGCCATTCCGAATGCCATGCGCGAGGCTATTTATAGCACCGCTGCCAAGCACGAGGCACCAGTTGCCATTGTTTCCAAACCAGCGAACGATCATGGAATCAGCCGGAGAAAAATCGCAAACGAGTCTTAAACCGAAAAGAAAACTGCAGTCATTCCGTGAAGAATATTCAAAAGCCTATCCGGGAATAATTATCCGTTCCAAAAAGGGTGAAAACTACGCGAATTGCACCTTGTGCAGACAAGATTTTTCGATCGGACACGGAGGAATTAGCGATGTAAAAGACCACGTTGGGACAAAAAAACACAAGTCTAATGCCGTTGCTAGCGATACAAGTGGGAAACGTTCAACGTTTTTCGTCGACCAAACAGATTCTTTGGATGTGATAAATGCCGAAGTTTTATTTACGGAGGCAATAATTGAGCATGGACTTCCAATCGCACTGGACAGTTATTTCGGAAAATGCTTCCCGACTCGAAAATATGGATGTGGTCGAACCAAAACATCAAACATTATTCAGTGTCTTGGAACAGAATCCTCAAAAAGTATGGCCGATGTCATGAAGACGGAACCATTTAGCATGTCGACTGACGGCAGCACCGATTATGACGATGTAAAACTGTACCCCATTTGTGTTCGATATTTCGATGACGACATTGGAAAAGTATTGTCAGTACTTCTGTCTTTGAAAGAACGCAATACGGCTTCCGCAGGCGAAAACATTTACAAAATACTCGCGGAAGAAATAGACTCAAACGAAATTCCTTGGCAGAATTTGGTTTGCTTTGCTGCCGATAATGCTGCAGTGATGATGGGATCTAAAAAGGGTGTTGCAGCTTTCATTACGGAAATGTCTCCTTCGGTTTACATCGCCGGTAAGTACAGTTCGTAGCATAAAAAAACTCGCAAAACATAAAATTTTAAGTAAATCTTTTATTACATAAACAATCAATCAAATCAAAAATAATTTCTGTGTACAGTATATCTTTTTATTTGTGATAACGATAACATGTTCAAAACAAGTAACATATAACTATCATACTATTCTATTACTCTTTATTAATTTGAAAAATGTCGTCGTGAACTTTTATATTTATATTTATTTATATTTCTTTCATAAACCAAAATTTCGACCTGAAGTTTCTTGTTACAATAATGTCTGCAATATCAATAATGACATGTCTTATTTATATTGTGTAATTTGAACCAAATACTCTCAAAAATCTTGGCTACTAGGTTTTTCGGATTTCAAAAGTTGGCAGGTATGACAATGCACAGAAACATTAAAGGGGAACATTATCACCAGACCTATGTAAGCGTCAATATATACCTTGATGTTGCAGAAAAAAGACCATATATTTTTTTTAACTGATCTCCGAACTCTAAATGGGTGAATTTTGGCGAATTAAACGCCTTTCTATTATTCGCTCTCGGAGCGATGACGTCACACTATCCGCAATTTTCTCAAACACATTACAAACACCGAGTCAAATCAGCTCTGTTATTTTCCGTTTTTTCGACTGTTCTCCGTACCTTGGAGACATCATGCCTCGGAGGGTGTGACAACACGAACAGGGACGGATTCAAGTTGCACCAGTGGCCCAAAGATGCGAAAGTAAGAAATTGGACGTTTGTTCCGCACACTTTACCGACGAAAGCTATGCTACGACAGAGATGGCAAGAATGTGTGGATATCCTGCGACACTCAAAGCAGATGCATTTCCAACGATAAAGTCAAAGAAATCTGCCGCCAGACCCCCATTGAATCTGCCAGAGTGTGTGAGCAATTCAGGGACAAAGGACCTCGGTAGCACGGCAAGCAATGGCGGCAGTTTGTTCCCGCAGACGAGCGAGCTAAACCCCCTATCGACCCTAGCTTCCCTGGCCTGCTGACATCAACTCCAAAACTGGACAGATCAGCTTTCAGGAAAAGAGCGCGGATGAGGGTATGTCTACAGAATATATTAATTGATGAAAATTGGGCTGTCTGCACTCTCAAAGTGCATGTTGTTGCCAAATGTATTTCATATGCTGTAAACCTAGTTCGTAGTTGTTAGTTTCCTTTAATGCCAAACAAACACATACCAATCGTTGGTTGGAAGGCGATCGCCGAATTCGTCCTCGCTTTCTCCCGTGTCGTTTTCGTCGGTTTCGCTTGCATACGGTTCAAACCGATATGGCTCAATAGCTTCAGTTTCTTCTTCAATTTGGTTTTCGCTACCTGCCTCCACACTACAACCATCCGTTTCAATACATGCGTAATCTGTTGAATCGCTTAAGCCGCTGAAATCCGAGTCTGAATCCGAGCTAATGTCGCTATAGCTTGCTGTTCTTTCCGCCATGTTTGTTTGTGTTGGCTTCACTATGTGACGTCACAGGAAAATGGACGGGTGTATATAACGATGGTTAAAATCAGGCACTTTGAAGCTTTTTTTAGGGATATTGCGTGATGGGTAAAATTTTGAAAAAAACTTCGAAAAATAAAATAAGCCACTGGGAACTGATTTTTAATGGTTTTAACCCTTCTGAAATTGTGATAATGTTCCCCTTTAAGCTCAAAGACAGACATGTTCTGTACCAGATTATAGCTAAATAGCTCATTTCCATCTGCAGTCCCTGGCTACATACATTAAAGGGATACAAAAAACGTGCAATAAAATGATGACAATAAAATCATACTAAAAACTGCAAAAAGTCAGTGTTCAAAAACAAGAAAGAAAAAATACAAAAATGAGGGGTATTTTACTTGAACTAAGCAAAATGATCTGCCAATAGAACAAGAACATTTGGCTTGTCAAGACTTTCCGAAACAAGTCGAATTAGCTAACTTCAATGAACCCAAAATAGCTTAAAATAAGTATATTCTCACTAATAACAAGTGCACTTTTCTTGATAAAAAAAAAAGAGACCTTTTTGCTCAATATGTTGAAAAATATTCTTAAATGAAGTAAATGCTAGTGCCATTATCTTGACATAATGATATTACATTTCTTGAAACCAGCAAACTTATACTAGAAACTAATTTATTGTTCTTAATGGAAAGGCAACAAGGCAAGCGCTTGTTACTGTCGGGGTCTCCTAGCCGCTCAGGCAAATCATATTGTCTAAAAATGCATTTTTCCATGGATAACATGACATCATCGCGCCAAGTGCGTGCTCTTTCAGTCAATTAGTGCGCATATATACATTTTTTAATTGTAATTTTGAAGAATTCATCTGAACGTGCATGAACTATTTCTGTTCAAAATTGTTTGAAATGTTAAATATTTCAATATTAACTGTCAGTTTACTGTACTGTGCCAACTGTACTACTATATGAGTACATATTTTCTATTGTTTCATTGAAAATAAAACAGCAAAGTCCATTTGGCTGTCATCTGTTTTAATTATGAGACACAATTGTAAGAAATTAATATTTTAAAAAAGTAGTTTTATACTTGTGAGTGTTAATGATACAGCTTTGCAACAGTTGATATTCTAGTTTCAAGCATGTTTTACTCAATATAGGTCATCAAATCCCAGCAACAAGCTGTAATATCTTACTGAGATCATTTAGGACCAAAACACTTAAAACAAGTACCGTATTTTCCGCACCATAAGGCGCCCTGGGTTATAAGCCGCGCCTTCAATGAACGGCATATTTCAAAACTTTGTCCACCTATAAGCCGCCCCGTGTTATAAGCCGCATCTAACTGCGCTAAAGGAATGTCAAAAAAACAGTCGGATAGGTCAGTCAAACTTGAATAATATATTAAAAACCAGCGTGATGTGGGCGCGCATGGAGTCGTATATCAACATGGACGGAGCTGCGTGAAAAAAGCCACCCGGCCTCTTCGCGTAAACTTACCTTAACCACTCGCTCATCTTTTCTTCATCCATCCATCCCTTCGAGTTAGCTTTTATGATGACGCCGGCTGGAAAGGTCTCTTTTGGCAAGGTCTTCCTTTTGAATATCACCATGGGTGGAAGTTTCTGGCCATTAGCATGGCAAGCTAGAACCACAGTGAAGGATGACTTCTCATTCCCTGTGGTGCGAATATTCACCGTACGTGCTCCCGTTGTATCCACAGTGCGGTTCACAGGAATATCAAAAGTCAGTGGAACCTCGTCCATGTTGATAATGTTCTCTGGCCGGATCTTTTTTTCAGCTATCTTGTTTTTACAATATGCACGGAAAGTAGCCAGCTTTTCTTGAAAGTCTTTAGGCAGTTGCTGTGAAATAGTAGTCCGTGTGCGGATGGAGAGATTGCGTCTTTTCATGAACCGGAAACCTGTCGCTTAGTAGGAGCCATTTTGTGGTCTTTACAGATGTAAACACACAAAGGAAATGAAACATAATATCCGCGCGCTTCTTCTTCTTCTACGCGGGCGGGTGGTTGCTTACAGTAGAAGAAGAAGCGCTTCCTGTTCTATGGGGGCGGGTGCTTACCTTGGCGGTTGCTTGCGTAGAAGAAGAAGCACTTCCTCTTCTACGGGGAAAAAAGATGGCGGCTGTTTACCGTAGTTGCGAGACCGAAACTTTATGAAAATGAATCTTAATATTAATCCATATATAAAGCGCACCGGGTTATAAGCCGCACTGTCAGCTTTTGAGTAAATTTGTGGTTTTTAGGTGCGGCTAATAGTGCGGAAAATACGGTAAAACACTCTTAACATAAAATCTGATTAGTGAGAAGAATTATCTTATCAGACAGATAATAAGCAAATATCACCCTTATTTGAGATATTTCATCTTACTTAGATTTCAGTTTTTGCAGTGTAGCATGTAATCAAATTAAGAAAAGTCACAAAATGCCCTTTCATTGACACATATACCATGATTTTAACAGACACACCTCACAATTTACAACAAAAATGCTCTCATGGATGAATATAATACACATTAAATTGACATGTCAAACATAGTGGCTGAGGTTGCCGAGGTAGTTAAAAAGCTCCTCGGTGGCAAGGCCCCGGGGGTGGATGAGATCCGCCCGGAGTTCCTTAAGGCTCTGGATGTTGTGGGGCTGTCTTGGTTGACAAGACTCTGCAACATCGCGTGGACATCGGGGGCGGTACCTCTGGATTGGCAGACCGGGGTGGTGGTTCCTCTCTTTAAGAAGGGGAACCGGAGGGTGTGTTCTAACTATCGTGGGATCACACTCCTCAGCCTTCCCGGTAAAGTCTATTCAGGTGTACTGGAGAGGAGGCTACGCCGGATAGTCGAACCTCGGATTCAGGAGGAACAGTGTGGTTTTCGTCCTGGTCGTGGAACTGTGGACCAGCTCTATACTCTCGGCAGGGCCCTTGAGGGTGCATGGGAGTTTGCCCAACCAGTCTACATGTGCTTTGTGGACTTGGAGAAGGCATTCGACCGTGTACCCCGGGAAGTCCTGTGGGGAGTGCTCAGAGAGTATGGGGTAACGGACTGTCTTATTGTGGCAGTTCGCTCCCTGTATGATCAGTGTCAGAGCTTGGTTCGCATTGCCGGCAGTAAGTCGGACACGTTTCCAGTGAGGGTTGGACTCCGCCAAGGCTGCCCTTTGTCACCGATTCTGTTCATAACCTTTATGGACAGAATTTCTAGGCGCAGTCAGGGCGTTGAGGGTATCTGGTTTGGTGGCTGCAGGATTAGGTCTCTGCTATTTGCAGATGATGTGGTCCTGATGGCTTCCTCCGGCCAAGATCTTCAGCTCTCACTGGATCGGTTCGCAGCCGAGTGTGAAGCGACTGGGATGGGAATCAGCACCTCCAAGTCCGAGTCCATGGTTCTCGCCCGGAAAAGGGTGGAGTGCCATCTCCGGGTTGGGGAGGAGATCTTGCCCCAAGTGGAGGAGTTCAAGTACCTCGGAGTCTTGTTCACGAGTGGGGGAAGAGTGGATGGTGAGATCGACAGGCGGATCGGTGCGGCGTCTTCAGTAATGCGGACGCTGTATCGATCCGTTGTGGTGAAGAAGGAGCTGAGCCGGAAGGCAAAGCTCTCAATTTACCGGTCGATCTACGTTCCCATCCTCACCTATGGTCATGAGCTTTGGGTCATGACCGAAAGGACAAGATCACGGGTACAAGCGGCCGAAATGAGTTTCCTCCGCCGGGTGGCGGGGCTCTCCCTTAGAGATAGGGTGAGAAGCTCTGTCATCCGGGGGGAGCTCAAAGTAAAGCCGCTGCTCCTCCACATGGAGAGGAACCAGATGAGGTGGTTCGGGCATCTGGTCAGGATGCCACCCGAACGCCTCCCTAGGAAGGTGTTTCGGGCACGTCCGACCGGTAGGAGGCCACGGGGAAGACCCAGGACACGCTGGGAAGACTATGTCTCCCGGCTGGCCTGGGAACGCCTCGGGATCCCCCGGGAGGAGCTGGACGAAATGGCTGGGGAGAGGGAAGTCTGGGCTTCCCTGCTTAAGCTGCTGCCCCCGCGACCCGACCTCGGATAAGCGGAAGAAGATGGATGGATGGAACATAGTGGCCACCTTATTGGCCGTGTGAGCAGCTTTGATTGCTCCATAGCCACTTTTTTACTTCAATTGTCAAAGAAGAGTAATCTGTTAGACTTTTCAAGTTTGTTGTGAGGTCGTTCCATTCCATTATGGCTTTATATGAAAAGGCTGATTGTGCAAAAGATGTTTTACATCTGGGTACGCTACACCGCCCCCCTGGTGGAGGGTCGTGTGTCTCTAGTTGTCACAGCAGATGTAAACTGGACAAAGTGCTTAAGTGGCGCCGGTGCAATGTTATTTAGGATTCGACGGGCCATTCGTATTGATGCCAGTCTTTGAATGTTAGCAAAATTTAACAATCTATATTTTTGGAGAACTCAACAGTGATGGTGGTGTTGTGGTTTTCGGTCAAGGATTTTGAGCGATTGTTTGTGCAAAGTTTCCAATGGCCTCGGTGTCGTTTTGCTTGCCTGCGACCAACATGTTATACAAACCCCGTTAGATGTAAATATAAACAGAATACAATGATTTGCAAATCCTTTTCAACCCATATTCAGTTGAATATGCTACAAAGACAACATATTTGATGTTCAAACTGATAAACTTTTTTTTTTTGTTGCAAATAATCATTAATTTTAGAATTTGATGCCAGCAACACGTGACAAAGAAGTTGGGAAAGGTGGCAATAAATACTGATAAAGTTGAGGAATGCTCGTCAAACACTTATTTGGAACATCCCACAGGTGAGCAGGCTAATTGGGAACAGGTGGGTGCCATGATTGGGTATAAAAGTAGATTCCATGAAATGCTCAGTCATTCACAAACAAGGACGGGGTGAGGGTCACCACTTTGTCAACAAATGCGTGAGCAAATTGTTGAACAGTTTAAGAAAAACCTTTCTCAACCAGCTATTGCAAGGAATTTAGGGATTTCACCATCCACGGTCCGTAATATCATCAAAGGGTTCAGAGAATCTGGAGAAATCACTGCACGTAAGCAGCTAAGCCCGTGACCTTCGATCCCTCAGGCTGTACTGCATCAACAAGCGACATCAGTATGTAAAGGATATCACCACATGGGCTCAGGAACACTTCAGAAACCCACTGTCAGTAACTACAGTTGGTCGCTACATCTGTAAGTGCAAGTTAAAACTCTCCTATGCAAAGGCGAAAACCGTTTATCAACAACACCCAGAAACGCCGTCGGCTTCGCCGGGCCTGAGCTCATCTAAGATGGACTGATACAAAGTGGAAAAGTGTTCTGTGGTCTGACGAGTCCACATTTCAAATTGTTTTTGGAAACTGTGGACGTCGTGTCCTCCGGACCAAAGAGGAAAAGAACCATCCGGATTGTTCTAGGCGCAAAGTGTAAAAGCCAGCATGTGTGATGGTATGGGGGTGTATTAGTGCCCAAGACATGGGTAACTTACACATCTGTGAAGGCACCTTTAATGCTGAAAGGTACATACAGGTTTTGGAGCCATCCAAGTAACGTTACCATGGACGCCCCTGCTTATTTCAGCAAGACAATGCCAAGCCACGTGTTACATCAACGTGGCTTCATAGTAAAAGAGTGCGGGTACTAGACTGGCCTGCCTGTAGTCCAGACCTGTCTCCCATCTAAAATGTGTGGCGCATTATGAAGCCTAAAATAGCACAACGGAGACCCCCGGACTGTTGAACGACTTAAGCTGTACATCAAGCAAGAATGGGAAAGAATTCCACCTGAGAAGCTTCGAAAATGTGTCTCCTCAGTTCCCAAACCTTTACTGAGTGTTGTTAACCTACTCAGTGGCCTAGTGGTTAGAGTGTCCGTCCTGAGATCGGTAGGTTGGGAGTTCAAATCCCGGCCGAGTCATACCAAAGACTATAAAAATGGGACCCATTACCTCCCTGCTTGGCACTCAGCATCAAGGGTTGGAATTGGGGGTTAAATCACCAAAATGATTCCCGGGCGCAGCCACCGCTGCTGCCCACTGCTCCCCTCACCTCCCAGGGGGTGATCAAGGGTGATGGGTCAAATGCAGAGAATAATTTCGCCACACCTAGTGTGTGTGTGACAATCATTGGTACTTTAACTTTAACTTTAACTGAGAAGCTTCGAAAATGTGTCTCCTCAGTTCCCAAACCTTTACTGAGTGTTGTTAAAAGGAAAGGCCATGTAACACAGTGGTGAACATGCCCTTTCCCAACTACTCTAAGTTAATTATTATTTGCAAAAAAACATCAAATATGTTGTCTTTGTAGTGCATTCAATTGAATTTGGGTTGAAAAGGATTTGCAAATCATTGTATTGCGTTTATATTTACATCTAACACAATTTCCCAACTCATATGGAAACGGGGTTTGTACAGTAATAAAAACGAGACATAATAAGTTTGAGCTGCCTATGATTCATTAGTATCGCAGTACTATACTAGTACCCGAGCGTGCAAGGGTCCAAGTTCCTTGACAGGAGCACTCGAGTGTTTTAGGAATTAACTGCGAGTTTTGAACCGACCTCGGACTTGGCCCCTGGGCCTCCACCACCGTGCTGCGGGCCCTCACTATCGATCAGCGCCCTCCATCGGCCACGCTCCAGCGCGTAATTGCTGCGTTTGATCGCGGCCGAGCGGGCAATTATCGCACGGCGGGCTTCTCCGCGTCCCTTTTCTCCGGCGCCGAGCGGCTCCCGGCGTTAATGCGGGAAGGGCCACGCTGAGTAATGAGTGATGGGCAAATTACAGGCTTGAACAATGAATAGAGGCGGGCCCTTCTTATTAGTCTCCATACAAAGCATTGATTTATGTTCCGGTGCTGGGAATGATATCTACATTGAGAAGTGATGTCCTCTATTAAGCCCCGCCTCCTACCAGTGTACACATCATTGTTTGGGAATCCGCCGGCGCCGTGAGGAAGCCTTCAATTACCCATTAGGACTGTCAGACACAAAGCGGGCCGCCGCTCTCACCAAAGTCCCGGTTATGATTCATTTACTTTGTGCCCCCTGATTCATCGCCCAATATGCCTCGCGCTCCAGATTACTATTTGAGGGGCCGGGAGGAGGGGGGGGAGATTAATGGCTCGGCGGGATCCGCCGCCGTATTTCACAGGGCGCTCGGCGGCGGTACGTAGTGCGAGGTGACAGCGGCTTACGCTACTAGATCAATGTGTGGACAGCCTTTCACAGATTATTAAAGCCGTGTTAGATTAAAAGAAGACTGGCGTGGAGTTTAGCGGGAGTCAATATTCGCAGCAGATAAGCAGGGGGAAGGGGGGAGGGGGTCATCATGGCTGCTAATGGAATAACAGGAGTGTCGCAGATCTTTCATCTCGGTGGCGTCCTCAAACCACTTCTTCTTCTCTTGCAGCCCTGAACGAGCCCACCATCGACTACGGCTTCCAGAGGCTGCAGAAGGTCATCCCCAGGCACCCCGGCGACCCCGAGAGGTTACCAAAGGTCAGTGGGCTGTCTCGTGTCTGCATGGGGGGACTTTCTGAAACATTCCATGCATGGTTTTTTTCCCACCCTTTTATTTGATTGAATTAGAGGTGAGCCCATCCAATGTTGGTCTGATTTCAAGTATCGAATGATATCAGCTTGCATCTAAAGTCTCCGATACGGTATAACCCAGCTGGTACGAGTCATTGAAACAACGTTGAGACCTTGTTGGATTAAGTCCTGACAAACATAACATTTAAAACAACATACTTTTTGACAACGTTTAATCAATGTTGGGTTCTGACGTTGATTTGACCATTGAAATTTGGTCATTTTTCAACCAATATTCTACAACACAAATACAACGTTGAAACAACATACTTTTTAACGACGTTTAATCAATGTCAGGTTGTGACATTAATTCGACCATTTGGTCATTTCCCAACCAATATTCTACAACACAAATACAACGTTGAAACAACATGCTTTTTGACGATGTTTAATCAATGTTGGGTTCTGACGTTGATTTGACCATTGAAGTTTGGTCAAACGTTGAAACAACATGCTTTTGGACAACATTGAATCAATGTCAGGTAGTGACGTTGATTTGACCATTGAAATTTGGTCATTTTCCAACCAATATTCTACAACTCAAATACAACGTTGAAACAACATACTTTTTGACAACGTTTAATCAATGTTGGGTTCTGACGATGATTTGACCATTGAAATTTGGTCATTTCCCAACCAATATTCTACAACACAAATACAACGTTGAAACAACATGCTTTTTAACGACGTTTAATCAATGTCAGGTTGTGACATTAATTCAACCATTTGGTCATTTCCCAACCAATATTCTACAACACAAATACAACGTTGAAACAACATGTTTTTTGGCAACGTTTAATCAATGTTGGGTTGTGACGTTGATTTGACCATTGAATTTTGGTCAAACGTTGAAACAACATGCTTTTGGAAGACATTGAATCAATGTCGGGTTGTGACATTGATTTGACCATTGAAATTTGGTCATTTTCCAACCAATATTCTACAACACAAATACAACGTTGAAACAACATGCTTTTTGGCAACGTTTAATCAATGTTGGGTTCTGACGATGATTTGACCATTGAAATTTGGTCATTTTCCAACCAATATTCTACAACACAAATACAACGTTGAAACAACATGCTTTTTGACGATGTTTAATCAATGTTGGGTTCTGACGTTGATTTGACCATTGAAGTTTGGTCAAACGTTGAAACAACATGCTTTTGGACAACATTGAATCAATGTCAGGTAGTGACGTTGATTTGACCATTGAAATTTGGTCATTTTCCAACCAATATTCTACAACTCAAATACAACGTTGAAACAACATACTTTTTGACAACGTTTAATCAATGTTGGGTTCTGACGATGATTTGACCATTGAAATTTGGTCATTTCCCAACCAATATTCTACAACACAAATACAACGTTGAAACAACATGCTTTTTAATGACGTTTAATCAATGTCAGGTTGTGACTTTAATTCAACCATTTGGTCATTTCCCAACCAATATTCTACAACACAAATACAACGTTGAAACAACATGTTTTTTGACGATGTTTAATCAATGTTGGGTTGTGACGTTGATTTGACCATTGAATTTTGGTCAAACGTTGAAACAACATGCTTTTGGAAGACATTGAATCAATGTCAGGTTGTGACGTTGATTTGACCGTTGAAATGTGGTCATTTCCCAACCAACAACGTGGATCCAACGTTGGACATCAACTATTTTGCAACGTTGTTTCAATGTGTAATCAACGTTGTATCAATGCCTTGTGCCTGTTGGGAGACGCCAATACAAGCAGTTTAAGCCATTTGTCAACACTTGATACCACAAATATCTCTTTTTCTTGTACTTGGTCACGACTTTCTCTTATCTCACATCTGAATGCTGATTGGTCAGCTGCTGTCTGCTGTCAATCATTCAAGGGTTGCTGAATTTGCATGAGATGGCACACAATTAATAATAACTAGAGTAGATTATAAATAGCATAGATTATAACTACAATATATAAATAGAAAACAATATCAATGGCAAGAGGGCAGAAAGACAATCAACGAGTTTGTCGGCGGTCTGAAAGGACAGGCTTGCAAGTGGAGGCTTTCCGCCTGGCACGAGTGTTTGACTTGCCTCCATTCAATAGCAGTCACATTATTTTTTGGACATTAAAAAAGTGCCGGGGACAAAAACTGCTCTCTTAATGCACCGAACATGAGGACTCAGCATTAAAGTGGAAGAGCTTTGGCATAGATTATAACTAGAATATATAAATAGAAAACAATATCAATGGCAAGAGGGCAGAAAGACAATCAACGAGTTTGTCGGCGGTCTGCAAGGACAGGCTTGCAAGTGGCAGCTTTCCGCCTGGCACGAGTGTTTGACTTGCCTCCATTCAATAGCAGTCACATTATTTTTTGGACATTAAAAAGTGCCGGGGACAAAAACGGCTCTCTTAATGCACCGAACATGAGGACTCAGGATTAAAGTGGAAGAGCTTTGGCATAGATTATAACTAGAATGTATAAATAGAAAACAATATCAATGGCAAGAGGGCAGAAAGACAATTAACGAGTTTGTCGGCGGTCTTTGTGGCAACTTTCCGCCTGGCACGAGTGTTTGACTTGCCTCCATTCAATAGCAGTCGCATTATTTTTGGACATTAAAAAGACGACGACTTAATGCATCGAACGTGAGGACTCGGCTTTAAAGTGGAAGAGCTTTGCCTCACGCGTGTGGCTTAGCCGCCATGGCCGGCGTGGTAATTGCGTTGGTTTAGTGCAGAGGAGAGAGGCGGTAAAACAGCTCAATCAGGCCTTTTCCTCTCCACTAGTCTGTGGCGATGGTAATCTGGTCAGAAACCAGCTTTCCGCCTGGCACGAGTGTTTGACTTGCCTCCATTCAATAGCAGTCACATTATTTTTTGGACATTAAAAGGTGCCGGGGACAAAAACTGCTCTCTTAATGCACCGAACATGAGGACTCAGCATTAAAGTGGAAGAGCTTTGGCATAGATTATAACTAGAATATATAAATAGAAAACAATATCAATGGCAAGAGGGCAGAAAGACAATCAACGAGTTTGTCGGCGGTCTGCAAGGACAGGCTTGCAAGTGGCAGCTTTCCGCCTGGCACGAGTGTTTGACTTGCCTCCATTCAATAGCAGTCACATTATTTTTTGGACATTAAAAAGTGCCGGGGACAAAAACGGCTCTCTTAATGCACCGAACATGAGGACTCAGCATTAAAGTGGAAGAGCTTTGGCATAGATTATAACTAGAATATATAAATAGAAAACAATATCAATGGCAAGAGGGCAGAAAGACAATCAACGAGTTTGTCGGCGGTCTGAAAGGACAGGCTTGCAAGTTGCAGCTTTCCGCCTGGCACGAGTGTTTGACTTGCCTCCATTCAATAGCAGTCACATTATTTTTTGGACATTAAAAAAGTGCCGGGGACAAAAACGGCTCTCTTAATGCATCAAACGTGAGGACTCGGCTTTAAAGTGGAAGAGCTTTGGCATAGATTATAACTAGAATATATACAGTAAATAGAAAACAATATCAATGGCAAGAGGGCAGAAAGACAATCAACGAGTTTGTCGGCGGTCTGCAAGGACAGGCTTGCAAGTGGCAGCTTTCCGCCTGGCACGAGTGTTTGACTTGCCTCCATTCAATAGCAGTCACATTATTTTTTGGACATTAAAAAGTGCCGGGGACAAAAACGGCTCTCTTAATGCACCGAACATGAGGACTCAGCATTAAAGTGGAAGAGCTTTGGCATAGATTATAACTAGAATATATAAATAGAAAACAATATCAATGGCAAGAGGGCAGAAAGACAATTAACGAGTTTGTCGGCGGTCTTTGTGGCAGCTTTCCGCCTGGCACGAGTGTTTGACTTGCCTCCATTCAATAGCAGTCGCATTATTTTTGGACATTAAAAAGACGACGACTTAATGCATCGAACGTGAGGACTCGGCTTTAAAGTGGAAGAGCTTTGCCTCACGCGTGTGGCTTAGCCGCCATGGCCGGCGTGGTAATTGCGTTGGTTTAGTGCGGAGGAGAGAGGCGGTAAAACAGCTCAATCAGGCCTTTTCCTCTCCACTAGTCTGTGGCGATGGTAATCTGGTCAGAAACCAGCTTTCCGCCTGGCACGAGTGTTTGACTTGCCTCCATTCAATAGCAGTCACATTATTTTTTGGACATTAAAAGGTGCCGGGGACAAAAACTGCTCTCTTAATGCACCAAACATGAGGACTCAGCATTAAAGTGGAAGAGCTTTGGCATAGATTATAACTAGAATATATAAATAGAAAACAATATCAATGGCAAGAGGGCAGAAAGACAATCAACGAGTTTGTCGGCGGTCTGCAAGGACAGGCTTGCAAGTGGCAGCTTTCCGCCTGGCACGAGTGTTTGACTTGCCTCCATTCAATAGCAGTCACATTATTTTTTGGACATTAAAAAGTGCCGGGGACAAAAACTGCTCTCTTAATGCACCGGACATGAGGACTCAGCATTAAAGTGGAAGAGCTTTGGCATAGATTATAACTAGAATGTATAAATAGAAAACAATATCAATGGCAAGAGGGCAGAAAGACAATCAACGAGTTTTTCGGCAGTCTGCAAGGACAGGCTTGCAAGGGGCAGCTTTCCGCCTGGCACTAGTGTTTGACTTGCCTCCATTCAATAGCAGTCACATTATTTTTTGGACATCAAAAAGTGCCGGGGACAATAACTGCTCTCTTAATGCACCGAACGTGAGGACTCGGCTTTAAAGTGGAAGAGCTTTGCATAGATTATAACTAGAGTATATAAATAGAAAACAATATAAATGGCTGTCACTATGGCAAGAGGGCAGGAAGACAACGTTTGTGTCGGCGGTCTGAAAGGACAGGTTTGCAAGTGGCAGCTTTCCGCCTGGCACGCGTGTTTGACTTGCCTCCATTCAATAGCAGTCACATTATTTTTTGGACATTAAAAAGTGCCGGGGACAAAAACTGCTCTCCCCAATGACGACGACTTGATGCACCGAACGTGAGGACTCGGCTTTAAAGAGGAAGAGCTTTTGCATAGATTATAACTAGAATATATACATAGAAAACAATACCAATGGCCGTCACATTGGCAAGAGGGTAGAAAGACAATCAACGAGTTTGTCGGCGGTCTGAAAGGACATGCTTGCAAGTGGCAGCTTTCCGCCTGGCATGAGTGTTTGACTTGCCTCCATTCAATAGCAGTCGCATTATTTTTGGACATTAAAAAGACGACGACTTAATGCATCGAACGTGAGGACTCGGCTTTAAAGTGGAAGAGCTTTGCCTCACGCGTGTGGCTTAGCCGCCATGGCCGGCGTGGTAATTGCGTTGGTTTAGTGCGGAGGAGAGAGGCGGTAAAACAGCTCAATCAGGCCTTTTCCTCTCCACTAGTCTGTGGCGATGGTAATCTGGTCAGAAACCACGTCTGCGCCCTCATTACCCCGCTCATGTTTTCCTTTCATTTTCCGCGGCTCGATTTGGTTTAATCTTTTGTTTACAGAACCCTGCGCCGTAAACCCCCAAGTCTTAGCGCCGCTAATAGGCAAAGAGCGCGCGTTATTAGGCGTTTATTGTTTTCTTTTGAGCCCGGGCAAGAAGGACTTGAAAGCCACGTCGGGTTGGGGACGGCGATATTGACGGCAGGAACAAGGAGATCATCCCCCCCTGCTGAGATGAAACTTACTTCTTCTTTGATTCATTCCGCTCCCTCCATTTCCCATTGATAAAAATCTTCACTAATTGCTACCATGCCGCTGCCCATTTAGGCGAGTGGCGCTCCAGATGTGTCACGCGCACTAATATGACTGATTAGTCCATTCCGAAGTAGCCAAGTGGCGGCCCACCTTAGAGTTTTAATAACACCGTAAAACCTTTGAAGACCTTATCTATTAAATCCCAGCATGCAACACGGCAATATCATTAACGTCCAACGGGCAATTTAATAAAGACCCGGCCGTGTGGTCGCTAAAGATGTTTGACCGAGGCGGCGCGGCGAAGTCGAGCCTCGCAGCTTCACTATATGAAGTGTTTCAATTAGAGTCGGTCCCCGTGGAGACGGGGACACAACACCTTGACATGAAATGTGACTCTAATTTTAGCTGGTAAACCTGCGCCATAAGCTAAAGCACTTTTAATATCCACTTTCTGGCTCTCAGGCCGGTCACTGCCAGCTCCTTCCTTAAAGCGGACGTGTCAAACTCATTTACAGTTATGGCTGCCTTGGAACAGTGAATATATATGAATAGCAACGTATAATCGCCTCGTGATCTTATTGCACGATTGCTTTTGCCAGGGGTCCCCAAACTTTTTGACCCGGGGGCCGCATTGGGTTAAAAAGTTTGGCCATATATATATATATATATACACACAGTACAGGCCAAAAGTCCTCATTCAATGACTATATACATTGTAGATTGTCACATCAAAACTATGAATGAACACATGTGAAATAACTGAAATATATTCTCGTTTCTTCAAAATAGCCACCCTTTGCTCTCATTACTGCTTTGCACACTCTTAGGCATTCTCTCCATGAGCTTCAAGAGCCTGTGTCAGGTTCAAACACTGATGACATCTTATTAAACAAGACAAGCAGCAAGGAATCAAACAGAGACCGATTTAAATTTGGCTCAAAGAGGCTGACGAGAGATTGTACGCCTCCTCTTTTATTTGGACTTTCCCTGATTACATGGCAACAGCTTGTTTCTAAGGGAGGGGGGTCGTAAACAGCCATCAGTTTTGTAAACAAAACGGTTCAAAGAAAAGGTTGTAAAACAGTTCAAAGAAAAGGTGCCTGGAGGGAGGTCAGGCCCTGCCTCCTCTCAGGCTCAAACACTGATGACATCTATCAAACAAGACAAGAAGCAAGGAATCAAACAGAGACAGAATTAAATTTGGCTCAATGAGGTGAGCGCGTACACCCTGTACCCTTGCGCAGTGTCCCACCACGCTCTGACGAGAGATTGTACGCCTCCTCTTTTATTTGGACTTTCCCTGATTACATGGCAACAGCTTGTTTCTAAGGGAGGGGGGTCGTAAACAGCCATCACTTTTGTTGCAAAACGGTTCAAAGAAAAGGTTGTAAAACAGTTCAAAGAAAAGGTGCCTGGAGGGAGATCAGGCCCTGCCTCCTCTCCGCTTTGTAGATGTCGGGTAAAGACAAAATCTTCCTGTGGATTACAATAGAAAAAAGAAACCCGACGCCTTCATGTCGCTTCCCATCGTGCACAGTGGGACAACATTTGTCCTCTATATTCTAGTTTCTTCAAAATAGCCACCCTTTGCTCCGATTACCGCTTTGCACACTCTTGGCATTCTCTCCATGAGCTTCAAGAGGTAGTCAGGCTCAAACACTGATGACTGATTTACACCTGACATCCACTGTAATGATACCAAGTACAGGAGTGTATCAAGTCGATACTACTATGATTACAACAATATTTTTTGGCATCACAACATCTTTTTTCGTTTATTTTATTTATATTATGTTTATAAACACATGAGTACTTTGAATATGACCAATGTATGATCCTGTAACTACTTGGTATCGGATCCATACCTAAATGTGTGGTATCGTCCAAAACTAATGTCAAGTATCAAAGAAGAGAAGAATAAGTGATTATTACATTTTAACAGAAGTGTAGATAGAACATGTTCAAACAGAAAGTAAGCAGATATTAACAGTAAATGAACAAGTGGATTAATAATCAATTTTTACAGTTTGTCCCTCATAATGTGTACAAAATAATAGGTGTATAAATGACACAATATGTTACTGCATAGACTAATTAGGAGTCTTTGTTTGTTTACTTACTACTAAAAGACAAGTTGTCTAGTATTTAAGGACTAAATTGCAATAATAAACATATGTTTCATGTACACTAATATTATTTAATATAATTTAATATTAATATTAATATAATTTAATATTATTTAAGGACTAAATTGCAATAATAAACATATGTTTCATATACCTTAATATTATTTAACATTATTTGATATTAATTTTATTTAAGGACTAAATTAGAATAATAAACATATGTTTCATGTACCTTAATATTATTTAATATTAATATTAATATCATTTAATATTATTTAAGGACTAAATTGCAATAATAAAAATGTGTTTCATATACCTTAATATTATTTAACATTATTTAATATTAATTTTATTTAAGGACTAAATTGCAATAATAAACATATGTTTCATGTACCTTAATATTATTTAATATTAATATTAATATCATTTAATATTATTTAAGGACTAAATTGCAATAATAAACATATGTTTCATGTACACTAATATTATTTAATATTATTTAATATTAATATTAGTATAATTTAATATTATTTAAGGACTAAATTGCAATAATAAACATATGTTTCATATACCTTAATATTATTTAACATTATTTAATATTAATTTTATTTAAGGACTAAATTACAATAATAAACATATGTTTCATGTACCTTAATATTATTTAATATTAATATTAATATCATTTAATATTATTTAAGGACTAAATTGCAATAATAAACATTTGTTTCATGTACCTTAATATTATTTAACATTATTTAATATTAATTTTATTTAAGGACTAAATTACAATAATAAACATATGTTTCATGTACCTTAATATTATTTAATATTAATATTAATATCATTTAATATTATTTAAGGACTAAATTGCAATGATAAACATGTGTTTCATATACCTTAATATTATTTAACATTATTTAATATTAATTTTATTTAAGGACTAAATTACAATAATAAACATATGTGTCATGTACCTTAATATTATTTAATATTAATATTAATATTATTTAAGGACTAAATTACAATAATAAACATATGTTTCATGTACTTTAATATAATTTAATATTAATATTAATATCATTTAATATTATTTAAGGACTAAATTGCAATAATAAACATGTGTTTAATGTAAAATAAAGCCAACAAATGCAATTTTTTGTGGTCCCCTTCATTTCGAAAAGTATCGAAAAGTACCGAAAAGTATTGAAATACCGGTACCGGTACCAACATATTGTTATCGGGACAACACTAATATGTATGTGTATATATATATATATATATATATATATATATATATATATATATATATATATATATATATACATATATATATATATGTATGTGTGGGGAAAAAAAATCACAAGACTATTTCATCTCTACAGGCCTGTTTCATGAGGGGGGTACCCTCAATCGTCAGGAGATTTTAATGGGAGCATTCGCATACCATGGTTTATATAGGGCACAGAGTGGGTGGGTACAGGCTGGCCTAGGGGCGTGGTGATTGGTTCATGTGTTACCTAGGAGGTGTTTCCGTCTATGGCGGCATGTTGTTACAATTTCGCTGCGCTTGTTGAGGGATGACAGGTCTGGACGGTAGATAATAAACAGTTTCTCTTTCAAGCATAGGTTGCATCTTTTATTACCACTATTGTAAGGTGTGCTGGATGCAAGAATTTGCCATGTTATTGAATATTCAACATTATTGTCTTTGAGGTCCCAAATGTGTTTGCTGAGTTCTGTGGTATTTCGCAGGTTTTTGTTCCTGAAAGAAGCCTTGTGGTTGTTCCATCTGGTTTTGAATTCACCCTCGGTTAATCCTACATATGTGTCGGATGTGTTAATGTCCTTGCGTATTACCTTAGATTGGTAGACAACTGATGTTTGTAAGCATCCCCCGTTGAGGGGGCAATCAGGTTTCTTTCGACAGTTACATGCTTTGTTGGTTTTGGAGTCGTTCTGACTGGGGGTCGACGGCTCATTTGCAATTGTTTTGTTGTGGTTTGAGATGATTTGTCGTATATTGTTCATGCAGCTGTAGCTCAATTTGATGTTGTTCTTGTTGAATACTTTTCTTAGGTTGTTGTCTTTGGGAAAGTGTTTGTCAATCAGGTTGAGGAATTTGTGTCCAATGTTCGTTGAGACGTTTTTGCTGTATGGGGGGTTGTACCAGATGATGCCGTTTCGTTTTCTGTTCTTTTTTGGCTGGTTTCCTGGCGTGGGTTCATAGGTGAGGGTGAAACCAGCCAGGAACCTTATTCCTCATAAGGTTCATAAGGAAAAAACACAGAGGCTATATAAATAATAATCATCCCTACAAGCCTGTTACAGCCTTGTAGGGAGGATATAGCCTCTGTGTTTTTTCCTGACCTAACGTATATACATATATATATACACACGCATTGTATGTGGATCGCAAGATGCTACAATATACATCGCTAAATAGAATTTAGGCTGTATCAGAATCAGTATCGTCCACCCCTGATACTGTATATAGAATATATTTCTTGCATGATCTGATAGTATTCTAGTCTATGCAATTTCATGCAGTAGACACATTTGTTCTGTCAATATGAGGAATAATGAGGCCTTTATTTCATGATGTGGCTTCACCCGTGCCTTAAAGTCACAGCGTCTTTTTCGCCCAAAGACCTTGTTAAACACAGCTTTATTAGGAAGAAAGTCTTCCCATGAATACAAAGCGCGGTTGGCAGCGAGACAGCTCCCGACACCGGACCCCGAGATTAGTTTCCCGGCCGCGCGCGCACTTAATACGCCGCGCTCTCCCAACCTTTGCATGAAACAATCACACGGCGAGATGAAACCCCCGCACTTCCAATAAACAACATAAATATTTGATTTGCTCTCTAATGGAGCCAAATACGGGGGTTCAGGGGGCATGTAAATGATCCCGGCGAGTGATTCGTCATTGTTAAGCTTGCCATCCGAGGGGGTCAGCGCCGAGGGGTCAAACGCGCGTTCCCAATAAAGCGTGGGTTCGGGGGAGGGGATGAGAACACATATAGAGGGCGTCCATCACTGGCTGCAGGTGAGCTGGGGAAACTATACAAAAATAGAGGGCGTCCATCACTGGCTGCAGGTGAGCTGCAAATAATTAGTTCCCCTTTCAGATATCGCATTTAGTTCCCACTAAAACATTCACATGTTGCACAATGAGATGTAAACATTGGGTCATGTGTACATTCCTGTAACTTTCCGTTTGTAAAATATATCTTTATTAGTATTTCTTTAATATAATAACATAATTTCATGATTAATATTTATAAATTAAGATTCAATTAAGAAAAAACTTCACTAAGGAAGGGTTCGGTGAATGCGCATGTGAAACTGGTGGGGTTCGGTACCTCCAGCAAGGTAAAGAACCACTGCTCTATAACAATAGAGGGTGTCCATCACTGGCTGCAGGTGAGCTGCAAATAATTAGTTCCCCTTTCAGATATCGCATTTAGTTCCCACTAAAACATTCGCATGTTGCACAATGAGATGTAAACATGGGGTCATGTGTACATTCCTGTAACTTTCCGTTTGTAAAATGTATCTTTATTAGTATTTCTTTGATATAATAACTTCATGAGTAATATTTATAAATTAAGATTCAATTAAGAAAAAACTTCACTAAGGAAGGGTTCGGTGAATGCGCATGTGAAACTGGTGGGGTTCGGTACCTCCAGCAAGGTTAAGAACCACTGCTCTATAACAATAGAGGGCGTCCATCACTGGCTGCAGGTGAGCTGGGGAAACTCTATAAAAAATAGAGGGCGGCCATCACTGGCTGCAGGTGAGCTGCAAATAATTTGTAACCCTTTCAGATATCGCATTTAATTCTCACTAAAACATTCACATGTTGCACAATGAGATGTAAAACATGGGATCATGTGTACATTCCTGTAACTTTCCGTTTGTAAAATGTATCTTTATTAGTATTTCTTTGATATAATAACTTCATGAGTAATATTTATAAATTAAGATTCAAATAAGAAAAAACTTCACTAAGGAAGGGTTCGGTGAATGCGCATGTGAAACTGGTGGGGTTCGGTACCTCCAGCAAGGTTAAGAACCACTGCTCTATAACAATAGAGGGCGTCCATCACTGGCTGCAGGTGAGCTGCAAATAATTAGTTCCCCTTTCAGATATCGCATTTAGTTCCCACTAAAACATTCACATGTTGCACAATGAGATGTAAAACATGGGATCATGTGTACATTCCTGTAACTTTCCATTTGTAAAATATATCTTTATTAGTATTAATATAATGATTAATATTTATAAATTAAGATTCAATTAAGAAAAAACTTGCAATTTTTCACTAAAGAAGGGTTCGGTGAATGCGCATGTAAAACTTGTGGGGTTCGGTACCTCCAGCAAGGTAAAGAACCACTGCTTTATAACAATAGAGGGCTTCCATCACTGGCTGCAGGTGAGCTGGGGAAACTCTATAACATGGGTGCCAAACTCTGGCCCGCTGTGCCGCTGTAACACCGCATTCACCGCTAATACTCATACTTGCCAACCCTCACGATTTTCTGTGCCCCTCTCAAAAGTCTCCCGGGGCAACCATTCTCCCGAATTTTTCCCGATTTCCACCCGGACAACAATATTGGGGGCGTGCCTTAAAAGCACTGCCTTTAGCGTCCTCTACACTCTTAGAAATAAGGGTTCTAAAAGGGTTCTTCTACAAGGGCTGAGGTTCTAACTGGAACCATTTGCTTCTGAAAAACCCTTTCCCGAAGAAAGGGTTTTTCAAGGGTTCTTGGTAACGCTAATGGTTCCAGTAAGAACCATTTTGATCCAGAGAACCCTTTAAAACCCCTTTTCTGAATAATTGGTTTTAAAAGGGTTCTCACTAACACTAAGAGTTCCAGTAAGAACTATTTTGATCCAGAGAACCGTTTTTGGAAGATCCTGATAACATTTGCCAATAATGGTGCCTATCTTTAAATAAATGTTTTTCTCATTCAAATGTTTTGAATGTTTGTTCAATGTCAACATGATAAATGACCACAATATAATATGAACTAAACTGATCTGTAGAATACAATATGGTTCTTTATAGAACCCTCAGAAGACAAGACTGTTATCGGTGAAAACCTTTGAAAAGGGATGTTTTTAGAACCCCCTGTGTCAGGTCTAGATGAAACCCTTGAAACATGAAAGAGTTCTTTGTGGAACTCCCTGTGTGGGTTCTAGATGAAACCCTTGAAACATGAAAGGGTTCTTAGTGGAACTCCCTGCATGGGTTCTAGATGAAACCCTAGACAAACGAAAGGGTCCTTAGTGGAACTCCCTGTGTGGGTTCTAGATGAAACCCTTGAAATACGAAAGGGTTCTTAGTGGAACTCCCTGCGTGGGTTCTTGATGAAAGTCTTGAAATACAAAAGGGTTCTTAGTGGAACTCCCTGCATGGGTTCTAGATGAAACCCTTGACAAACGAAAGGGTTCTTAGTGGAACTCCCTGTGTGGGTTCGAGATGAAACCCTTGAAATACGAAAGGGTTCTTAGTGGAACTCCCTGCGTGGGTTCTAGATGAAAGTCTTGAAATACAAAAGGGTTCTTAGTGGAACTCCCTGTGTGGGTTCTAGATGAAACCCTTGAAATATGAAAGGGTTCTTAGTGGAACTCCCTGTGTGGGTTCTAGATGAAACCCTTGAAACATGAAAGAGTTCTTAGTGGAACTCCCTGCATGGGTTCTAGATGAAACCCTTGAAACATGAAAGGGTTCTTTGTGGAACTCCCTGTGTGGGTTCTAGATGAAACCCTTGAAACGTGAAAGGGTTCTTAGTGGAACTCCCTGCATGGGTTCTAGATGAAACCCTTGACAAACGAAAGGGTTCTTAGTGGAACTCCCTGTGTGGGTTCGAGATGAAACCCTTGAAATACGAAAGGGTTCTTAGTGGAACTCCCTGCGTGGGTTCTAGATGAAAGTCTTGAAATACAAAAGGGTTCTTAGTGGAACTCCCTGTGTGGGTTCTAGATGAAACCCTTGAAATATGAAAGGGTTCTTAGTGGAACTCCCTGTGTGGGTTCTAGATGAAACCCTTGAAACATGAAAGGGTTCTTAGTGGAACTCCCTGCATGGGTTCTAGATGAAACCCTTGAAACATGAAAGAGTTCTTTGTGGAACTCCCTGTGTGGGTTCTAGATGAAACCCTTGAAACGTGAAAGGGTTCTTAGTGGAACTCCCTGCATGGGTTCTAGATGAAACCCTTGACAAACGAAAGGGTTCTTAGTGGAACTCCCTGTGTGGGTTCGAGATGAAACCCTTGAAATACGAAAGGGTTCTTAGTGGAACTCCCTGCGTGGGTTCTAGATGAAAGTCTTGAAATACAATAGGGTTCTTAGTGGAACTCCCTGTGTGGGTTCTAGATGAAACCCTTGAAATACGAAAGGGTTCTTAGTGGAACTCCCTGCGTGGGTTCTAGATGAAAGTCTTGAAATACAAAAGGGTTCTTAGTGGAACTCCCTGTGTGGGTTCTAGATGAAACCCTTGAAACATGAAAGGGTTCTTAGTGGAACTCCCTGTGTGGGTTCTAGATGAAACCCTTGAAACATGAAAGGGTTCTTAGTGGAACTCCCTGCATGGGTTCTAGATGAAACCCTTGACAAACGAAAGGGTTCTTAGTGGAACTCCCTGTGTGGGTTCTAGATGAAACCCTTGAAATACGAAAGGGTTCTTAGTGGAACTCCCTGCGTGGGTTCTAGATGAAAGTCTTGAAATACAAAAGGGTTCTTAGTGGAACTCCCTGTGTGGGTTCTAGATGAAACCCTTGAAATATGAAAGGGTTCTTAGTGGAACTCCCTGTGTGGGTTCTAGATGAAACCCTTGAAACATGAAAGGGTTCTTAGTGGAACTCCCTGCATGGGTTCTAGATGAAACCCTTGAAACATGAAAGGGTTCTTTGTGGAACTCCCTGTGTGGGTTCTAGATGAAACCCTTGAAACGTGAAAGGGTTCTTAGTGGAACTCCCTGCATGGGTTCTAGATGAAACCCTTGACAAACGAAAGGGTTCTTAGTGGAACTCCCTGTGTGGGTTCGAGATGAAACCCTTGAAATACGAAAGGGTTCTTAGTGGAACTCCCTGCGTGGGTTCTAGATGAAAGTCTTGAAATACAAAAGGGTTCTTAGTGGAACTCCCTGTGTGGGTTCTAGATGAAACCCTTGAAATATGAAAGGGTTCTTAGTGGAACTCCCTGTGTGGGTTCTAGATGAAACCCTTGAAACATGAAAGGGTTCTTAGTGGAACTCCCTGCGTGGGTTCTTTGTAGAACCTCTCATGGGGGGTTCTGGGTGGAACCTTACACACACAGTTCTAGGTAGAACCCTCCAAAAGGGTTCCAGGTGGAACATTTATAAAAAGGTTCTACCTGGAGCCAAAAAGGGTTCTCCTATGAGGACGAGCCGAAGAACCTTATATGGTTCTACTTAGCACTTTTATTTCTAAGAGTGTACAACCTGTCGTCACGTCTGCTTTTCCACCATACAAACAGCGTGCCGGCCCCTCTCACATGATATATGCGGCTTCTACACACACACAAGTGAATGCAATGCATACTTGGTCAACAGCCATACAGGTCACACTGAGGGTGGCCGCATAAACAAGTTTAACACTGTTACAAATATGCGCCACACCGTGAACCCACACCGAACAAGAATGACAAACACATTTCGGGAGAACATCCGCACCGTAACACAACATAAACACAACAGAACAAATACCCAGAAACCCCTTGCAGCACTAACTCTTCCGGGACGCTACCACCAAACCCCGCCCACCTGAGCCCCGACATTAATGAACTAGCATCCCAGAAAAGATAGTAGGTGTCTGGCTTGGGCACATCAGATTAGATCAGTGTGTCGCAAACTGAGCAGTAAAAAGGCTTGAATGTTTGATTTCTTCATTGTTATTTTATTTTCTAATTTATTAGCCTGTGGAAAAAGTTGTATTTACCCCAGAAGGCTGCAAATAGAAAAGAGGGCATTCAATTTTTATTTACATTTTATTTGATATGCCATTGATTTCTTTTGAATTATTATTATTAGGGACCGAATCCCTTTGGGAAAGAGGACCCTATTGTATTTCTAGCGTTTTATTATTATTATTCCGCCGCCTCTTTGAGCTGTAATTTGGCCCCCTTAACATGCTTCAAAACTCACCAAATTGGACACACACATCAGGACTGGCGAAAATTGCGATCTAATCAAAAAACCAAACCCCAAAACTCAAAAATACAGACAAAACTGCCTGTAACTTCCGGTAGGAATGTCTTAGAGACATGAACCAAAAATCTCTATGTAGGTCTCACTTAGACCTAGATTTCATTCACTCACAACCCCCAGCAAAAATCAACAAGAAGTTTGCAATTCCCCCTTCAAAACAAAAGTTGAGTAAAAACAGTCACCTTTTTTCCAACATGATCTCCTCTGAGCGCGTTTGTCGTGTCGGCTTCAAATTAGCACAGGAGAGAGATTGAACCCTTCTGATTAAAAGTTGATGAAAGAGTTTTAATTACTGCTCCGGTTTAGATTTTATGAGCCCTCAAAGTCGGTCCCGTCCATCGCTGCTTGCAGCTTTAATTAGGGCCCGCATGGCCCATTGCATAAGGACTCCCAAAGGGAGTCCTTATGCAATGGGACATAAGGACCTATTGAATTTGTAAGGTTTTATTAGGGCCCGCATGGCCCATTGTATAAGGACTCCCAAAGGGAGTCCTTATGCAATGGGACATAAGGACCTATTGAATTTGTAAGGTTTTATTATTATTATTCTTCCGCAACTTTGCGCTGTAATTTGACCCCCTTAACATACTTCAAAACTCACCAAATTTTACACACACATCAGTAATATACGGCAAAACTTTTTATCAAACCTCAAAACTCAAAATTGCGCTCTAGCACCCCCTAGAAAGAAAACTGCTTATAACTGCCCAGTACGAATGTTGTAGAGACATGAAACAAAAACCTCTATGTAGGTCTTACTTAGACCTACTTTTCATTAATTAATTTCCTCGGGCAAAAATCAACAGGAAGTTGGCAATTCCCCCTTCAAGACAAAAATGTACTAAAAACAGTCACTTTTGCCTTTTTGAGCTGTAATTTGACCCCCTTAACACGCTTCAAAACTCACCAAACTGAACGCACACATCAGGACTGGCAAACATTGCGATCTCAAAAAAAAACCTAACCCCAAATCTCAAAATTGCGCTCTCACAATTTTGGAATAAAACGCAGAAAAAACTGCTCCTCTGAAGAAAAAAATGACAAAACTGCCTGTAACTCCCACTGGGAAGGTCGGAGAGACATGAAACAAAAACCTCTATGTAGGTCTCACTTAGACCTACATTTCATAGATTGACATCCTTCAGCAAAAATCTACAGGAAGTTTGCAATTCCCCCTTCAAAACAACATTTTTGTAAAAACCGGTCACCTTCCTTCAAAAACTATCTCCTCTGAGCGCGTTTGTCGTTTCGGCTTCAAACTAGCACAGGAGAGAGATTGAACCCTTCTAATTGAAAGTTGGCGAAAGAGTTTTAATAACTGCTCCGGTTTTGATTTTATGACCCTTCAAAGAGCCGCTGCGCTGATGCTGCTGTTTTTTCTAGAAGGCTGCTTAAAAGCAGGGCGCACCAGCGTGCCCACACAATGCAGACAAGGTAGGTACACTAAACAAAAGTATTGGGACACTTCGGACTAAAAGTAGACAAAAGTATTGGGACACTTATGATGAAAACTGAACAAAAGTATTGGGACACTTAGGACTACCACTGGACACACGTATGGGGACACCTACACTGGACAAAAGTATTGGGACACTTAGGACTACAACTTGCCAAAAGTATTGGGACACTTGGGACTAAAACTGGACAAAAGTATTGGGACACTTAGGACTAGCACCTGCCAAATACGCGGGCCCGACCAACGCTGCTTGCAGCTTTAATTATTATTTGAAACTCCATTTTGCATGTCACTATAAAGTTATATAAGCCTTGCTTGTTCAATATTCAATGCGAAACTTGTTTGGGTGCCTATTAAAAGGTTCATTTGTCCAACCTTGGCCCGCGGCTTTGTTCAGTTTGACATTTTGTCCCACTCTGTATTTGAGTTTGATGCCCCTGCTCTGTAACAATAGAGGGCGTCC
>NC_084549.2:70915000-70932500 GCF_033978685.3 Nerophis lumbriciformis | reverse complement strand
GGTCGTGTTTTGATCAAATTTACCGCGCTCACAACATCTGTTAAAACCTCATTGAGTTCGGGGCTGAGCTGCCTTGACGCGAGTGCTTCCCGGTGAATGACACAGTGTGTGCCCGTCACATTTTTGTTTCTCAGCAGGCGCTGGCTCTGGCTCGACGACCTTTGAGGTGCGAGTCACAAATGTATATATTTGTGTAATTGTGGTCCACACATTAGCCTGCTACCCATCCGCGCGAAAGTTTGTTCCGCTTAGCCCCGCCCCCATTAGTTACTGTTGCTATGTCTGTCAAACTTTCGCTCGTACCGAGAAATATAAAGCCTACAGTAAAAATAAGTACCGGTAATTTCCATTTATTTATATAGCGGATTTCACAGACAGAATCACAAAGTGATTTACAGTGTGTATAGAAAATGAAAGCATAGTAAAAAAAATAATCTAAGAATATAATAATTTAAAAACATTTTTTAAAGTGAAATTTCCTCCCGTTCCTCGCGCCCCACCTGTCATGTCTCTATTCCCCACCAGTGGGGCGCGTCCCACACTTTGAGAAACGCTGGGTTAGGGTTAGGGTTAGCCAGAACATATATGTGTGTTGTAGAATATTGGTTGGAAAATGAGCAGATTTCGATGAATTTGATTTCATTGATTTCGCCGCCATTCATCTTGATAAATCAGCGCGGGATGAAAGGAGCCGTGAAAAAGGCGTGCGCGGGCCAAGTCTGAAGGCGCGGCGTGTTTACATTCATTTACGGCAGCTGCCGTCCTAATCCGCCGCCGCCACCGCCAAGTGATGGAACACTTCAGACAAATCACCGCGGCCGGCGAAGGAAAACACAAGTCGGCGTGGGAGGAAAACAAGCGCCATCTGAGACGTCGCCGCTGACAGCTTTTGCCCCGCTTTTTTCAAGCGTAGGAGCCGGTCAACAAATCTTTACAGCAGGTGACGACAAGTCGCCTCCGTGGGATGGGAGAAAAACAAAAATGCTGGGAGAATATTGTCGCAAAACAAAGAGAGCAGGGATTTAATTGTAAGTGGCGAATTCAAAGAGCAGATAACGACACGGCGGAACGGGCCAAAGCGCCTAAAACGGAGCCGAAACCCCGAGGCCAACTGGTTGTCGGTGTCGGGAGCCAAAGCGAACACGGCTAATCCGCATTGTGCCATCGCATCCTGAGCATCCTCAGCATCCTCAGCATCCTCAGCATCCTCAGCATCCTCAGCATCCCCCAGGCAGTCAGCACCCTCCTGGAAGGGAAGTGGTTCTTGGAAGTCCTTTGCAGCAGCAGCAGCAGCCAGTCAAAGAGGTTAATTGAAAAAATTCCTTAATGTCATTACAACAGAACTAGATTAACCCACAGCTAATTCACTTTATTGTTCTGAGGAGAGGCGACTCGGCGCTGAACTCCGGGAGCCCGAAATCAGGCGTGAGGTGTTGTGGGTTTTTAAAGGACTATGCCGCTTTAATTAAGATAGGGAACATTATTCACCGCTCTGCATGCATGGGAGGAGCGAAGTAGAGAGTAAATGGAGGAGCGGCTCTTAAAAAAAACAAAAAAAAACACCGCTGCTCCTGGAAAAGCCGCGTAATGTTTGTGGTGGTGTTTGGGTGTAGCCACACGTCGTGATCGCGTACTCGGGTGAACTGGAGGGCTGCAACGCTTTATCCATCAATCCAAGCTGCCATTAATTTAGTGTGACTGGTAGAAATTATTCAAATCCGGAGCATATGAAGTACCCCGGAACTTGAAATGACTTTAAAAGTCTTATATAAGTGTTATAATGAAGACAACACACGATGTAAGTGTCTCTATTAGCCTACTATCAAAATGACTTTAAAAGTCTTATATAAGTGTTATAATGAAGGCAACACATGATGTAAGTGTTTTGCATAGTAGAGTTTTAACTTTTTATTTGCTATTATTGTACGTATAAACAAACATAAATATATGTAATGTGCTATTGTTGTGTGTAAAAACCATAAATATATGTAATGTGCTATTATTGCATAAAGAAAAAAACATAAATATATGTAATGTGCTATTATTATATGTAAAAACAAACATAAATATATGTAAAGTGCTATTATTGCATGTAAAAACAAACATAAATATATGTAATGTGCTATTATTGCCTGTAAAAAAACATACATATATGTAATGTGCTATTATTTTTTTTATAAAAAATATAAATATATGTAATGTGCTATTATTGCCTGTAAAATCCATAAATATATATAATGTGCTATTATTGTATGTAAAAACAAATATAAATATATGTAATGTGCTATTATTGCATGAAGAAAAATACATAAATATATGTAATGTGCTATTATAGTATGTAAAAACAAACATAAATATATGTAATGTGCTATTATTGCCTGTAAAAAACATAAATATATGTAATGTGCTATTATTGTGTGTAAAAAACATAAATATATGTAATGTGCTATTATTGCCTGTAGAAAACATAAATATATGTAATGTGCTATTATTGCATGAAGAAAAAAACATAAATATATGTAAAGTGCTATTATTGCATGTAAAAACAAACATAAATATATGTAATGTGCTATTATTGCCTGTAAAAAACATAAATATATGTAATGTGCTATTATTATATGTAAAAACAAACATAAATATATGTAAAGTGCTATTATTGCATGTAAAAACAAACATAAATATATGCAATGTGCTATTATTGCCTGTAAAAAAACATACATATATGTAATGTGCTATTATTTTTTTTATAAAAAACATAAATATATGTAATGTGCTATTATTGCCTGTAAAATCCATAAATATATATAATGTGCTATTATTGTATGTAAAAACAAATATAAATATATGTAATGTGCTATTATTGCATGAAGAAAAATACATAAATATATGTAATGTGCTATTATTGTATGTAAAAACAAACATAAATATATGTAATGTGCTATTATTGTATGTAAAAACAAACATAAATATATGTAATGTGCTATTATTGCCTATAAAAAACATAAATATATGTAATGTGCTATTATTGTATGTAAAAACAAACATAAATATATGTATTGTGCTATTATTGTATGTAAAAACAAATATAAATATATGTAATGTGCTATTATTGCATGAAGAAAAAAACATAAATATATGTAATGTGCTATTATTGCATGAAAAATTAAATGTAAATATATGTAATGTGCTATTATTGCATGAAAAAACAAACATGAATATATATAATCTGCTATTATTGCCTGTAAAAAACATAAATATATGTAATGTGCTATTATTGTATGTAAAAACAAACATAAATATATATAATGTGTTATTATTGCGTGTAAAAAAACATAAATATATGTAATGTGCTATTATTGTATGTAAAAACAAACATAAATATATGTATTGTGCTATTATTGCCTGTAAAAAACATAAATATATGTAATGTGCTATTATTGTATGTAAAAACAAACATAAATATATGTAATGTGCTATTATTGTATGTAAAAACAAACATAAATATATGTAATGTGCTATTATTGTATGTAAAAACAAACATAAATATATGTAATGTGCTATTATTGTATGTAAAAACAAACATAAATATATGTAATGTGCTATTATTGTATGTAAAAACAAACATAAATATATATAATGTGTTATTATTGCGTGTAAAAAAACATAAATATATGTAATGTGCTATTATTGTATGTAAAAACAAACATAAATATATGTAATGTGCTATTATTGTATGTAAAAACAAACATAAATATATGTAATGTGCTATTATTGTATGTAAAAACAAACATAAATATATGTAATGTGCTATTATTGCATGTAAAAACAAACATAAATATATGTAATGTGCTATTATTGTATGTAAAAACAAATATAAATATATGTAATGTGCTATTATTGTATGTAAGAATAAACATAAATATATGTAATGTGCTATTTTTGCCTGTAAAAACCATAAATATATGTAATGTGCTATTATTGTATGTAAAAACAAACATCAATATATGTAATGTGCTATTATTGTATGTAAAAACAAACATAAATATATGTAATGTGCTATTATTGTATGTAAAAACAAACATAAATATATGTAATGTGCTATTATTGTATGTAAAAACAAACATAAATATATGTAATATGCTATATTGTGTGTAAAAACAAACATAAATATATGTAATGTGCTATTATTGCATGAAGAAAAAAACATAAATATATGTAATCTGCTATTATTGTATGTAAAAACAAACATAAATATATATAATGTGTTATTATTGCGTGTAAAAAAACATAAATATATGTAATGTGCTATTATTGTATGTAAAAACAAACATAAATATATATAATGTGTTATTATTGCGTGTAAAAAAACATAAATATATGTAATGTGCTATTATTGTATGTAAAAACAAACATAAATATATGTAATGTGCTATTATTGTGTGTAAAAACAAACATAAATATATGTAATGTGCTATTATTTCCTGTAAAAAACCTAAATATATGTAATGTGCTATTATTGTATGTAAAAACAAATATAAATATATGTAATGTGCTATTATTGCATGAAGAAAAATACATAAATATATGTAATGTGCTATTATAGTATGTAAAAACAAACATAAATATATGTAATGTGCTATTATTGCCTGTAAAAAACATAAATATATGTAATGTGCTATTATTGTGTGTAAAAAACATAAATATATGTAATGTGCTATTATTGCCTGTAGAAAACATAAATATATGTAATGTGCTATTATTGCATGAAGAAAAAAACATAAATATATGTAAAGTGCTATTATTGCATGTAAAAACAAACATAAATATATGTAATGTGCTATTATTGCCTGTAAAAAACATAAATATATGTAATGTGCTATTATTATATGTAAAAACAAACATAAATATATGTAAAGTGCTATTATTGCATGTAAAAACAAACATAAATATATGCAATGTGCTATTATTGCCTGTAAAAAAACATACATATATGTAATGTGCTATTATTTTTTTTATAAAAAACATAAATATATGTAATGTGCTATTATTGCCTGTAAAATCCATAAATATATATAATGTGCTATTATTGTATGTAAAAACAAATATAAATATATGTAATGTGCTATTATTGCATGAAGAAAAATACATAAATATATGTAATGTGCTATTATTGTATGTAAAAACAAACATAAATATATGTAATGTGCTATTATTGTATGTAAAAACAAACATAAATATATGTAATGTGCTATTATTGCCTATAAAAAACATAAATATATGTAATGTGCTATTATTGTATGTAAAAACAAACATAAATATATGTATTGTGCTATTATTGTATGTAAAAACAAATATAAATATATGTAATGTGCTATTATTGCATGAAGAAAAAAACATAAATATATGTAATGTGCTATTATTGCATGAAAAATTAAATGTAAATATATGTAATGTGCTATTATTGCATGAAAAAACAAACATGAATATATATAATCTGCTATTATTGCCTGTAAAAAACATAAATATATGTAATGTGCTATTATTGTATGTAAAAACAAACATAAATATATATAATGTGTTATTATTGCGTGTAAAAAAACATAAATATATGTAATGTGCTATTATTGTATGTAAAAACAAACATAAATATATGTATTGTGCTATTATTGCCTGTAAAAAACATAAATATATGTAATGTGCTATTATTGTATGTAAAAACAAACATAAATATATGTAATGTGCTATTATTGTATGTAAAAACAAACATAAATATATGTAATGTGCTATTATTGTATGTAAAAACAAACATAAATATATGTAATGTGCTATTATTGTATGTAAAAACAAACATAAATATATGTAATGTGCTATTATTGTATGTAAAAACAAACATAAATATATATAATGTGTTATTATTGCGTGTAAAAAAACATAAATATATGTAATGTGCTATTATTGTATGTAAAAACAAACATAAATATATGTAATGTGCTATTATTGTATGTAAAAACAAACATAAATATATGTAATGTGCTATTATTGTATGTAAAAACAAACATAAATATATGTAATGTGCTATTATTGCATGTAAAAACAAACATAAATATATGTAATGTGCTATTATTGTATGTAAAAACAAATATAAATATATGTAATGTGCTATTATTGTATGTAAGAATAAACATAAATATATGTAATGTGCTATTTTTGCCTGTAAAAACCATAAATATATGTAATGTGCTATTATTGTATGTAAAAACAAACATCAATATATGTAATGTGCTATTATTGTATGTAAAAACAAACATAAATATATGTAATGTGCTATTATTGTATGTAAAAACAAACATAAATATATGTAATGTGCTATTATTGTATGTAAAAACAAACATAAATATATGTAATATGCTATATTGTGTGTAAAAACAAACATAAATATATGTAATGTGCTATTATTGCATGAAGAAAAAAACATAAATATATGTAATCTGCTATTATTGTATGTAAAAACAAACATAAATATATATAATGTGTTATTATTGCGTGTAAAAAAACATAAATATATGTAATGTGCTATTATTGTATGTAAAAACAAACATAAATATATATAATGTGTTATTATTGCGTGTAAAAAAACATAAATATATGTAATGTGCTATTATTGTATGTAAAAACAAACATAAATATATGTAATGTGCTATTATTGTGTGTAAAAACAAACATAAATATATGTAATGTGCTATTATTTCCTGTAAAAAACCTAAATATATGTAATGTGCTATTATTGTATGTAAAAACAAACATAAATATATATAATGTGTTATTATTGCGTGTAAAAAAACATAAATATATGTAATGTGCTATTATTGTATGTAAAAACAAACATAAATATATGTAATGTGCTATTATTGTGTGTAAAAACAAACATAAATATATGTAATGTGCTATTATTTCCTGTAAAAAACCTAAATATATGTAATGTGCTATTATTGTATGTAAAAACAAACATAAATATATGTAATGTGCTATTATTGCCTGTAAAAAACATAAATATATGTAATGTGCTATTATTGTATGTAAAAACAAACATAAATATATGTAATGTGCTATTATTGCCTGTAAAAAACATAAATATATGTAATGTGCTATTATTATATGTAAAAACAAACATAAATATATGTAAAGTGCTATTATTGCATGTAAAAACAAACATAAATATATGCAATGTGCTATTATTGCCTGTAAAAAAACATACATATATGTAATGTGCTATTATTTTTTTTATAAAAAACATAAATATATGTAATGTACTATTATTGCCTGTAAAATCCATAAATATATATAATGTGCTATTATTGTATGTAAAAACAAATATAAATATATGTAATGTGCTATTATTGCATGAAGAAAAATACATAAATATATGCAATGTGCTATTATTGTATGTAAAAACAAACATAAATATATGTAATGTGCTATTATTGTATGTAAAAACAAACATAAATATATGTAATGCGCTATTATTGCCTATAAAATACATAAATATATGTAATGTGCTATTATTGTATGTAAAAACAAACATAAATATATGTAATGTGCTATTATTGTGTGTAAAAACAAACATAAATATATGTAATGTGCTATTATTTCCTGTAAAAAACCTAAATATATGTAATGTGCTATTATTGTATGTAAAAACAAACATAAATATATGTAATGTGCTATTATTGCCTGTAAAAAACATAAATATATGCAATGTGCTATTATTGCATGAAAAAACAAACATAAATATATGTAATGTGCTATTATTGTATGTAAAAACAAATATAAATATATGTAATGTGCTATTATTGCATGAAGAAAAAAACATAAATATATGTAATGTGCTATTATTGCATGAAAAATTAAATGTAAATATATGTAATGTGCTATTATTGCATGAAAAATTAAATGTAAATATATGTAATGTGCTATTATTGCATGAAAAATCAAACATAAATATATGTAATCTGCTATTATTGCCTGTAAAAAACATAAATATATGTAATGTGCTATCATTGTATGTAAAAACAAATATAAATATATTTAATGTGCTATTATTGTATGAAAAAACAAACATAAATATATGTAATGTGCTATTATTGCCTGTAAAAAACATAAATATATGCAATGTGCTATTATTGCATGAAAAAACAAACATAAATATATGTAATGTGCTATTATTGTATGTAAAAACAAATATAAATATATGTAATGTGCTATTATTGCATGAAGAAAAAAACATAAATATATGTAATGTGCTATTATTGCCTGTAAAAAGCATAACTATATGTATGTAGTGTGCTATTATTGTGTGTAAAAAGCATAACTATATGTATGTAGTGTGCTATTATTGTGTGTAAAAAGCATAACTATATGTG
Organism: Nerophis lumbriciformis; assembly: GCF_033978685.3. Lineage (NCBI taxonomy): Eukaryota > Metazoa > Chordata > Actinopteri > Syngnathiformes > Syngnathidae > Nerophis > Nerophis lumbriciformis. The sequence continues at coordinate 70,924,080 of NC_084549.2, read as the reverse complement.
CTATTATTGTGTGAAATGCTGAGAGTGTGTGTTCTCTCTCCAGGAGGTGTTACTGAAGCGGGCGGCTGACCTGGTGGAGGCCCTGTATGGGATGCCCCACAACAATCAGGTCTGTATGCACCAAAGGGCATTTTGCACACACTATATCTGGAGCGCCATCACCGTATAGACGTGAACTCGCGCTTCAAAGCGGACGCTTTAAAAAAGGAAACATAAATCCAAGTGTAACATTTGCCTTTTCCTGCACTTCTCAGGAGATCATTCTGAAGAGGGCAGCTGACATCGCTGAGGCCTTGTACAGCGTTCCCCGCAACCACAACCAGATCCCCTCTCTCGCCAACACCGCCTCCCACGGCATGATGGGAGTCAACTCCTTCAGCAGCCAGCTAGCAGTCAACGTGTCTGAGTCCCAAGGCAACGACCAAGGTATGCCAGCAGTCCAACCATTCTTACCATGAGAAATAATCACATATTCATTTCTTTTAAATCCCCACATCCGTCCTGTCAGACACTTTAGTCAATGTTGTATCAAACAACCAGTCTTCTTTGGAGTTCTATAGAAATATATCACAGCTTATGTAGTTCATCATAGAGCTGAGCACAAGACATTGATACAACGTTGATTATATGTCCTTTAAAACTGACTTTCAAACAACCTTGCTAAATAGTTGTTTGTACATTGATACAACGTTGATGTCTAACGCTGGATCCACGTTGTTGGTCGGGAAATGACCGAAATTCAATGGTCAAATCAACGTCACAACCCGACATTGATTAAATGTTGTCAGAAAGTATGTTGTTTCAACGTTGTATTTGTGTTGGAGAATATTGGCTGGAAAATGACCAAAATTCAATGGTCAAATCAACGTCAGAACCCAACATTGATTAAACGTCGTCAAAATGGATATTGTTTTAACGTTGTATTTGTGTTGTAAATATGATAAATGTCCTTTAAAACTGACTTTGAAACGTTGCAAAATAGTTGTATTTGTACATTGAGACAACGTTGATGTCTAACCTTGCATCCACGTTGTTGGTTGGGAAATGACCGAAATTCAATGGTCAAATCAACGTCACAACCTGACATTGATTAAATGTTGTCAAAAAGTATGTTGTTTCAACGTTGTATTTGTGTTGTAGAATATTGGTTGGAAAATGACAAAAATTCAATGGTCATATCAACGTCAGAACCCGACATTGATTAAACGTTGTCAAAAAGTATGTTGTTTCAACGTTGTATTTGTGTTGGAGAATATTGGTTGGAAAATGACCAAAGTTGAACGGCAAATTCAACGTCAGAACCCGACATTGAATAGACGTAGTCAAAAAAGCATGTTGTTTTAACGTTGTATATGTGTTGTAAATATGATAAATGTCCTTTAAAACTGACTTCGAAACAACGTTGCAAAATAGTTGTATTTGTACATTGAGACAACGTTGATGTCTAACGTTGGATCCACGTTGTTGGTTGGGAAATGACCGAATTTCAATGGTCAAATCAATGTCACAACCTGACATTGATTAAACGTTGTCAAACACTATGTTGTTTCAACATTGTATTTGTGTTGTAGAATATTGGTCGGGAAATGACCAAAGTTCAACGGTAAATTCAACGTCAGAAGCTGACGTTGAATAAACGTGGTCAAAAAAGCATGTTTTAACGTTGTATTTGTGTTGTAAATATAACAAATGTCCTTTAAAGTTAACTTCGAAACAACGTTGCAAAATTGTTGTATCTGTACATTGAGACAACGTTGATGTCTAACCTTGGATCCACGTTGTTGGTGGGGAAATGACCAAATTTCAATGGTCAAATCAATGTCACAACCTGACATTGATTAAACGTTGTCAGAAAGGATGTTGTTTTAACGTTGTATTTGTGTTGGAGAATATTGGTTGGAAAATGACCAAAATTCAATGGTCATATCAACGTCAGAACCCACCATTGATTAAACGTTGTCAAAACGCATGTTGTTTCAACGTTGTATTTGTGTTGTTGAATATTGGTTGGGAAATGACCAAAGTTGAACGGCAAATTCAACGTCAGAACCCGACATTGAATAGACGTAGTCAAAAAAGCATGTTGTTTTAACGTTGTATTTGTGTTGTAAATATGATAAATGTCCTTTAAAACTGACTTTGAAACAATGTTGCAAAATAGTTGTATTTGTACATTGAGACAACGTTGATGTCTAACCTTGGATCCACGTTGTTGGTTGGGAAATGACCGAAATTCAATGGTCAAATCAACGTCACAACCTGACATTGATTAAACGTTGTCAGAAAGCATGTTGTTTCAACGTTGTATTTGTGTTGGAGAATATTGGTTGGGAAATGACCAAAATTCAATGGTCAAATCAACGTCAGAACCCAACATTGATTAAACGTCGTCAAAAAGCATGTTGTTTTAACGTTGTATTTGTGTTGTAAATATGATAAATGTCCTTTAAAACCGACATTCGAAACAACGTTGCAAAATAGTTGTGTTTGTACATTGAGACAACGTTGATGTCTAACCTTGGATCCACGTTGTTAGTTGGGAAATAACCGAAATTCAACGGTCAAATCAACGTCACAACCTGACATTGATTAAACGTTGTTAAAAAGTATGATGTTTCAACGTTGTATTTGTGTTGGAGAATATTGGTTGGAAAATGACCAAAATTCAATGGTCAAATCAACGTTAGAACCCAACATTGATTAAACGTCGTCAAAAAGGATATTGTTTCAACGTTGAATTTGTGTTGTAAAATATGAATTAGATTATGACCAAATTTCAATGGTCATATCAACATCAGAACCCGCCATTGATTAAACGTTGTCAAAAAGTATGTTGTTTCAACGTTGTATTTGTGTTGTAGAATATTGGTTGGGAAATGACCAAAGTTGAACGTCAGAACCCGACATTGAATAGACGTAGTCAAAAAAGCTTGTTGTTTTAACGTTATGTTTGTGTTGTAAATATGATAAATGTCCTTTAAAACTAACTTCGAAACAACGTTGCAAAATAGTTGTGTTTGTACATTGAGACAACGTTGATGTCTAACCTTGGATCCACGTTGTTGGTTGGGAAATAACCGAAATTCAATGGTCAAATCAACGTCACAACCTGACATTGATTAAACGTTGTTAAAAAGTATGATGTTTCAACGTTGTATTTGTGTTGGAAAATGACCAAAATTCAATGGTCAAATCAACGTCAGAACTAAACATTGATTAAACGTCGTCAAAAAGGATGTTGTTTCAACGTTGTATTTGTGTTGTAGAATATTGGTTGGGAAATGACCAAATTTCAACGGTCAAATCAACGTCAGAACCCAACATTGATTAAACGTCGTTAAAAAGTATGTTGTTTCAACGTTGTATTTGTGTTGTAAATATGATAAATGTCCTTTTTAAAACTGACTTTCGAAACAACCTTGCTAAATAGTTGTATTTGTACATTGAGACAACGTTGATGTCTAACCTTGGATCCACGTTGTTGGTTGGGAAATGACCAAAATTCAATGGTCAAATCAACGTCACAGTTGTCAGAAAGTATGTTGTTTCAACGTTGTATTTGTGTTGGAGAATATTGGTTGGGAAATGACCAAAGTTCAACGGTATATTCAACGTCAGAACCCGACATTGAATAGACGTAGTCAAAAAAGCATGTTGTTTTAACGTTGTATTTGTTTTGTAAATATGATAAATGTCCTTTAAAACTGACTTCGAAACAACGTTGCAAAATAGTTGTATTTGTACATTGAGACAACGTTGATGTCTAACGTTGGAACCACCTTGTTGGTTGGGAAATGACCGAAATTCAATGGTCAAATCAACGTCACAACCTGACATTGATTAAACGTTGTCAAAAAGCATGTTGTTTCAACGTTGTATTTGTGTTGGAAAATGACCAAAATTCAATGGTCAAATTAACGTCAGAACCAAACATTGATTAAACGTTGTCAAAAAGGATATTGTTTCAACGTAGTATTTGTGTTGTTGAATATTGGTTGGGAAATGACCAAAGTTGAACGGTATATTCAACGTCAGAACCCGACATTGAATAGACGCAGTCAAAAAAGCATGTTGTTTTAACGTTGTATTTGTGTTGGAAATATGATAAATGTCCTTTAAAACTAACTTTGAAACAACGTTGCAAAATAGTTGTATTTGTACATTGAGACAACGTTGATGTCTAACGTTGGATCCGCGTTGTTGGTTGGGAAATGACCGAAATTCAATGGTCAAATCAACGTCAGAACCTGACATTGATTAAACGTCGTTAAAAAGAATGTTGTTTCAACGTATTTGTGTTGTAGAATATTGGTTGGGAAATGACCAAATTTCAATGGTCATATCAACGTCAGAACCCGCCATTGATTAAACGTTGTCAAAAAGCATGTTGTTTCAACGTTGTATTTGTGTTGGAGAATATTGGTTGGGAAATGACTAAAGTTGAACGGTAAATTCAACGTCAGAACCCGACATTGAATAGACGTAGTCAAAAAAGCATGTTGTTTTAACGTTGTATTTGTGTTGTAAATATGATAAATGTCCTTTAAAACCGACTTTCGAAACAAGGTTGCAAAATAGTTGTATTTGTACATTGAGACAACGTTGATGTCTAACCTTGGATCCACGTTGTTGGTTGGGAAATAACCGAAATTCAATGGTCAAATCAACGTCACAACCTGACATTGATTAAACGTTGTCAAAAAGTATGATGTTTCAACGTTGTATTTGTGTTGGAGAATATTGGTTGGAAAATGACCAAAATTCAATGGTCAAATCAACGTTAGAACCCAACATTGATTAAACGTCGTCAAAAAGGATATTGTTTCAACGTTGAATTTGTGTTGTAAAATATGAATTAGATTATGACCAAATTTCAATGGTCATATCAACATCAGAACCCAACGTTGATTAAACGTTGTCAAAAAGTATGTTGTTTTAACGTTGTATTTGTGTTGGAGAATATTGGTTGGGAAATGACTAAAGTTGAACGGTATATTCAACGTCAGAACCCGACATTGAATAGACGTAGTCAAAAAAGCATGTTGTTTTAACGTTGTATTTGTGTTGTATCCCCATCCATTTTCTACCGCTTATTCCCTTTGGGGTCGCGGGGGGCGCTGGAGCCTATCTCAGCTACATATGATAAATGTCCTTTAAAACTGACTTCGAAACAACGTTGCAAAATAGTTGTATTTGTACATTGAGACAACGTTGATGTCTAATGTTGGAACCACGTTGTTGGTTGGGAAATGACCGAAATTCAATGGTCAAATCAACGTCACAACCTGACATTGATTATACGTTGTCAGAAAGCATGTTGTTTCAACGTTGTATTTGTGTTGGAAAATGACCAAATGTCAATGGTCAAATCAACGTCAGAACCAAACATTGATTAAATGTCGTCAAAAAGGATGTTGTTTCAACGTTGTATTTGTGTTGTAGAATATTGGTTGGGAAATGACCAAAGTTGAACGGTAAATTCAACGTCAGAACCCGACATTGAATAGACGTAGTCAAAAAAAGCATGTTGTTTTAACGTTGTATTTGTGTTGTAAATATGATAAATGTCCTTTAAAGCTAACTTCGAAACAACGTTGCAAAATTGTTGTATTTGTACATTGAGACAACGTTGATGTCTAACCTTGGATCCACGTTGTTGGTGGGGAAATGACCAAATTTCAATGGTCAAATCAACGTCACAACCTGACATTGATTAAACGTTGTCAGAAAGGATGTTGTTTTAACGTTGTATTTGTGTTGGAGAATATTGGTTGGGAAATGACCAAAGTTGAACGTCAGAACCCGACATTGAATAGACAGTCAAAAAGTATGTTGTTTTAACGTTGTATTTGTGTTGTAAATATAATAAATGTCCTTTAAAACTGACTTTCGAAACAACGTTGCAAAATAGTTGTATTTGTACATTGAGACAACCTTGATGTCTAACCTTGGATCCACGTTGTTGGTTGGGAAATAACCGAATTTCAATGGTCAAATCAACGGCACAACCTGACATTGATTAAACGTTGTCAAAAAGCATGTTGTTTCAACGTTGTATTTGTGTTGGAAAATGACCAAAATTCAATGGTCAAATTAACGTCAGAACCAAACATTGATTAAACGTTGTCAAAAAGGATATTGTTTCAACGTAGTATTTGTGTTGTTGAATATTGGTTGGGAAATGACCAAAGTTGAACGGTAAATTCAACGTCAGAACCCGACATTGAATAGACGTAGTCAAAAAAGCATGTTGTTTTAACGTTGTATTTGTTTTGTAAATATGATAAATGTCCTTTAAAACTGACTTTCGAAACAACGTTGCAAAATAGTTGTATTTGTACATTGAGACAACGTTGATGTCTAACCTTGGGTCCACGTTGTTGGTTGGGAAATGACCGAATTTCAATGGTCAAATCAACGTCACAACCTGACATTGAATAAACGTTGTCAGAAAGTATGTTGTTTCAACGTTGTATTTGTGTTGTAGAATATTGGTCGGGAAATGACCAAAGTTGAACGGTAAATTCAGCGTCAGAAGCTGACGTTGAATAAACGTGGTCAAAAAAGCATGTTTTAACGTTGTATTTGTGTTGTAAATATAACAAATGTCCTTTAAAACTAACTTCGAAACAACGTTGCAAAATAGTTGTATTTGTACATTGAGACAACGTTGATGTCTAACGTTGGAACCACATTGTTGGTTGTGAAATGACCGAAATTCAATGGTCAAATCAACGTCACAACCCGACATTGATTAAACGTTGTCAGAAAGCATGTTGTTTCAACGTTGTATTTGTGTTGGAAAATGACCAAAATTCAATGGTCAAATTAACGTCAGAACCAAACATTGATTAAACGTTGTCAAAAAGGATATTGTTTCAACGTTGTATTTGTGTTGTAGAATATTGGTTGGGAAATGACCAAAGTTGAACGTCAGAACCCGACATTGAATAGACGTAGTCAAAAAAGCATGTTGTTTCAACGTTGTATTTGTGTTGTAAATATAATAAATGTCCTTTAAAACTGACTTTCGAAATAACCTTGCTAAATAGTTGTATTTGTACATTGAGACAACGTTGATGTCTAACCTTGGATCCACGTTGTTGGTTGGGAAATGACCAAATTTCAATGGTCATATCAACGTCAGAACCCACCATTGATTAAACGTCAAAAAGTATGTTGTTTCAACGTTGTATTTGTGTTGGAGAATATTGGTTGGGAAATGACCAAAGTTGAACGGTAAATTCAACGTCAGAACCCGACATTGAATAGACGTAGTCAAAAAAGCATGTTGTTTTAACGTTGTATTTGTGTTGTAAATATAACAGATGTCCTTTAAAACTAACTTCGAAACAATGTTGCAAAATAGTTGTATTTGTACATTAAGACAACGTTGATGTCTAACCTTGGATCCACGTTGTTGGTTGGGAAATGACCGAAATTCAATGGTCAAATCATCGTCACAACCTGACATTGATTAAATGTCGTCAGAAAGGATGTTGTTTTAACGTTGTATTTGTGTTGGAGAATATTGGTTGGAAAATGACCAAAATTCAATGGTCATATCAACGTCAGAACCCACCATTGATTAAACGTTGTCAAAACGCATGTTGTTTCAACGTTGTATTTGTGTTGTAGAATATTGGTTGGGAAATGACCAAAGTTGAACGGTAAATTCAACGTCAGAACCCGACATTGAATAGACGTAGTCAAAAAAGCATGTTGTTTTAACGTGGTATTTGTGTTGTAAATATGATAAATGTCCTTTAAAACTGACTTTCGAAACAACGTTGCAAAATAGTTGTATTTGTACATTGAGACAACGTTGATGTCTAACCTTGGATCCACGTTGTTGGTTGGGAAATGACCGAAATTCAATGGTCAAATCAACGTCACAACATGACATTGATTAAACGTTGTCAAAAAGCATGTTGTTTCAACGTTGTATTTGTGTTGTAGAATATTGGTTGGGAAATGACCAAAGTTGAACGTCAGAACCCGACATTGAATAGACGTAGTCAAAAAAGCATGTTGTTTTAACGTTGTATTTGTGTTGTAAATATGATAAATGTCCTTTAAAACTGACTTCGAAACAACGTTGCAAAATAGTTGTATTTGTACATTGAGACAACGTTGATGACCTTGGATCCACGTTGTTGGTTGGGAAATGACCGAAATTCAATGGTCAAATCAACGTCACAACCAAACATTGATTAAACGTCGTCAAAAAGCATGTTGTTTCAACGTTGTATTTGTGTTGTAGAATATTGGTTGGGAAATGACCAAATTTCAATGGTCATATCAACATCAGAACCCAACATTGATTAAACGTTGTCAAAAAGTATGTTGTTTTAACGTTGTATTTGTGTTGTAAATATGATAAATGTCCTTTAAAACTGACTTCGAAACAACCTTGCTAAATAGTTGTATTTGTACATTGAGACAACGTTGATGTCTAACGTTGGAACCACATTGTTGGTTGGGAAATGACCGAAATTCAATGGTCAAATCAACGTCACAACCCGACATTGATTAAACGTTGTCAGAAAGCATGTTGTTTCAACGTTGTATTTGTGTTGGAAAATGACCAAAATTCAATGGTCAAATTAACGTCAGAACCAAACATTGATTAAACGTTGTCAAAAAGGATATTGTTTCAACGTTGTATTTGTGTTGTAGAATATTGGTTGGGAAATGACCAAAGTTCAACGGTAAATTCAACGTCAGAAGCTGACATTGAATAAACATGGTCAAAAAAAGCATGTTGTTTCAACGTTGTATTTGTGTTGTAAATATGATAAATGTCCTTTAAAACTAACTTCGAAACAACGGTGCAAAATAGTTGTATTCTGTACATTGAGACAACGTTGATGTCTAACCTTGGATCCATGTTGTTGGTTGGGAAATGACCGAAATTCAATGGTCAAATCAACGTTACAACCCGACATTGATTAAACGTTGTTAAAAAGTATGTTGTTTCAACGTTGTATTTGTGTTGTAGAATATTGGTTGGAAAATGACCAAATTTCAATGGTCAAATTAACGTCAGAACCCAACATTGATTAAACGTTGTCAAAAAG
>NC_084549.2:70820000-70910000 GCF_033978685.3 Nerophis lumbriciformis | reverse complement strand
ATGTCCACTACAATGGACGCTTGTTTTTGGCGCTACTATGTAAAACACAAATGTCCACTGCAGTGGACACTTGCTTTTAGTCTATTTCATTTGTCAGAGTTACACATTTTAAGAATAAAATCACCCTTTTGTGATAAAAGTCAAATGTCCACTACAGTGGACGCTTGTTTTTGGCGCTACTATGTAAAACACAAATGTCCACTGCAGTGGACGCTTGCTTTTAGTCTATTTCATTTGTCAGAGTTACACATTTTAGGAATAAAATCACCCTTTTGTGATAAAAGTCAAATGTCCACTACAGTGGACGCTTGTTTTTGGCGCTACTATGTAAAACACAAATGTCCACTGCAGTGGACACTTGCTTTTAGTCTATTTCATTTGTCAGAGTTACACATTTTAAGAATAAAATCACCCTTTTGTGCAAAAGCCAAATGTCCACTACAGTGGACGCTTGTTTTTGGCGCTAATATGTAAAACACAAATGTCCACTGCAGTGGACACTTGCTTTTAGTCTATTTCATTTGTCAGAGTTACACATTTTAAGACTAAAATCACCCTTTTGTGATAAAAGTCAAATGTCCACTACAATGGACGCTTGTTTTTGGCGCTACTATGTAAAACACAAATGTCCACCGAAGTGGACGCTTGCTTTTAGTCTATTTCATTTGTCAGAGTTACACATATTAGGAATAAAATCACCCTTTTGTGATAAAAGTCAAATGTCCACTACAGTGGACGCTTGTTTTTGGCGCTAATATGTAAAACACAAATGTCCACTGCAGTGGACACTTGCTTTTAGTCTATTTCATTTGTCAGAGTTACACATTTTAAGACTAAAATCACCCTTTTGTGATAAAAGTCAAATGTCCACTACAATGGACGCTTGTTTTTGGCGCTACTATGTAAAACACAAATGTCCACTGCAGTGGACACTTGCTTTTAGTCTATTTCATTTGTCAGAGTTACACATTTTAAGAATAAAATCACCCTTTTGTGATAAAAGTCAAATGTCCACTACAGTGGACGCTTGTTTTTGGCGCTACTATGTAAAACACAAATGTCCACTGCAGTGGACGCTTGCTTTTAGTCTATTTCATTTGTCAGAGTTACACATTTTAGGAATAAAATCACCCTTTTGTGATAAAAGTCAAATGTCCACTACAGTGGACGCTTGTTTTTGGCGCTACTATGTAAAACACAAATGTCCACTGCAGTGGACACTTGCTTTTAGTCTATTTCATTTGTCAGAGTTACACATTTTAAGAATAAAATCACCCTTTTGTGCAAAAGCCAAATGTCCACTACAGTGGACGCTTGTTTTTGGCGCTAATATGTAAAACACAAATGTCCACTGCAGTGGACACTTGCTTTTAGTCTATTTCATTTGTCAGAGTTACACATTTTAAGACTAAAATCACCCTTTTGTGATAAAAGTCAAATGTCCACTACAATGGACGCTTGTTTTTGGCGCTACTATGTAAAACACAAATGTCCACCGAAGTGGACGCTTGCTTTTAGTCTATTTCATTTGTCAGAGTTACACATATTAGGAATAAAATCACCCTTTTGTGATAAAAGTCAAATGTCCACTACAGTGGACGCTTGTTTTTGGCGCTAATATGTAAAACACAAATGTCCACTGCAGTGGACACTTGCTTTTAGTCTATTTCATTTGTCAGAGTTACACATTTTAAGACTAAAATCACCCTTTTGTGATAAAAGTCAAATGTCCACTACAATGGACGCTTGTTTTTGGCGCTACTATGTAAAACACAAATGTCCACCGAAGTGGACGCTTGCTTTTAGTCTATTTCATTTGTCAGAGTTACACATTTTAGGAATAAAATCACCCTTTTGTGATAAAAGTCAAATGTCCACTACAGTGGACGCTTGTTTTTGGCGCTAATATGTAAAACACAAATGTCCACTGCAGTGGACACTTGATTTGGTCTATTTCATTTGTCAGAGTTACACATTTGAAGAATAAAATTACCCTTTTGTGATAAAAGTAAATTGTCCACTACAGTGGACGCTTGTTTTTGGCGCTACTATGCAAAACACAAATGTCCACTGCAGTGGACGCTTGCTTTTAGTCTATTTCATTTGTCAGAGTTACACATTTTAAGAATAAAATCACCCTTTTGTGATAAAAGTCAAATGTCCACTACAGTGGACGCTTGTTTTTGGCGCTACTATGTAAAACAGAAATGTCCACTGGAGTGGACACTTGATTTGGTCTATTTCATTTGTCAGAGATACACATTTTAAGAATAAAAACTTCCTTTTTGTGCAAAAGCCAAATGTCCACTACATTGGACGCTCGTTTTTGGCGCTACTATGCAAAACACAAATGTCCACTGCAGTGGACACTTGATTTGGTCTATTTCTTTTGTCAGAGTTACACATTTTGAGGGTGGGAAAATAACACCCAAATGTCCATTACAGTGGACGTGTGTTTTTGGATCTATTTCTTTAGTTTTGAGGGGGGGGGGGGAGAATTACACACAGATGTCCACTGCAGTGGACGTTTGTCAGTGGTCTATTTCTTTTGTCAGAGTTACACATTTAAGGGGGAACAATCAAACACAAATGTCCACTGCAGTACACGTTTGTTATTGGTCTATTTATTTTGCCAGAGTTACACTTTAAGGAGTGCGGGGAGGAATCAAACGCAAATGTCCACTACAACGGACGCTCGTTTTTGGTGCTACTATGCAAAACACAAGTGTCCACTGGAGTGGACGTTTGTTATTAGTCTTATTTCTTTTTTCAGAGCTACACATTTTGAGGGGGGGAACACAAATGTCCACTGCAGTGGACGTTTGTTTTTGAATCTATTCCCTTTCTCCGAGTTACACATTTTAAGTATAAAATCGCCCAAATGTCCACTGCAGTGGACGTTTGTCATTGGTCTATTTTTTTTGTCAGAGTTATACCTTTTGAGGGGAATAAAAATCAAACACAAATGTCCACTTCAGTGGACGTTTGTTATTGTATCTATTTTTTTGTCAGAGTTGCACATTTCAAGAATAAAATCACCCAAATGTCCACTGCAGTGGACGTTTGTTATTGGTCTATTCATTTTGTCAGAGTTACACATTTTGAAAACAAAGTCGCCCTTTTGTGCAAAACACAAATGTCCACTACAACGCACGCTTGTTTTTGGCGTTACTATGCAAAACACAAATGTCCACTGGAGTGGACACTTGTGTGTATCGATTTCCTTCGTCCGAGTTACACATTTTAAGAATAAAATTGCCCAAATGTCCACTGCAGTGGACGTTTGTTTTTGTATCTGTCCCTTTGTCAGGGTTACACATTTTAAGAATAAAATCACCCCTTTTGTGATAAAAGCCAAATGTCCACTTCAGTGGACGTTTGTCATTGGTCTACTCTTTTGTCAGAGTTACACCTTTAAGGCGGATATAAATGGGCCAAATGTCCACTACAGTGGACGTTTGTTATTGTATCTATTCTTTTGTCTTAGTTACACATTTTAGGAATAAAATCATTGAAATGTCCACTGCAGTGGACGTTTGTTATTGGTCTATTCTTTTGTCAGAGTTACACCTTTAAGGGGGATAAAAATGGGCCAAATGTCCACTACAGTGGACATTTGTTATTGGACGTTTGTTATTGGTCTATTCTTTTGTCAGAGTTACACCTTTAAGGGGGATAAAAGTGGGCCAAATGTCCACTACAGTGGACGTTTGTTATTGTATCTATTCTTTTGTCTTAGTTACACATTTTAGGAATAAAATCATTGAAATGTCCACTGCAGTGGACGTTTGTTATTGGTCTATTCTTTTGTCAGAGTTACACCTTTAAGGGGGATAAAAGTGGGCCAAATGTCCACTACAGTGGACGTTTGTCATTGGTCTATTCTTTTGTCAGAGTTGCACATTTAAAGGGGTTAGAAATGGGCCAAATGTCCACTACAGTGGACGTTTGTCATTGGTCTACTCTTTTGTCAGAGTTACACCTTTAAGGGGGATAAAAATGGGCCAAATGTCCACTACAGTGGACGTTTGTCATTGGTCTATTCTTTTGTCAGAGTTACACATTCTAGTAATAAAATAATTGAAATGTCCACTGCAGTGGACGTTTGTCATTGGTCTACTCTTTTGTCAGAGTTACACCTTTAAGGGCGATAGAAATGGGCCAAATGTCCACTACAGTGGACGTTTGTCATTGGTCTATTCTTTTGTCAGAGTTACACCTTTAAGGGGGATAAAAATGGGCCAAATGTCCACTACAGTGGACGTTTGTTATTGGATGTTTGTCATTGGTCTACTCTTTTGTCAGAGTTACACCTTTAAGGGGGATAGAAATGGGCCAAATGTCCACTACAGTGGACGTTTGTTATTGTATCTATTCTTTTGTCTTAGTTACACATTTTAGGAATAAAATCATTGATATGTCCACTGCAGTGGACGTTTGTCATTGGTCTACTCTTTTGTCAGAGTTACACCTTTAAGGGGGATAAAAATGGGCCAAATGTCCACTCCAGTGGACGTTTGTTATTGTATCTATTCTTTTGTCAGAGTTACACCTTTAAGGGGGATAGAAATGGGCCAAATGTCCACTACAGTGGACGTTTGTTATTGTATCTATTCTTTTGTCAGAGTTACACCTTTAAGGGGGATAAAAACGGGCCAAATGTCCACTACAGTGGACGTTTGTTATTGGTCTACTCTTTTGTCAGAGTTACACCTTTAAGGGGGATGGAAATGGGCCAAATGTCCACTACAGTGGACGTTTGTTACTGGACGTTTGTTATTGGTCTATTCTTTTGTCAGAGTTACACCTTTAAAGGGGATAGAAATGGGCCAAATGTACACTACAGTGGACATTTGTTATTGTATCTATTCTTTTGTCAGAGTTACACATTCTAGTAATAAAATAATTGAAATGTCCACTGCAGTGGACGTTTGTTATTGGTCTACTCTTTTGTCAGAGTTACACCTTTAAGGGGGATAAAAATGGGCCAAATGTCCACTACAGTGGACGTTTGTTATTGTATCTATTCTTTTGTCAGAGTTACACCTTTAAGGGGGATAAAAACGGGCCAAATGTCCACTACAGTGGACGTTTGTTATTGGTCTACTCTTTTGTCAGAGTTACACCTTTAAGGGGGATGGAAATGGGCCAAATGTCCACTACAGTGGACGTTTGTTACTGGACGTTTGTTATTGGTCTATTCTTTTGTCAGAGTTACACCTTTAAGGGGGATAGAAATGGGCCAAATGTACACTACAGTGGACATTTGTTATTGTATCTATTCTTTTGTCAGAGTTACACATTCTAGTAATAAAATAATTGAAATGTCCACTGCAGTGGACGTTTGTTATTGGTCTACTCTTTTGTCAGAGTTACACCTTTAAGGGGGATAAAAATGGGCCAAATGTCCACTACAGTGGACGTTTGTTATTGTATCTATTCTTTTGTCAGAGTTACACCTTTAAGGGGGATAGAAATGGGCCAAATGTCCACTACAGTGGACGTTTGTTATTGGTCTACTCTTTTGTCAGAGTTACACCTTTAAGGGGGATAGAAATGGGCCAAATGTCCACTACAGTGGACGTTTGTTATTGTATCTATTCTTTTGTCAGAGTTACACCTTTAAGGGGGATAGAAATGGGCCAAATGTCCACTACAGTGGATGTTTGTCATTGGTCTACTCTTTTGTCAGAGTTACACCTTTAAGGGCGATAGAAATGGGCCAAATGTCCACTACAGTGGACGTTTGTTATTGTATCTATTCTTTTGTCAGAGTTACACCTTTAAGGGGGATAAAAATGGGCCAAATGTCCACTACAGTGGACGTTTGTTATTGGACGTTTGTCATTGGTCTACTCTTTTGTCAGAGTTACACCTTTAAGGGGGATAGAAATGGGCCAAATGTCCACTACAGTGGACATTTGTTATTGGACGTTTGTTACTGGTCTACTCTTTTGTCAGAGTTACACCTTTAAGGGGGATAGAAATGGGCCAAATGTCCACTACAGTGGACATTTGTTATTGGACGTTTGTTACTGGTCTACTCTTTTGTCAGAGTTACACCTTTAAGGGGGATAGAAATGGGCCAAATGTCCACTACAGTGGACATTTGTTACTGGTCTACTCTTTTGTCAGAGTTACACCTTTAAGGGGGATAGAAATGGGCCAAATGTCCACTACAGTGGACATTTGTTACTGGTCTACTCTTTTGTCAGAGTTACACCTTTAAGGGGAATAGAAATGGGCCAAATGTCCACTACAGTGGACATTTGTTATTGGACGTTTGTTACTGGTCTACTCTTTTGTCAGAGTTACACCTTTAAGGGGGATAGAAATGGGCCAAATGTCCACTACAGTGGACATTTGTTACTGGTCTACTCTTTTGTCAGAGTTACACCTTTAAGGGGGATAAAAATGCGCCAAATGTCCACTACAGTGGACGTTTGTTATTGGACGTTTGTTATTGGTCCATTTTTTTGTCAGAGTTACACCTTTAAGGGGGATAGAAATGGGCCAAATGTCCACTACAGTGGACATTTGTTATTGTATCTATTCTTTTGTCAGAGTTACACATTTTAGGAATAAAATCATTGAAACGTCCACTGCAGTGGACGTTTGTTATTGATCTACTCTTTTGTCAGAGTTACACCTTTAAGGGGGATAAAATGGGCCAAATGTCCACTAGAGTGGACACCAGGTGAAGGTGAGTATCCACTGGGTGTTTATTTCAAGTAGTTGATGAGGGGGGGCGAGTAAATACCGCCCGCCTCGACCCGGCAGTGACGTTCCCCCCAGCCTTGCCTGGACCCCCCACCCCCCACCCCCCACCCCCCTCCCCCAGCACGTTCTCACTCTCACCCGCCCCGCTGCCCCCCTCCCCTCCCTGTCGTCTCCGCAGTTAAACAAAAGAGCGCCTTCGCCCCTGTGGTCCGACCTCAGGCCTCCCCACCCCCCTCCTGCACCAGCGCCAACGGCAACGGACTGCAAGGTGAGCCCCCCTCACCCCCTCATCCTTTCCCCACGGACTACTGGTCAGATACCGCTGCTCAGGCCTCTGTCCGGTTTGGTGAGGGATTAATCATTACACATATTTGCATTTTGACAGGCCAATTTACACCTCACACACACACACACACACACACACACACGCACACACGCACACACACACTCACACGCCACTCATCTTACATGTGGACTCCCGGTGCAAGGATGATCCCCCCTTCCGAAAGACCCTGGCCACAATTGTTTGGCTAATTATGTTTATTAGGTTTTGTCAGCGCCGCCAGGATTGGTGTGGAAACAAGCGGCGCCCCAAGATTAATAACACGGGGCTTAATGAAGTGGGAAATTAAAGTTCATCTTGCTACACGTTCCTACTTATTAATACATGTTGTGCAGAAATTAATGAGCGGTGCCTCGCCGCCATCATCATCTGCGCTGGCAAACTTAAAAGCGTTCCAAGCATGACTCGACGAACACACTCGCCGCCAAATATCGTCGTACATCACCGCCGCCACTTCGCCGGCCGCCTAATTGTTCAAACGCGCGCAAGCGGCGCACGCCGGGGTGGAGCGCCGACGCTAATGATGTCCCGAACAGATGGTCAGCGAAGCGGACGGAAAGATACCTTTGATCATCTCGGAGAGCGCTCATAAATGAAGAGGGGATTGGGGGGCGGGGCTTAATATTGATGTGGCGACGAACCAACACACTCCCAAATGGAGCGAAGCGTCGTTACTTCCTTTGACGACGCACGTCGGAAATTAACCGAGAACTAGAAATAAGCGACTTAAAGACGTGTCTCAAAAGTCTCGGTTGGTAGAGCGGCCGTGCCAGCAACTTGAGGGTTCCAGGTTCGATGCCGCACTTCCGCCATCCTAGTCACTGCAAGACACTTCACCCACCTGCTCCCAGTGCCACCCACGCTGCTTTAAATGTAACTCAGATATTGGGTTTCACTAGAGAAAAAGCGCTATATAAATATAATTCACTTCACTAATTCACTATTTTCTTATTAGAAGTTTTTATGAAGGAAATAATCACCGAATAAGTCCGGTTCTCACCAGTTTATAGTCTGTTTCTGGCAAATATTGCAAAAGTCTGTCTTAACCAGAAAGTACCTAGCTGTGCTCAGTTGTAATACCATGTTCCACCACTTGTGGCAGTAATGACAACATCAAACAAACAGAAGAAGTCAGGTCCTAAAGTCTTACAGGATTTTAGCGCAAAAATTATGACTAAAATGGAGAAGCTGTATTTTCATTTGCGCTTACATTTTATTGATAGTTTATTTAGACTTAGACCGAGGAGCGGTACGGCTCGGTTGGTAGAGTGGCCCGTGCCAGCAACTTGAGGGTTCCAGGTTCGATCCCCGCTCCCGCCATCCTAGTCACTGCCGTCGTGTCCTTGGGCAAGACACTTTACCCACCTGCTTTACCCCCAGTGCCACCCACGCTGGTTTAAATGTAACTCAGATATCGGGTTTCACTATGTAAAAGCGCTTTGAGTCACTAGAGAAAAAGCGCTATATAAATGTAATTCACTTCACTAATTCACTATTCTCTTCTTAGAAATTTTTATGGACGAAATAATCACCGAATAAGTCCGGTTCTCACCAGTTTATAGTCTGTTTCTGGCAAATATTGCAAAAGTCTGTCTTAACCAGAAAGTACCAGTGCTCAGTTGTAATACCATGTTCCACCACTTGTGGCAGTAATGACAACATCAAACAAACAGAAGAAGTCGGGTCCTAAAGTCTTACAGAATTTTAGCGCAAAAATTATGACTAAAATGGAGAAGATGTATTTTCATTTGCGCTTACATTTTATTGATCGTCTATTTAGACTTAGACTTAGGAGCGGTACGGCTCGGTTGGTAGAGTGGCCCGTGCCAGCAACTTGAGGGTTCCAGGTTCGATCCCTCCTCCCGCCATCCTAGTCACTGTCGTCGTGTCCTTGGGCAAGACACTTTACCCACCTGCTCTACCCCCAGTGCCACCCACGCTGCTTTAAATGTAACTCAGATATTGGGTTTCACTAGAGAAAAAGCGCTATATAAATATAATTCACTTCACTAATTCACTATTTTCTTATTAGAAGTTTTTAAGAAGGAAATAATCACCGAATAAGTCCGGTTCTCACCAGTTTATAGTCTGTTTCTGGCAAATATTGCAAAAGTCTGTCTTAACCACAAAGTACCTAGCTGTGCTCAGTTGTAATACCATGTTCCACCACTTGTGGCAGTACTGACAACATCAAACAAACAGAAGAAGTCAGGTGCTAAAGTCTTACAGAATTTTAGCGCAAAAATTATGACTAAAATGGTGAAGCTGTATTTTCATTTGCGCTTACATTTTATTGATCGTTTATTTAGACTTAGACTTAGGAGCGGTACGGCTCGGTTGGTAGAGTGGCCCGTGCCAGCAACTTGAGGGTTCCAGGTTCGATCCCCGCTTCCCGCCATCCTAGTCACTGCCGTCGTGTCCTTGGGCAAGACACTTTACCCACCTGCTCTACCCCCAGTGCCACCCACGCTGGTTTAAATGTAACTCAGATATCGGGTTTCACTATGTAAAAGTGCTTTGAGTCACTAGAGAAAAAGCGCTATATAAATATAATTCACTTCACTAATTCACTATTTTCTTATTAGAAGTTTTTATGAAGGAAATAATCACCGAATAATTCCGGTTCTCACCAGTTTATAGTCTGTTTGTGGCAAATATTGTAAAAGTCTGTCTTAACCACAAAGTACCAGTGCTCAGTTGTAATACCATGTTCCACCACTTGTGGCAGTACTGACAACATCAAACAAACAGAAGAAGTCAGGTGCTAAAGTCTTACAGAAGTTTAGCGCAAAAATTATGACTAAAATGGAGAAGCTGCGCTTACATTTTATCGATGGTTTATTTAAGAAACATGTATTATTTAATTAGATGTATTTCATTTTAACACTGTGAATATTCTTTATTCATTTTTATGAATTTATTACGTAATTAATGTTTATTTATAATTTATTTCATATAATTTGAGGTTATTAACCTGTTAGAAATAATGATTAAATATGATTAAAATCAAGAGTAGGAATACTGGTTTCAGTGGTAATATTTGATAATATTGTATTTAATTGTACTGTTACGAGACAGTCGCTGTATGCTGACAAGGCAATTTGATTCATTTTAATTTGACTCTCGATTCTAAACGCTTCAGGCAATATGTTTGACATACGAGAACATCGCATTAGTGACAACAACGAAATGAAAGCGTGAGTATTGTTTTTAATTGTACTGTTACGAGACAATCGCTGTATGCTGACAAGGCAATCCGATTCCTTTTAATTTGATTCTCCAAATTAAAACAATTCTTGCAATATATTACGTGGTATAAAAATCTAATAATTTCACATACAAGAATGTCGCATCAGTGACAATAATGAAATGAAAGCAAGAGTATCGTATTTAATTGTACTGTTACGAGACAATCGCTGTATGCTGACAAGGCAATTTGATTCCTTTTATTTTGATTCTCGATTCAAAACGATTCAGGCAATATATTACGTTATGTTTGACATACGATAACGTCGCATTAGTGACAGCAATGAAATGAAAGCGTGAGTATTGTATTTAATTGTACTGTTACGAGACAATCGCTGTATGCTGACAACGCAATTTGATTCCTTTTCATTTGATTCTCGATTCAAAACGATTCTTGCAATGTATGGAAAATGTTAATTGGAGATTGTTACGAGACGATAGCTGTATGAATGTTTGTATGTCGGACGCCCGCTACATACACTGTGACTGTCGGAGGCGTGGCCTAAACAGGAAGTCGGCGTTTTGAAGGCGTTACAAACATGTTTTTTTACTAAAAGCCCCGCGACAAACCAACATGCGGAACCTGATTAAAAAGTAGCGATACGGGTTACTCACTGGAAAGTTCCATTACACACACACGCACACACACACACACACACACACACACACACACACACACACACACACACACACACACACACACACACACACACACTCTTGTATTTCTTACCTTCTTGAGACCTCCGAAAAATGCCTCCCTCTTTAGGACCACCCTTTCTAGATATATAAAGATGTGTATTTACAACATTCATAATATATACATACTATGCAAAAATTTAAAAAAAGGTTATTTTTTTTTACATTTTTTGTTTGTAATTAGTTTTTAATCTTCATTATTTACTTCAGGTTATTACAGTATGTATCTATATACATATTTTTTTTTTTTTAATAAATTTTGACCAAAGGGGGCACTTTTGATTTTTTTTACACACACTTGTTATTTCATATGTTGACCAGAGGGGGAGCACTTTTAAATTTTTTACACACACTTGTTATTTCATATGTTGACCACAGAAGGAGCACTTAACATTTTTTACACACACTTGTTATTTCATATGTTGGTCAGAGGGGGAGCACTTCAAATTTTTACACACACATGTTATTACATATGTTGACCAGAGGGGGAGCATTTCAAATTTTTACACACACTTGTTATTGCATACATTGACCAGAGGGGGAGCACTTAACATTTTTACACACACTTGTTGTTTCATATGTTGACCAGAGGGGGAGCACTTAACATTTTTACACACACTTGTTATTTCATATGTTGGCCAGAGGGGGAGCACTTAACATTTTTACACACACTTGTTATTACATATGTTGACCAGCGGGGGAGCATTTAACATTTTTATACTCACTTGTTATCATATATGTCGACCAGAGGGGGAGCACATAACATTTTTACACACACTTGTTATTTCATATGTTGACCAGAGGGGGAGCACTTCAAATTTTTACACACACTTGTTATTTCATATGTTGGCCAGAGGGGGAGCACTTAAATTTTTTATACACACTTCTTATTTCATATGTTGACCAGAGGGGGAGCACTTAACATTTTTACACTCACTTGTTATTACATATGTCAACCAGAGGGGGAGCACTTAACATTTGTACACACACTTGTTATTTCATATGTTGGCCAGAGGGGGAGCACTTAACATTTTTACACACACTTGTTATTTCATATGTTGACCAGAGGGGGAGCACTTAACATTTTTACACACACTTGTTATTTCATATGTTGGCCAGAGGGGGAGCACTTCAATTTTTTTATACACACTTCTTAATTCATATGTTGACCAGAGGGGGAGCACTTAACATTTTTACACACACTTGTTATTACATATGTTGGCCAGAGGCGGATCACTTCAAATTTTTACACAAACTTTGTTATTTCATATGTTGACCAGAGGGGGAGCACTTTTAAATTTTTTTACACACACTTGTTATTTCATATGTTAGCCAGAGGGGGAGCACTTAACATTTTTACACACACTTGTTATTTCATATGTTGACTAGAGGGGGAGCACTTAACATTTTTACACTCACTTGTTATTACATATGTCAACCAGAGGGGGAGCACTTAACATTTTTACACACACTTGTTATACGTATGTTGGCCAGAGGGGGCACACTTAAAATTTTTTACACACACTTGTTATTTCATACGTTGACCAGAGGGGGAGCACTTTTATAACCGACACACAGTTTTTGGAAAATCCCTCCTTTTTGAGACCGCCCTCATTTTGACCAGCAGGGGTGCAAATGAGACATTCTCTATTAGATGCAAATGATGATTTATGTCATCACCTGTTCACACCTCCTCATATGGACGCTACTTTTCCTTGTCGATGTCTCAAGAAGGGTAGAAATACAAGAACACACCTACACACCTACACACACACACTAGAATATTTCATGTTTCACATTTATTTCCAGCAATGTTTCAAGCTGACTCCCAACTAATCACCTCTTTCTTCTCCTTCAGCCATGTCCGGCCTCGTGGTCCCGCCCATGTAAAAAAAAAAAAAAAAATGCACTTTTTGAACGCCAGTCCACCACTTTTACCGGGACAAGCCCGCCCCCCCCCCCCCCCTCGCCCGCCCCCCCCTCTCTCTCGGCACACGGCTGGTGTATAATGTATAATCGACTGCTTGTTCTGTTTTTAAAGATGGAGGTTTAAAAAAAAAAATATGAAAAAAATGTCAAAATGACTTTTAACCTTTGCCCCCCCGAAGAGAAAAAGGATTTCGTGAGGAGGATTTTTTTTTTTTTTTTTTTTTTTTCTTCCTGGGACTTTTTTTTTTTAATTTTTTGGTGTGACCCTCGCCACCCCCCTCCTCCTCCACCCCTGACGAGGACACGTGATGATGATGAAGGGTTTATTTTGTATACGCATTCAATACTGGAAGGGACTCTGCGTTGTACAGTAAAAAAAAAACAAAAAAAAACCACACTGATGTACAGTAACACTTGCCAATATCAACTTCTTTGCCCCCCCCCTCCCTGTTCCAACTTTATAATGTGACTTTTTTTTGTTGTTGTTGTATTTTTAAACGTGTGCGGGGGGCGAGGGGGGAGAAAAACACCGGGGCCAAGACCGTGTCAACTGGAAATGATATTGATCCTAAAAAAAAAGGCGAGGGGGGGGAAGAGAAAAGCTGGGGGGGCCATGTTTCATTCCTGCATTTTAACTTAAATTTTGTAATTTATTGTAGCTAGAAAAAATGTCATGAAGAAAAGGAGAAGAATCCCGTTGGAGTCGACAAGCACACTGATGATGTGTACAGAAGCACTGCTCCGTTCATGATGATGATGATGATGATGATGATGTACTTCCACGTCTAGAGCTTCCTTTTTAAAGCAAGTGTGTTTTCCCGCCATTGTCACCGCCCCGTCGGTCCGCGCATGCGCGAAGACCGCGACACTTCCTCCTTTACGGCAGCCATGATTGAGCACGTCGCCGCTTAAAACAAAGGTAATACCGTGGTTTTCTTTTCTTTTTTTTTTGTCATCTTTATTTGAATAACAATGTCACATTAAGTAAGCAAACGTTATTTATGAAACAAGTGTTTATTTTGAAACCGTACAGAACGATGTGCTCAGCAGCCTTAAATGGCAAAGAAATCAATTTTTTTTTACTACTTTATTTACATCACTGACCATTTAAAAGGCCGCATATAGATTAGAGTTACAGTAAGTGCCTTGTTTAAAAGAAAAATAGATCGACATTTTAATAATTAAATCCGCCCCCGTGTGTCATTTATTGGCATGACAGGGAAAGTTGTTTAAAATGTGGCGATACTACATCATTTTTTTTTTTAATCCTACCCCATGATCATGTGTATATTCGTGTTCCCTTTTTTATTCCGCTGTGTTTTATTAGTACAAAACAATCATTAAAGATTGAAATATCACAGAACACGACGGCAAAGGTCGTCGTAAAAAAAAATAAAAAATAAAAAATGGACGTCGTCTTCGCGCCACAGGAAGTGACGTCCAATTTTAATAAATAAATCCGCCCCCGTGTGTCATTTACTAGCATGA
Source organism: Nerophis lumbriciformis (assembly GCF_033978685.3). Taxonomy (NCBI): domain Eukaryota; kingdom Metazoa; phylum Chordata; class Actinopteri; order Syngnathiformes; family Syngnathidae; genus Nerophis; species Nerophis lumbriciformis. Next base: position 70,895,578 of record NC_084549.2, on the reverse strand, counting down.
CAGGGAAAGTTGTTTAAAATGTGGCGATACTACATCGTTTTTTTTTTTATCCTACCCCATGGTCATGTGTATATTCGTGTTCCCTTTTTTATTCCGATGTGTTTTATTAGTACAAAACAATCATTAAACATTGAACTATCACAGAACACGACGGCAAAGGTCGTCGTAAAAAAAATAAAAAATAAAAAATGGACGTCGTCTTCGCGCCACAGGAAGTGACGTCCAATTTTAATAAATGTGGCGATACTACATCGTTTTTTTTTTTAAATCCTACCCCATGATCATGTGTATTTTCGTGGTCCCTTTTTTTTTCCGATGTGTTTTATTAGTACAAAACAATCATTAAACATTGAAATATCACAGAACACGACGGCAAAGCTCGTCAAAATAAAAAAAATGGACGTCGTCTTCGCGCCACAGGAAGTGACGTCCAATTTTAATAAATAAATCCGCCCCCGTGTGTCATTTATTGGCATGACAGGGAAAGTTTAAAATGTGGCGATACTACATCGTTTTTTTTTTTAAATCCTACCCCATCATCATGTGTATATTCGTGTTCCCTTTTTTATTCCGATGTGTTTTATTAGTACAAAACAATCATTAAACATTGAAATATCACAGAACACGACGGCAAAGGTCGTCTAAAAAAAAATAAAAAATAAAAAATGGACGTCGTCTTCGCGCCACAGGAAGTGACGTCCAATTTTAATAAATAAATCCGCCCCCGTGTGTCATTTACTGGCATGACAGGGAAAGTTGTTTAAAATGTGGCGATACTACATCGTTTTTTTTTTTTAATCCTACCCCATGATCATGTGTATATTCGTGTTCCCTTTTTTATTCCGATGTGTTTTATTAGTACAAAACAATCATTAAACATTGAAATATCACAGAACACGACGGCAAAGGTCGTCGTAAAAAAAATAAAAAATAAAAAATGGACGTCGTCTTCGCGCCACAGGAAGTGACGTCCAATTTTAATAAATAAATCCGCCCCCGTGTGTCATTTACTGGCATGACAGGGAAAGTTGTTTAAAATGTGGCGATACTACATCGTTTTTTTTTTTAAAATCCTACCCCATGATCATGTGTATATTCGTGTTCCCTTTTTTATTCCGATGTGTTTTATTAGTACAAAACAATCATTAAACATTGAAATATCACAGAACACGACGGCAAAGGTCGTCGTAAAAAAAATAAAAAATGGACGTCGTCTTCGCGCCACAGGAAGTGACGTCCAATTTTAATAAATGTGGCGATACTACATCGTTTTTTTTTTTAAATCCTACCCCATGATCATGTGTGTATTCGTGTTCCCTTTTTTATTCCGATGTGTTTTATTAGTACAAAACAATCATTAAACATTGAAATATCACAGAACACGACGGCAAAGCTCGTCGAAAAAAAAAAATAAAAAAAAAATGGACGTCGTCTTCGCGCCACAGGAAGTGACGTCCATGCCCGATCGTCTCTTCCGGTGCCGACGGCGCGGTGACCGCCATGTTTTTCCCCCAACCTTTTTGCTAGCACTGTATATTAACGCATTCCTAGGCTACTGTGAAAGTCTGTTTCTTGGCGAAGAGGAGCAGCCTCCCTCCTTCTAGAAGCTCCGACGCCCTTCTGTGTTTTCTATGTGGTTTGAACAAACACACACACACACACACACACACACACAAAAGAATTGTAGACTATTGTGATATTGCCAAACTTGTGCTAAATATTTATACATCTGTCTTTTTCATGTTCTTTTAGATCGACACCAAGAAAGAAAAAAAATGTTAAAAAAAATCAAATAAATAAAAAAGACAAAAAAATCCATTGAGAATGTAGGCGTAAAGTAGTTACATTGTCATATTTCTGTTCCAACACACACTTGCGCTCACTGAGGGACATTTTGTAACATATCAACTATAAATAATGTATTTATCTCTGAAATTTTGTATATTGCTTTTCATTCTGTATGTATTAATCGTCATGCCCTTAATATAGTGATGCAGCACAGATAATTCAGCCAAGAAATGTTGCCTTCATTTGTTTCTTTTTTGTATTGATTGATGAGATGCAACGTGCATATATTTCATGTATTCGCTACAAAACTTGTGTTATACTCTTGTCACGTTTTCCTTTTTCCTCGTTTTTTTTATTTTAAAGGGGAAGTCAAACTTCATTGTTTATTTTTGTATTGATTTTAAATTATCTATACGGACCATTTTGGAGAAAACTTTGTTGGTTGTATTGTCAAATAAATTGTTTGTGACCCATATGATAGTTGTTAAGATCCAATAGAGACTAATGTGCATGAGGGACAACCTTGGAGATATATATATATAAAAAGAAAAAAAATCAACAACAAAAAAAGGAAACAACACTCCATTTGTGGTTGTATTATTTTCTGTTTTGTAGAATGTAAAGAAGTCATTTTTACTCACCACTTATGACTCTGCCACATAGCTTACACGTGTTTACAGGGGAGAACAATTAAAAACATTTGGAATGGAAAAGAGAAATGTTGTTTTAAGTCTTTGGAGGACGCACCTCGAAGATGCGTTTACTCCTATTCTTGACACGGAAAACTACAAACATGCCTCCTTTACAGGAGAGGACAATTAAAAACAGTTGGAAATTAGGTCTAATTGACATTTTAAATCAAAACACATCTTTTTCTAAACCTGTAATACTTTTACTCCTACTCTTGACATGGAAAACTCCAAATATGCCTTCTTTACAGGAGAGAACAATTAAAAACAGTTGGGATGGAAAAGGGAATGAGGTATAATTGAAACTTAAAACCAAAATACACCTTTTTCTAAACCACTGAGATACTTTTACTCCTACTCTTGACACTGAAAACTCCAAATAGCCCGACATGCCTCCTTTACAGGAGAGAGCAGTAGGTCTAATTTAAATTTAAAACCAATATACACTTTTTTCTAAACCTGAGATACTTTTACTCCGACTCTTGACGGGGAAAACTCCAAATAGTCAACATGCCTCCTTTACAGGAGAGAACAATTAAAAACAGTTGGGATAGAAAAGGAAATGAGGTCTAATTGAAATTTAAAACCAAAATACACCTTTTTCTAAACCTCTGAGATACTTTTACTCCTGCTCTTGACACGGAAAACTCCAAATAGCTGACATGCCTCCTTTACAGGAGAGAACAGTTAAAAACAGTTGGAAATGAGGTCTAATTGAAATTTATAACCAAAATACACCTTTTTCTAAACCTGAGATTTTTTTACTCCTACTCTTGACATGAAAAACTCCAAATAACCAATATGCCTCCTTTACAGAAGAGAACGGTTAAAACAGTTGGGATGGAAAAGGAAATTATGAAATTTAAAAGCAAAATACACATATTTCTAAAGTGCACCTCTGAGATACTTTTACTCCTACTCTTGACAGGGAAAACTCCAAATAGCCGACATACATCCTTTACAGGAGAGAACAGTTGAAAACAGTTGGAAATGAGGTCTAATTGAAATTTAAAACCAAAATACACCTTTTTTTAAACCTCCGAGATACTTTTACTCCTACTCTTGACAGGGAAAACTCCAAATAGTCAATATGCCTCCTTTACAGGAGAGAGCAATTAAAAACAGTTGGGATGGAAAAGGAAATGAGGTCTAATTGAAATTTAAAACCAAAATACACCTTTTTCTAAACCTCTGAGATACTTTTACTCCGACTCTTGACACGGAAAACTCCAAATAGCTGACATGCCTCCTTTACAGGAGAGAACAGTTAAAAACAGTTGGAAATGAGGTCTAATTGAAATTTAAAACCAATGTACACCTTTTTCTAAACCTGAGATACTTTTACTCCGACTCTTGACATGGAAAACTCCAAATAGTCAACATGCCTCCTTTACAGGAGAGAACAGTTAAAAACAGTTGGGATGGAAAAGGAAATTATGAAATTTAAAACCAAAAATACACCCTTTTCTAAAGTGCACCTCTGAGATACTTACTCTTGACACGGAAAACATTTAAAAAAATAGTCGACATGCCTCCTTTACAGGAGAGGACAATTAAAAACAGCTGGAATGGAAAAGGAAATGAGGTCTTAATTGAAATTTATAACCAAAATACACCTTTTTCTAAACCTGAGATTTTTTTACTCCTACTCTTGACATGAAAAACTCCAAATAACCAATATGCCTCCTTTACAGAAGAGAACGGTTAAAACAGTTGGGATGGAAAAGGAAATTATGAAATTTAAAAGCAAAATACACATATTTCTAAAGTGCACCTCTGAGATACTTTTACTCCTACTCTTGACAGGGAAAACTCCAAATAGCCGACATACCTCCTTTACAGGAGAGAACAGTTGAAAACAGTTGGACATGAGGTCTAATTGAAATTTAAAACCAAAATACACCTTTTTTTAAACCTCCGAGATACTTTTACTCCTACTCTTGACAGGGAAAACTCCAAATAGTCAACATGCCTCCTTTACAGGAGAGAACAATTAAAAACAGTTGGGATGGAAAAGGAAATTATGAAATTTAAAACCAAAAATACACCTTTTTCTAAAGTGCACCTCTGAGATACTTTTACTCCTACTCTTGACACGGAAAACATTTTAAAAAATAGTCGCCATGCCTCCTTTACAGGAGAGAACAATTAAAAACAGTTGGGATGGAAAAGGAAATGAGGTCTAATTGAAATTTAAAACCAAAATACACCTTTTTCTACACCTGAGATACTTTTACTCCTACTCTTGACATGGAAAAGTCCAAATAGTCAACATGCCTCCTTTACAGGAGAGAACAGTTAAAAACAGTTGGGATGGAAAAGGAAATTATGAAATTTAAAACCAAAAATACACCTTTTTCTAAAGTGCACCTCTGAGATACTTTTACTCCTACTCTTGACACGGAAAACATGTCAAAAATAGTCGCCATACCTCCTTTACAGGACAGAACAATTCAAAACAGTTGGGATGGAAAAGGAAATGAGGTCTAATCGAAATTTAAAACCAAAAAACACCTTTTTCCTAAACCTCTGAGATACTTTTACTCCTAGTCTTGACACGGAAAACTCCAAATAGTCGACATGCCTCCTTTACAGAAGAGGACAATTAAAAACAGTTGGGATGGTAAAGGAAATTAGGTCTGATTGAAATTTAAAACCAAAATACACCCTTTTCTAAACCTTTAATACTTTTACTCCTACTCTTGACACGAAAAACTCCAAACATGCCTCCTTTTAAAGGAAAGAACAATTAAAAACAGTAGGGATGGAAAAGGAAACGAGGTCTAATTGGAATTTTAAACCAAAATGCACCTTTTCTAAACCTCTGAGATACTTTTACTCCTACTTTTGACACGGAAAACTCCAAATAGCCGACACACCTCCTTTACAGGAGAGAGCAGTTAAAAACAGTTTAAAACCAATGTACACCTTTTTCTAAACCTGAGATACTTTTACTGCGACTCTTGACACGGAAAAATCCAAATAGTCGCCATGCCTCCTTTACAGGAGAGAACAATTAAAAACAGTTGGGATGGAAAAGAGAAATGTTGTTCTAAGTCTTTGAAGGACGCACCTCGAAGATGCGTTTACTCCTACTCTTGACACAGAAAACTACAAACATGCCTCCTTTACAGGAGGGAATGATTATAAACAGTTGGGATGGAAAAGGAAATGAGGTCTAATTGAAATTTAAAAGCAAAATACACCTTTTTCTAAATCTCTGAGATACTTTTACTCCTACTCTTGACACGGAAAACTCCAAATAGCCGACACGCCTGCTTTTTAGAAAAGAACAGTTGGAAATTAGGTCTAATTGAAATTTAAAACCAATATACACCTTTTTCTAAACCTTTTACTCCGACTCTTGACATGAAAAACTCCAAATAGCCGACATGCCTCCTTTACAGGAGAGAGCAGTTAAAACAGTTGGGATGGAAAAGGAAATTATGACATTTAAAACCAAAATACACATTTTTCTAAAGTGCACTTCTGAGATACTTTTACTCCTACTCTTGACACGGAAAACATGTCAAAAATAGTCGCCATACCTCCTTTACAGGACAGAACAATTCAAAACAGTTGGGATGGAAAAGGAAATGAGGTCTAATTGAAATTTAAAACCAAAAAACACCTTTTTCTAAACCTCTGAGATACTTTTACTCCTAGTCTTGACACGGAAAACTCCAAATAGTCGACATGCCTCCTTTACAGGAGAGGACAATTAAAAACAGTTGGGATGGAAAAGGAAATTAGGTCTAATTGAAATTTAAAACCAAAATACACCCTTTTCTAAACCTTTAATACTTTTACTCCTACTCTTGACACGAAAAACTCCAAACATGCCTCCTTTAAAGGAAAGAACAATTAAAAACAGTAGGGATGGAAAAGGAGATGAGGTCTAATTGGAATTTTAAACCAAAATACCGGTACACCCTTTTCTAAACCTCTGAGATACTTTTACTCCTTCTCTTGACACGGAAAACTCCAAATAGCCGACACATCTCCTTTACAGGAGAGAGCAGTTAAAAACAGTTTAAAACCAATGTACACCTTTTTCTAAACCTGAGATACTTTTACTGCGACTCTTGACACGGAAAAATCCAAATAGTCGCCATGCCTCCTTTACAGGAGAGGACAATTAAAAACAGTTGGGATGGAAAAGAGAAATGTTGTTCTAAGTCTTTGAAGGACGCACCTCGAAGATGCGTTTACTCCTACTCTTGACACGGAAAACTACAAACATGCCTCCTTTACAGGAGGGAACGCTTAAAAACAGTTGGGATGGAAAAGGAAATTAGGTCTAATTGAAATTTAAAAGCAAAATACACCTTTTTCTAAACCTCTGAGATACTTTTACTCCTACTCTTGACACGGAAAACTCCAAATAGCCGACATGCCTCCTTTACAGAAGAGAACAGTTGGAAATTAGGTCTAATTGAAATTTAAAACCAATATACACCTTTTTCTAAACCTTTTACTCCGACTCTTGACATGAAAAACTCCAAATAGCCGACATGCCTCCTTTACAGGAGAGAGCAGTTAAAACAGTTGGGATGGAAAAGGAAATTATGACATTTAAAACCAAAATACACATTTTTCTAAAGTGCACTTCTGAGATACTTTTACTCCTATTCTTGACACGGAAAACATGTCAAAAAATGTCGCCATACCTCCTTTACAGGACAGAACAATTCAAAACAGTTGGGATGGAAAAGGAAATGAGGTCTAATTGAAATTTAAAACCAAAAAACACCTTTTTCTAAACCTCTGAGATACTTTTACTCCTAGTCTTGACACGGAAAACTCCAAATAGTCGACATGCCTCCTTTACAGGAGAGGACAATTAAAAACAGTTGGGATGGAAAAGGAAATTAGGTCTAATTGAAATTTAAAACCAATATACACCTTTTTCTAAACCTTTTACTCCGACTCTTGACATGAAAAACTCCAAATAGCCGACATGCCTCCTTTACAGGAGAGAGCAGTTAAAACAGTTGGGATGGAAAAGGAAATTATGACATTTAAAACCAAAATACATATTTTTCTAAAGTGCACTTCTGAGATACTTTTACTCCTACTCTTGACACGGAAAACATGTCAAAAATAGTCGCCATGCCTCCTTTACAGGACAGAACAATTCAAAACAGTTGGGATGGAAAAGGAAATGAGGTCTAATTAAAATTTAAAACCAAAAAACACCTTTTTCTAAACCTCTGAGATACTTTTACTCCTACTCTTGACACGGAAAACTCCAAATAGTCGACATGCCTCCTTTACAGGAGAGGACAATTAAAAACAGTTGGGATGGAAAAGGAAATTAGGTCTAATTGAAATTTAAAACCAAAATACACCCTTTTCTAAACCTTTAATACTTTTACTCCTACTCTTGACACGAAAAACTCCAAATATGCCTCCTTTAAAGGAAATAACAATTAAAAACAGTAGGGATGGAAAAGGAGATGAGGTCTAATTGGAATTTTAAACCAAAATACACCCTTTTCTAAACCTCTGAGATACTTTTACTCCTACTCTTGACACGGAAAACTCCAAATAGCCGACACGCCTCCTTTACAGGAGAGAGCAGTTAAAAACAGTTTAAAACCAATGTACACCTTTTTCTAAACCTGAGATACTTTTACTGCGACTCTTGACACGGAAAAATCCAAAGTCGCCATGCCTCCTTTACAGGAGAGGACAATTAAAAACAGTTGGGATGGAAAAGGAAATGAGGTGTAATTGAAATATAAAACCAAAAAACAATTTTTTTAAACCTATGAGATACTTTTACTCCTACTCTTGACACGGAAAACTCCAAATATCCGACATGCCTCCTTCACAGGAGGGAACAAATAAAAACAGTTGGAAATGAGGTCTAATTGAAATTTAAAACCACAATACACCTTTTTTTTTACCTTTTAATACTTTTACTCCTACTCTTGACACGGAAAACTCCAAATAGCCCGACATGCCTCTTTTACAGGAGAGAGCAGTTAAAACAGTTGGGATAGAAAAGTAAATTATGAAATTTAAAACCAAAATACACGTTTTTCTAAAGTGCACCTCTGAGATACTTTTACTCCTACTCTTGACACAGAAAACTCCTAATAGTCGACATGCCTTTTTTAGAGGAGAGAACAATTAAAAACAGTTGGGATGGAAAAGGAAAGTAGGTCTAGTTGAAATTTAAAACCAAAATACACCTTTTTCTGAAGTGCACTTCTGAGATACTTTTACTCCTACTCTTGACACGAAAAACTCCAAATAGCAGACATGCCTCTTTTACAGGAGGGTACAGTTAAAAACAGTTGGAAAGTAGGTCTAATTGAAATTTAAAACCAAAATACACCTTTTTCTAAACCTGAGATACTTTTACTCCTTCTCTTGACACGGAAAACTTCAAATAGTCGCCATGCCTCCTTTACAGTAGAGAACAATTAAAAACAGTTGGGCTGGAAAAGGAAATTAGGTCTAATTGAAATTTAAAACCAATATACACCTTTTTCTAAACCTCTCAGATACTTTTACTCCTACTCTTGACACGGAAAACTCCAAATAGTCGACATGCCTCCTTTACAGGAGAAAACAGTTAAAAACAGTTGGAAATTAGGTCTAATTTAAATTTAAAACCCAAATACAAATATTTGTAAAGTGCACCTCTGAGATACTTTTACTCCTACTATTGACACGGAAAACTACAAACATGCCTCCTTTACAGGAGGGAACGATTATAAACAGTTGGGATGGAAAAGGAAATGAGATTAATTGAAATTTAAAAGCAAAATACACATTTTTCTAAACTTCTGAGATACTTTTACTCCTACTCTTGACACGGAAAACTCCAAATAGTCGACACGCCTCCTTTACAGGAGAGGACAATTAAAAACAGTTGGAAATTAGGTCTAATTGAAATTTAAAACCAAAATACACCTTTTTCCTAAAGCTTTAATACTTTTACTCCTACTCTTGACACGGAAAACTTCAAATAGTCGACATGCCTCCTTTACAGGAGAGAACAATAAAAAACAGTTGGGATGGAAAAGGAAATTAGGTGTAATTGAAATTTAAAACCAAAATACACCTTTTTCTAAACCTCTGAGATACTTTTACTCCTACTCTTGACACGGAAAACTCCAAATAGCCGACATACCTCCTTTACAGAAGAGGACAGTTAAAAACAGTTGGAAATTAGTTCTAATTGAAATTTAAAACCAATACACACCTTTTTTTAAACCTGAGATACGTTTACTCCGACTCTTGACATGGAAAACTCCAAATATCCAATATGCCTCCTTTACAGGAAAGAACAGTTAAAAACAGTTGGGATAGAAAAATAATTAATTAAATTTAAAACCAAAATACACCTTTTTCTAAAGTGCACCTCTGAGATACTTTTACTCCTACTCTTGACACAGAAAACTCCAAATAGTCGACATGCCTCCTTTACAGGAGAGAACAATTAAAAACAGTTGGGATGGAAAAGAAAAGTAGGTCTAATTGAAATTTAAAACCCAAATACATCTTTTTCTAAAGTGCACTTCTGAGATACTTTTACTCCTACTCTTGACAGGGAAAAATACAAATAGTCAACATACCTCCTTTACAGGAGAGAAGAGTTAAAAACAGTTGGGATGGAAAAGGAAATGAGGTCTAATTTAAATTTAAAACCAATATACACCTTTTTCTAAACCTGAGATACTTTTACCCCTACTCTTGACACGGAAAACTCCAAATAGCCGACATGCCTCCTTTACAGGAGAAAACAGTTAAAAACAGTTGGAAATTAGGTCTAATTTAAATTTAAAACCCAAATACAAATATTTGTAAAGTGCACCTCTGAGATACTTTTACTCCTACTATTGACACGGAAAACTACAAACATGCCTCCTTTACAGGAGGGAACGATTATAAACAGTTGGGATGGAAAAGGAAATGAGATTAATTGAAATTTAAAAGCAAAATACACATTTTTCTAAACTTCTGAGATACTTTTACTCCTACTCTTGACACGGAAAACTCCAAATAGCCGACATGCCTCCTTTACAGGAGAGGACAGATAAAAACAGTTGGAAATTAGTTCTAATTGAAATTTAAAACCAATATACACCCTTTTTTAAACCTGAGATACTTTTACTCCGACTCTTGACATGGAAAACTCCAAATATCCAATATGCCTCCTTTACAGGAGAGAACAGTTGGGATGGAAAAGGAAATTATGAAATTTATAACCAAAATACACCTTTTTCTAAAGTGCACCTCTGAGATACTTTTACTCCTACTCTTGACACGGAAAACTCCAAATAGTCGACACGCCTCCTTTACAGGAGAGGACAATACAAAACAGTTGGAAATTAGGTCTAATTGAAATTTAAAACCAAAATACACCTTTTTCCTAAAGCTTTAATACTTTTACTCCTACTGTTGACACGGAAAACTTCAAATAGTCGACATGCCTCCTTTACAAGAGAGAACAATTAAAAACAGTTGGGATGGAAAAGGAAATTAGGTGTAATTGAAATTTAAAACCAAAATACACCTTTTTCTAAAGTGCACTTCTGAGATACTTTTACTCCTACTCTTGACAGGGAAAAATACAAATAGTCAACATACCTCCTTTACAGGAGAGAAGAGTTAAAAACAGTTGGGATGGAAAAGGAAATGAGGTCTAATTTAAATTTAAAACCAATATACACCTTTTTCTAAACCTGAGATACTTTTACCCCTACTCTTGACACGGAAAACTCCAAATAGCCGACATGCCTCCTTTACAGGAGAAAACAGTTAAAAACAGTTGGAAATTAGGTCTAATTTAAATTTAAAACCCAAATACAAATATTTGTAAAGTGCACCTCTGAGATACTTTTACTCCTACTATTGACACGGAAAACTACAAACATGCCTCCTTTACAGGAGGGAACGATTATAAACAGTTGGGATGGAAAAGGAAATGAGATTAATTGAAATTTAAAAGCAAAATACACATTTTTCTAAACTTCTGAGATACTTTTACTCCTACTCTTGACACGGAAAACTCCAAATAGCCGACATGCCTCCTTTACAGGAGAGGACAGATAAAAACAGTTGGAAATTAGTTCTAATTGAAATTTAAAACCAATATACACCCTTTTTTAAACCTGAGATACTTTTACTCCGACTCTTGACATGGAAAACTCCAAATATCCAATATGCCTCCTTTACAGGAGAGAACAGTTGGGATGGAAAAGGAAATTATGAAATTTATAACCAAAATACACCTTTTTCTAAAGTGCACCTCTGAGATACTTTTACTCCTACTCTTGACACGGAAAACTCCAAATAGTCGACACGCCTCCTTTACAGGAGAGGACAATTAAAAACAGTTGGAAATTAGGTCTAATTGAAATTTAAAACCAAAATACACCTTTTTCCTAAAGCTTTAATACTTTTACTCCTACTGTTGACACGGAAAACTTCAAATAGTCGACATGCCTCCTTTACAAGAGAGAACAATTAAAAACAGTTGGGATGGAAAAGGAAATTAGGTGTAATTGAAATTTAAAACCAAAATACACCTTTTTCTAAACCTCTGAGATACTTTTACTCCTACTCTTGACACGGAAAACTCCAAATAGCCGACATACCTCCTTTACAGGAGAGGACAGTTAAAAACAGTTGGAAATTAGTTCTAATTGAAATTTAAAACCAATACACACCTTTTTTTAAACCTGAGATACTTTTACTCCGACTCTTGACATGGAAAACTCCAAATATCCAATATGTCTCCTTTACAGGAGAGAACAGTTGGGATGGAAAAGGAAATTATGAAATTTATAACCAAAATACACCTTTTTCTAAAGTGCACCTCTGAGATACTTTTACTCCTACTCTTGACACGGAAAACTCCAAATAGTCGACACGCCTCCTTTACAGGAGAGGACAATTAAAAACAGTTGGAAATTAGGTCTAATTGAAATTTAAAACCAAAATACACCTTTTTCCTAAAGCTTTAATACTTTTACTCCTACTGTTGACACGGAAAACTTCAAATAGTCAACATGCCTCCTTTACAAGAGAGAACAATTAAAAACAGTTGGGATGGAAAAGGAAATTAGGTGTAATTGAAATTTAAAACCAAAATACACCTTTTTCTAAACCTCTGAGATACTTTTACTCCTACTCTTGACACGGAAAACTCCAAATAGCCGACATACCTCCTTTACAGGAGAGGACAGTTAAAAACAGTTGGAAATTAGTTCTAATTGAAATTTAAAACCAATACACACCTTTTTTTAAACCTGAGATACTTTTACTCCGACTCTTGACATGGAAAACTCCAAATATCCAATATGCCTCCTTTACAGGAGAGAACAGTTGGGATGGAAAAGGAAATTATGAAATTTATAACCAAAATACACCTTTTTCTAAAGTGCACCTCTGAGATACTTTTACTCCTACTCTTGACACGGAAAACTCCAAATAGTCGACACGCCTCCTTTACAGGAGAGGACAATACAAAACAGTTGGAAATTAGATCTAATTGAAATTTAAAACCAAAATACACCTTTTTCCTAAAGCTTTAATACTTTTACTCCTACTGTTGACACGGAAAACTTCAAATAGTCGACATGCCTCCTTTACAAGAGAGAACAATTAAAAACAGGTGGGATGGAAAAGGAAATTAGGTGTAATTGAAATTTAAAACCAAAATACACCTTTTTCTAAACCTCTGAGATACTTTTACTCCTACTCTTGACACGGAAAACTCCAAATAGCCGACATACCTCCTTTACAGGAGAGGACAGTTAAAAACAGTTGGAAATTAGTTCTAATTGAAATTTAAAACCAATACACACCTTTTTTTAAACCTGAGATACTTTTACTCCGACTCTTGACATGGAAAACTCCAAATATCCAATATGCCTCCTTTACAGGAGAGAACAGTTGGGATGGAAAAGGAAATTATGAAATTTATAACCAAAATACACCTTTTTCTAAAGTGCACCTCTGAGATACTTTTACTCCTACTCTTGACACGGAAAACTCCAAATAGTCGACACGCCTCCTTTACAGGAGAGGACAATACAAAACAGTTGGAAATTAGATCTAATTGAAATTTAAAACCAAAATACACCTTTTTCCTAAAGCTTTAATACTTTTACTCCTACTGTTGACACGGAAAACTTCAAATAGTCGACATGCCTCCTTTACAAGAGAGAACAATTAAACACAGTTGGGATGGAAAAGGAAATTAGGTGTAATTGAAATTTAAAACCAAAATACACCTTTTTCTAAACCTCTGAGATACTTTTACTCCTACTCTTGACACGGAAAACTCCAAATAGTCGACATGCCTCCTTTACAGGAGAGAACAATTAAAAACAGTTGGGATGGAAAAGGAAATGAGGTGTAATTGAAATTTAAAACCAAAATACACCTTTTTCTAAACGTCAGATACTTTTACTCCTACTCTTGACACGGAAAACTCCAAATAGCCGACACACCTCCTTTACAAGACAGAACAATTAAAAACAGTTGGAAATGAGGTCTAATTAAAATTTAAAACCAAAATACACCTTTTTCTAAACCTGAGATACTTTTACTCCTACTCTTGACACAGCACAATCCTCTTCTACAGTGCTGAATGAGTCACTTTTAAACGCCACAACACTTGCTTAGAAAGGAGAACCATTTTCAAAAGTTGGAACAGAAAAGGGAATAATTTTTCCCTAAAGTCTACAGAGATGCTTTTACTCCTACTCTTGACACTGTAAACTCCTAATTTATATACCTTTACATGGCAGAAAGATTACAACTGTTGGAATTAGGAATATAATGTTTTATTAAAATACAATTAAAGTATTCATACGATGCACATATGAGATGCTTTTACTCCGACTCTTGACACTGCAAACTCCTCTTATCTTAAATGCTTTTACAGGGGAAAATAATTAAAACCTGTTGAAATGGAAAAGGAAATTTTGACCTTTTGACCTTTTCCCTAAAATCTTCAGAAGACACACCTATGAAATACTTTTACTCCGACTCTTGACACTGCAAACTCCTCCTAGCTTACACGTCATGCCTTTAAATGGCAGAAAGATTAAAACTTTTGGAGTTAGGAATATTGTTTCATTGAAATTGTATTGAAATACATTTTCCTAAAGTATTCATACGGTGCAGCTATAAGATACTTTTACTCCGTCTCTTGACACTTCAAACTCTCCCTACATGACTTTACAGGGGAAAAACAATATAAAACATAGTTTGAATAGAAAAGGAAATTATGTTTGATGAAAATCTGAAACCCAAAATACCTTTTTCCTAAAGTCTTCAGAAGACACACCTATGAAATACTTTTACTCCGAATCTTGACAGTGTAAACTCTTAGCTTACATGCTTTTACAGGAGGAAATTATTAAAAACAGCTGAATAGAAAGAAAAAATGTTTTACTAAAATTTAAAACAAAAAGATAACTTTTAAGTCTTCCAAAAATGCAACTTTAAAATGCTTTTCCTCCGACTCTTGACATAAAAAAATCTCTACCTTGCTAAATAATAATTTTTGACACCCAGTGCTCATATGACTCTAGCACTTAGCTAACGTGCATTTAGAAGGGATTTTACATATTTGGCGTCTAAAAGGTTATCAAGTCATCTTGGGACATTTTTACTCCGACTCTTGACACTGTAAATTCCTCCTTGCTTACACGCCTTCACATGACAGAAAGATTAAAACAACTGTTGGAATTAGCAATATTATGTTTTATTAAATTAACATTAAAAAAACAATTTTCCTAAAGTATTCATACGATGCTTTTGCTCCTACTCTTGACACTGCAAACTCCTCTTAGCTTACATGCCTTTACAGGAGATAACAAAATCAGTTTGAATAGAAAATAAAATTACCATCCATCCATCTTCTACCGCTTATCCGAGGTCGGGTCGCGGGGGCAGCAGCCTAAACAGGGAAGCCCAGACTTCCCTCTCCCCAGCCACTTCGTCCAGCTCTTCCTGTGGGATCCCGAGGCGTTCCCAGGCCAGCCGGGAGACATAGTCTTTCCAACGTGTCCTGGGTCTTCCCTGCGGCCTCCTACCGGTCGGACGTGCCCTAAACACCTCCCTAGGGAGGCGTTCGGGTGGCATCCTGACCAGATGCCCGAACCACCTCATCTGGCTCCTCTCCATGTGGAGGAGCAGCGGCTTTACTTTGAGCTCCTCCCGGATGGCAGAGCTTCTCAACCTATCTCTAAGGGAGAGCCCCGCCACCCGGCGGAGGAAACTCATTTCGGCCGCTTGTACCCGTGATCTTGTCCTTTCGGTCATAACCCAAAGCTCATGACCATAGGTGAGGATGGGAACGTAGATCGACCGGTAAATTGAGAGCTTTGCCTTCCGGCTCAGCTCCTTCTTCACCACAACGGATCGATACAGCGTCCGCATTACTGAAGACGCCGCACCGATCCGCCTGTCGATCTCACGATCCACTCTTCCCTCTCTCGTAAACAAGATCCCGAGGTACTTGAACTCCTCCACTTGGGGCAAGATCTCCTCCCCAACCACTGCACCCTTTTCCGGGCGAGAACCATGGACTCGGACTTGGAGGTGCTGATTCTCATCCCAGTCGCTTCACACTCGGCTGCGAACCGATCCAGTGAGAGCTGAAGATCCTGGCCAGATGAAGCCATCAGGACCACATCATCTGCAAAAAGCAGAGACCTAATCCTGCAGCCACCAAACCAGATCCCCTCAACGCCTTGACTGCGCCTAGAAATTCTGTCCATAAAAGTTATGAACAGAATGGGTGACAAAGGGCACCCTTAGCGGAGTCCAACCCTCACTGGAAACGTGTCCGACTTACTGCCGGCAATGCGGCCCAAGCTCTGGCACTGATCATACAGGGAGCGGACTGCCACAAGCAGACAGTCCGATACCCCATACTCTCTGAGCACTCCCCACAGGACTTCCCGAGGGACACGGTCGAATGCCTTCTCCAAGTCCACAAAACACATGTAGACTGGTTGGGCAAACTCCCATGCACCCTCAAGGACCCTGCCGAGAGTATAGCGCTGGTCCACAGTTCCACGACCAGGACGAAAACCACACTGTTCCTCCTGAATCCGAGGTTCGACTATCCGGCGTAGCCTCCTCTCCAGTACACCTGAATAGACCTTACCGGGAAGGCTGAGGAGTGTGATCCCACGATAGTTAGAACACACCCTCCGGTTCCCCTTCTTAAAGAGAGAAACCACCACCCCGGTCTGCCAATCCAGTGGTACCGCCCCCGATGTCCACGCGATGCTCCAGAGTCTTGTCAACCAAGACAGCCCCACAGCATCCAGAGCCTTAAGGAACTCCGGGCGGATAAAATAAAATTACCTTTTACTAAAATCTAAAACAAAAAGATAACTTTGAGTCTTCAGAAGATGCAACTTTAAAATAATTTTCCTCCGACTCTTGACATTAAAAATCTCCTACCATGCTAAATAATCATTTTTGACGCCACACTTGTCATACGACTCTAGCACATAGCTAACCTGCATTTACAAGGGCGAATACTTTGACATATTTGGCGTGTAAAAGTTAATCTTTGGACATTTTTACTCCTAATCTTGACAGTTAGCATACATGCCTTTACAGGGAAAATAATAATTAAAAAAACGTTTGGATAGAAAAGGAAGTTACGTTTCATTAAAACCTGAAACCAAAAATACCTTTTTCATAAAGTCTTCAGAAGACAAATCTGTGAAATACTTTTACTCCTACTCTTGACACTGCAAACTCCACTTAGCGTACATGCTATCAAAACTAAAAACAGTTTGAATAGAAAAGAAAATAGTTTTACTAAAATTTAAAACAAAAACATAAGAAAGTCTTTAGAAAATTCAACTTTGAAATACTTTTACTCCGACTTTTGACGCTGCAAACTCCTCTTAGCTCACATTAATTTACAGGAGAAAACAAAAACCGTTTGAATAGAAAGAAAATGTATGTTTTACTAAAATGTAAAACAAAACGATAACTTAAGTCTTCAGTAGATGCAACTTTAAAAAGCTTTTACTCCGACTCTTGACATAAAAAAATCCTCTACCTTGCTAAATAATCATTTTTATCATACGACGCTAGCACATAGCTAACGTGCATTTAGAAGGTAGAATGTAAAAGGTCATCTTGGGACTTTTTTACTCCGACTCTTGACAGTTAGCTTACATGCTTTTACAGGGAAAATAATAAAAAACAAAAAACGTTTGAATAGAAAAGTAAATATTTTACTAAAATTTAAAACAAAAACATGACTAAGTCTTTAGAAAATTCAACTTTGAAATACTTTTACTCCGACTCTTGACACTGCAAACGGGGTGAAAGAAGTTTGACTTCCAGGTGTTGAAGAAGACCACGTCCATAAAGACCCCTATGGAGGATCCAGGTGTTGAAGAAGACCACATCCATAAAGACCCCTATGGAGGATCCAGGTGTTGAAGAAGACCACGTCCATAAAGACCCCTATGGAGGATCCAGGTGTTGAAGACCACAGCCATAAAGACCCCTATGGAGGATCCAGGTGTTGAAGACCACGTCCATAAAGACCCCTAAGGAGGATCCAGGTGTTGAAGACCACGTCCATAAAGACCCCTATGGAGGATCCAGGTGTTGAAGACCACGTCCATAAAGACCCCTATGGAGGATCCAGGTGTTGAAGACCACGTCCATAAAGACCCCTAAGGAGGATCCAGGTGTTGAAGACCACGTCCATAAAGACCCCTATGGAGGATCCAGGTGTTGAAGACCACGTCCATAAAGACCCCTAAGGAGGATCCAGGTGTTGAAGACCACGTCCATAAAGACCCCTAAGGAGGATCCAGGTGTTGAAGACCACGTCCATAAAGACCCCTATGGAGGATCCAGGTGTTGAAGACCAAGTCCATAAAGACCCCTATGGAGGATCCAGGTGTTGAAGAAGACCACGTCCATAAAGACCCCTATGGAGGATCCAGGTGTTGAAGACCACGTCCATAAAGACCCCTATGGAGGATCCAGGTGTAAATAGTAAATAGTTTTACTAAAATTTAAAACAAAAACATAACTAAGTCTTTAGAAAATTCAACTTTGAAATACTTTTACTCCGACTCTTGACACTGCAAACGGGGTGAAAGAAGTTTGACTTCCAGGTGTTGAAGACCAAGTCCATAAAGACCCCTGTGGAGGATCCAGGTGTTGAAGACTAGGTCCATAAAGACCCCTATGAAGGATCCAGGTGTTGAAGACCACATCCTTAAAGACCCCTATGGAGGATCCAGGTGTTGAAGAAGACCACATCCATAAAGACCCCTATGGAGGATCCAGGTGTTGAAGACCACGTCCATAAAGACCCCTATGGAGGATCCAGGTGTTGAAGACCACGTCCATAAAGACCCCTATGGAGGATCCAGGTGTTGAAGACCACATCCATAAAGACCCCTATGGAGGATCCAGGTGTTGAAGAAGACCACGTCCATAAAGACCCCTGTGGAGGATCCAGGTGTTGAAGAAGACCACGTCCATAAAGACCCCTATGGAGGATCCAGGTGTTGAAGAAGACCACGTCCATAAAGACCCCTATGGAGGATCCAGGTGTTGAAGAAGACCACGTCCATAAAGACCCCTATGGAGGATCCAGGTGTTGAAGAAGACCACGTCCATAAAGACCCCTGTGGAGGATCCAGGTGTTGAAGAAGACCATGTCCATAAAGACCCCTATGGAGGATCCAGGTGTTGAAGAAGACCACGTCCATAAAGACCCCTATGGAGGATCCAGGTGTTGAAGAAGACCACGTCCATAAAGACCCCTGTGGAGGATCCAGGTGTTGAAGAAGACCATGTCCATAAAGACCCCTATGGAGGATCCAGGTGTTGAAGAAGACCACGTCCATAAAGACCCCTATGGAGGATCCAGGTGTTGAAGACCACGTCCATAAAGACCCCTATGGAGGATCCAGGTGTTGAAGAAGACCACGTCCATAAAGACCCCTGTGGAGGATCCAGGTGTTGAAGAAGACCATGTCCATAAAGACCCCTATGGAGGATCCAGGTGTTGAAGAAGACCACGTCCATAAAGACCCCTATGGAGGATCCAGGTGTTGAAGACCACGTCCATAAAGACCCCTATGGAGGATCCAGGTGTTGAAGAAGACCACGTCCATAAAGACCCCTATGGAGGATCCAGGTGTTGAAGAAGACCAAGTCCATAAAGACCGCTGTGGAGGTGCTCTTCCTGACATTGGCCGCTCCTCCTCGGCGCGTCTTTGTCACATTCATAAACATTTGATTCATTCAGATCCTCATTAGGGTGCATGAAGCAGCTCGTTAATAAAGAATCGATACAAGCGAGGAGCAAGGTTACCTTTTGTCTCTTTGGAGGCTGAAATCTATACTCATCAAGTGGGTCAACCGGGATGGGGGGGGTCTCCCTAAAAACAAGGGAGGTCTTATCAGCGTCCTGAACGTCAGGTCACAAAATGTCAATTTCCCATCAAGTCAACATTGTCCGACGCCACCTCGCCTTTAATGCGCAATTAACGTTTGGACGACCCGACTGGCAATCAGCATATCGCTGCTTATTAGCAGATAGCGCGCCAGGACGGACTCAAAAGAGCAATTTAATTTTCAGCTGCGATCGCCTCCTGCCGTGGAATGCCCCCCCCCACCCCAACGTGTGATAACAATAGCTTCCTGACGCGGCATTATCTGCTGCAGATACAGCCGCCGTCTATTATTCATGACCGGGTCCTGGAATCCGGACGGCGGAGTCCGTTATGCGCAGAATCTGGCAGGGTCGGCCTTTTTTAGTGGTCCGCGTCGTGTCGTAAAAAAAAGAGGATAAATCACAACATTGCAAAAGTGCTTCAGAGCCAAACTGGCAGGAACACAAAAACAAAGTTGTGAGACATGTGTTGGAATGTCACAATAACATATTCTTTTCTTTTAGAAAAAATAGTAATAATATGAAAATAATATATACATATATATATATATATATATGTATACATATATATACACTTATATACACACATATTTATACACATATACATATATATACTCACATACATATATACACACATATTTATACATATATATACACCAATATACACACATATTTATACACATCTACATATATATATATATATATATACTCACATACATATATATATATATACACCTATATACACACATTTATCACATACATATATATATACTCACATAAATATATATACACCTATTTATACACATACATATACTCACATACATATATTATACACCTACCGTATTTTCCGCACTATAAGGCGCACCTAAAAACCACAATTTTTCTCAAAAGCTAACAGTGCGCCTTATAACCCGGTGCGCTTTATTACGATTAATTTTCATAAAGTTTCGATCTCGCAACTTCGGTAAACAGCCGCCATCTTTTTTCCCGGTAGAACAGGAAGCGCTTCTTCTTCTACGCAAGCAACCGCCAAGGAAAGCACCCGCCCCCATAGAACAGGAAGCGCTTCACCCGCCCCCATAGAACAGGAAGCGCTTCACCCGCCCCCGGAAGAAGAAGAAAAAACGCGCGGATATCACCGTACGTTTCATTTCCTGTTTACATCTGTAAAGACCACAAAATGGCTCCTAATAAGCGATCCGGTTCATAAAAAGACGCAATCTCTCCATCCGCACACGGATTACTACCGTATTTCACAGCAACTGATATTCCTGTGAACCGCACTGTGGAACGGGAGCACGTACGGTGAATATTCGCACCACAGGGAATGAGAAGTCATCCTTCACTGTGGTTCTAGCTTGCCATGCTAACTTCCACTCATGGTGATATTCAAAAGGAAGATCTTGCCAAAAGAGACCTTTCCAGCCGGCGTCATCATAAAAGCTAACTCGAAGGGATGGATGGATGAAGAAAAGATGAGCGAGTGGTTAAGGGAAGTTTACGCGAAGAGGCCGGGTGGCTTTTTTCACACAGCTCCGAAGGCGAACACACCTTCACTAAGACGGGCAGACAGCCTCGGACGACATACGCCAACATTTGCCAGTGGATCGTAAATGCTTGGGCAGATATTTCGGTCACAACTGTGGTCCGAGCTTTCCGGAAGGCAGGATTCACAGAACAACAGCGACACTGACTCCCGATGACTTCTACGAGACGGAACCGGCCATTTTGGATACCACGCTTGCGCAACTTTTCAATTCGGACACCGAAGACGAAGAATTCGAAGGATTTACGAATGAAGAATAACTTCAGAAGGTGAGCGCTATGTTTATTTTGTGTGTTGTGACATTAACGTTCGAGCAACATTATGTTGCTATTTATTGCTCTACACCATTTTGAATTTTACTATGTTTGTGATTGCACATTTGCGTACATTTTGGGACAGAGTTGTTAGAACGCTGGTTTTCAATATATTATTAAAGTTTGACTGAACTATCTGACTGTTTTTTTGACATTCACTTTAGCGCAGCGTTTTTTTGACATTCACTTTAGCGCAGCGTAGGCGCGGCTTTTAGTCCGGGGCGGCTTATTGGTGGACAAAATTATGAAATATGTAATTCATAGAAGGTGCGGCTAATAATCCGGTGCGCCTTATAGTGCGGAAAATACGGTATATACACATTTATACACATATACATATCTATATATATATATACTCACATACATATATACACACATTTATACACATACATTTATATACACCTTTGTGCACACATATTTATACACATTTACATACATATACTCACCTTCATATATATACACCTATATACAAACATGTATATACATATATATACTCACATACATATATATACAGTACACCTATACATATATATACTCACATATATATATATATATATATATACTCACATATATACACACATATTTATACACATATACATATATATACTCACATACATATATATACACCTTTATGGGGCGGTATAGCTCGGTTGGTAGAGCGGCCGTGCCAGCAACTTGAGGGTTGCAGGTTCGATCCCCGCTTCTGCCATCCTAGTCACTACCGTTGTGTCCTTGGGCAAGACACTTTACCCACCTGCTCCCAGTGCCACCCCCACTGGTTTAAATGTAACTTAGATATTGGGTTTCACTATGTAAAGCGCTTTGAGTCATTAGAGAAAAAGCGCTATATAATTCACTTCACTTCACTATACACATATACATATATATACACCTATATACACACATTTATACACATATACATATATATACTCACATACATGTATACACACATATTTATACACATATACATATATACTCACATACATATATACACACATTTATACACATATACATATATATACTCACATACATATATATATACCTATATACACATTTACATATATATATATATATATACAGTATATATACACATACGTATATATACCGTATTTTCCGCACTATTAGCCGCACCTAAAAACCACAAATTTACTCAAAAGCTGACAGTGCGGCTTTTAACCCGGTGCGCTTTATATATGGATTAATATTACGATTCATTTTCATAAAGTTTCGATCTCGCAACTTCGGTAAACAGCCGCCATCTTTTTTCCCGGTAGAACAGGAAGCGCTTCTTCTTCTACGCAAGCAACCGCCAAGGTAAGCACCCGCCCCCATAGAACAGGAAGCGCTTCTTCTTCTACTGTAAGCAACCACCCGCCCGCGTAGAAGAAGAAAAAGCGCGCGGATATACCGTACGTTTCATTTCCTTTGTGTGTTTACATCTGTAAAGACCACAAAATGGCTCCTACTAAGCATCAGGGATCCGGTTCATGAAAAGACGCAATCTCTCCATCCGCACACGGATTACTATTTCACAGCAACTGATATTCCTGTGAACCGCACTGTGGATACAACGGGAGCACGTACGGTGAATATTCGCACCACAGGGAATGAGAAGTCATCCTTCACTGTGGTTCTAGCTTGCCATGCTAATGGCCAGAAACTTCCACCCATGGTGATATTCAAAAGGAAGACCTTGCCAAAAGAGACCTTTCCAGCCGGCGTCATCATAAAAGCTAACTCGAAGGGATGGATGAAGAAAAGATGAGCGAGTGGTTAAGGTAAGTTTAAGTTTACGCGAAGAGGCCGGGTGGCTTTTTTCACGCAGCTCTGTCCATGTTGATATACGTATGTTTGTGATTGCACATTTGCGTACATTTTGGGAGTGAACAGAGTTGTTAGAACGCTGGTTTTTAATATATTATTAAAGTTTGACTGACCTATCTGACTGTTTTTTGACATTCCTTTAGCGCAGTTAGATGCGGCTTACAACACCGGGCGGCTTATAGGTGGACAAAGTTTTGAAATATGCCGTTCATTGAAGGCGCGGCTTTTAACCCAGGGCGCCTTATGGTGCGGAAAATACGGTATATACACCTATATAAACACACATATTTATATACATATATATATATATATATATACACACATATTTATACACATATACATATATACTCACATACATATATACACACATTTATACACATATACATATATATACTCACATACATACAGGTAAAAGCCAGTAAATTAGAATATTTTGAAAAACTTGATTTATTTCAGTAATTGCATTCAAAAGGTGTAACTTGTACATTATATTTATTCATTGCACACAGACTGATGCATTCAAATGTTTATTTCATTTAATTTTGATGATTTGAAGTGGCAACAAATGAAAATCCCAAATTCCGTGTGTCACAAAATTAGAATATTACTTAAGGCTAATACAAAAAAGGGATTTTTAGAAATGTTGGCCAACTGAAAAGTATGAAAATGAAAAATATGAGCATGTACAATACTCAATACTTGGTTGGAGCTCCTTTTGCCTCAATTACTGCGTTAATGCGGCGTGGCATGGAGTCGATGAGTTTCTGGCACTGCTCAGGTGTTATGAGAGCCCAGGTTGCTCTGATAGTGGCCTTCAACTCTTCTGCGTTTTTGGGTCTGGCATTCTGCATCTTCCTTTTCACAATACCCCACAGATTTTCTATGGGGCTAAGGTCAGGGGAGTTGGCGGGCCAATTTAGAACAGAAATACCATGGTCCGTAAACCAGGCACGGGTAGATTTTGCGCTGTGTGCAGGCGCCAAGTCCTGTTGGAACTTGAAATCTCCATCTCCATAGAGCAGGTCAGCAGCAGGAAGCATGAAGTGCTCTAAAACTTGCTGGTAGACGGCTGCGTTGACCCTGGATCTCAGGAAACAGAGTGGACCGACACCAGCTGGACTGCTGCTGAGTGGTCCAAAGTCATGTTTTCTGACGAAAGCAAATTTTGCATTTCCTTTGGAAATCGAGGTCCCAGAGTCTGGAGGAAGACAGGAGAGGCACAGGATCCACGTTGCCTGAAGTCTAGTGTAAAGTTTCCACCATCAGTGATGGTTTGGGGTGCCAAGTCATCTGCTGGTGTCGGTCCACTCTGTTTCCTGAGATCCAGGGTCAACGCAGCCGTCTACCAGCAAGTTTTAGAGCACTTCATGCTTCCTGCTGCTGACCTGCTCTATGGAGATGGAGATTTCAAGTTCCAACAGGACTTGGCGCCTGCACACAGCGCAAAATCTACCCGTGTCTGGTTTACGGACCATGGTATTTCTGTTCTAAATTGGCCCGCCAACTCCCCTGACCTTAGCCCCATAGAAAATCTGTGGGGTATTGTAAAAAGGAAGATGCAGAATGCCAGACCCAAAAACACAGAAGAGTTGAAGGCCACTATCAGAGCAACCTGGGCTCTCATAACACCTGAGCAGTGCCAGAAACTCATCGACTCCATGCCACGCCGCATTAACGCAGTAATTGAGGCAAAAGGAGCTCCAACCAAGTATTGAGTATTGTACATGCTCATATTTTTCATTTTCATACTTTTCAGTTGGCCAACATTTCTAAAAATCCCTTTTTTGTATTAGCCTTAAGTAATATTCTAATTTTGTGACACACGGAATTTGGGATTTTCATTTGTTGCCACTTCAAATCATCAAAATTAAATGAAATAAACATTTGAATGCATCAGTCTGTGTGCAATGAATAAATATAATGTACAAGTTACACCTTTTGAATGCAATTACTGAAATAAATCAAGTTTTTCAAAATATTCTAATTTACTGGCTTTTACCTGTATATACTCACATACATATATATACACCTTTATACACATACATATATACTCACATACATATATATATATATATCTATGTACATATATACACACATATATATACACATACAGTATATACACATTTACATATATATATATATACACATATACGTATATATAAATAAGTGAGTGTATGTATATATGTTTTTATATGTATATATATGTTTTTTAGAAAATATATAATACATGTTATTTTCTAATACGTCATAAAACATTAAATTATAATTTAATAATATATAAGTGTATGTATACGTAACTATTGACATTTTCTTGGTATAACGTGACCTACATTAGACATAGTTAGCATGTTTAAATAACGGTTTGCCTTCACGAACTACTTCCTGTTCTATGGTTATCATCAGTTTTCTTCTTTGCCACCTTGGCAGTTTTTAATCACACAAAAAAATAAATGTGGCAACACACAAAAGCTTTTTTTTTTTTTTTTTTCTTAGAAAACATGTTTATTTCCTAATGTAGCAAAATGTATATTATAATTGAATAGTATATCGTTAAATATATACATAAATATCACAAAACAATTCAACCCTTTGGTATAACTTGACCTATATTAGACATAGTTAGCATGTTGAAATGACAATGGATTAATCACAGAGCGTGATTAAGTACAGCATCAACTATAATTAGCTCTTGTTTTTCAATGCTAAAAATACTGCGTCTCTTTTAGCGCTTATAATAACATTTCTAATATTTGGTTAATATTCAGGTCACGAGATGTAAATAAAGTATTGTTGGCGGGTTTCGGATGGTTATTTATAGAGTTTTGTGGGCGAAATAGAGAGCACCCTTTGACTCCATTGTGTCCAAAATTTGGGCTCTTGTTTTTTTTTTAGCAAATTTTAAATATGCAAAGAGTGTGATTAATCTGATTACAACAATTAATCACTTCACAGCCCAATATGTAACAATCACACTATTACATCAGGATCAAGTATTACACACAGGCTTTTTTAGCGTCTTTATTAGTAAAAAAAAAAAGGTTATGAAGATGAAAGTTAGCACGTTGGAAGAAGAGCAGGAAAGTGAAAGTGCAAAACGCGGCGGGAGGAACAAGGGGCAGCTGAGCAGAAAAAGGGAGGAGACAAGTTTGCGGGGTGCGAGTACAATCAAAAATGACATGTTTGCTCAGTTGTTGCCAATTTCCAGCGCTGTGAGGCAAGTCTGGAGGTTCTCAGCAGGTTCCTGCGTGGCCCCGGCAGCTCGGCCACGCCACTCAATCATTCTGAGAGCCTCTTTATTGGAGAACTCTAATGGCCGCCCTCCGCCATGATCTTAATGTGTGCATTAAATATTTATAAAAGCCGGGTCAATAACGCCCCATAACCAGACCCCCTCCACCCCATGTGCCGCCCCACCCTCCCCCTCTCTGCCTCTCGCTCTCAGGCGCAGGCACCAAGGTCAAAGGGTCAGCCAATCAAAAGGGAGCGAGCCCATATGTTGCCGCTCTTATCAAGACGCTGCTTATCTGTCAAAGGAGAGAAATATTGAAAGCAATATCGATCTTGGCCAGACTTGCCGAGGGCCACGCTTCAAACATCTGCTGGTGTGGATTGTTGTATTCAGGAAGCTCCTTTTTTCTATTAGGATTCTCGGCGGCCATATTAGCACTAGCATCAAATACACCTTGTTAGCATAAAACCTTCTCCTACTCAGCGGCAACAGGAAGTGCCTGCACCACCATGCTGTCCCCTGGTGGTGTTTTATGCGTACTGCAGGAATTGTCATATTCAACTTAATAATTGCACCAAGCAGCCAATAATTTTTTTTTCTATGGTTATCACTTTTTCGAGAAAAAAAAAAAGACTATTTCACTTAATACGTTAAGTCAGGGTCCAAAGGCTGGAACGAGGACAGTTTTAGTACAGCCCAATGTTCCCTCTGATTTCTCATGTGTGTGTGAGCAGACGTGCACACTGTGGCCACACCTGACTAAATCATACCATTTTTTAATTGTTATAAACAAATGACAGCCGTCATTTCCATGAGATTATTTCTAATATAAGTTTTTTTGGCCCACTTACAATGACAATAACAAAATATATTGTTGTTATTGGCTGTCAAAGTGTACCTACTTGTCGGAATACCTACTCAGACATCTACTATCCAGGTGAGAGGCATGATTTATGATCTAGAATCAACTTACAGGGAGCAAGGAAGCGAGGAAGCAGCAGAACCCTTTATGATGTAAACATTACAACAACTTGTAATAAATAATTCACCCCTATACAACATCCTACCCTAATACTCTACTGTGCAATATTACCCTTCGAGTGCAATACATCCAACACTGATTTTTATGTTCTGTATATTGTACAGTATTTTGTATATTGTACATGATTGCTTATTGTTTTTATTGGATAGTAGTCTGCTTATTTCAATTCTTATTTTGTATCTTTATTACTTCTTGTGTGATTTATTTTTATTCCATATATGTTTCCACTACCGCACCTTAAGTTGGAGTCCTTAATCTCGTTATGTGCAAATATAATGACAATAAACTTACAGGAAAGAGGAAGCAGCAAACCACTCGATGTAAAGTATACAAAATATGTAGTACCGTATTTTCCGCACCATAAGCCGCCCTGGGTTATAAGCCGCGCCTTCAATGAACGGCATATTTCAAAACTTTGTCCACCTATAAGCCGCCCCGTGTTATAAGCCGCATCTAACTGCGCTAAAGGGAATGTCAAAAAAACAGTCAGATAGGTCAGTCAAACTTTAATAATATATTAAAAACCAGCGTGATGTGGGCGCGCATGGAGTCGTATATCAACATGGACGGAGCTGCGTGAAAAAAGCCACCCGGCCTCTTCGCGTAAACTTCCCTTAACCACTCGCTCATCTTTTCTTCATCCATCCATCCCTTCGAGTTAGCTTTTATGATGACGCCGGCTGGAAAGGTCTCTTTTGGCAAGGTCTTCCTTTTGAATATCACCATGGGTGGAAGTTTCTGGCCATTAGCATGGCAAGCTAGAACCACAGTGAAGGATGACTTCTCATTCCGTACGTGCTCCCGTTGTATCCACAGTGCGGTTCACAGGAATATCAAAAGTCAGTGGAACCTCGTCCATGTTGATAATGTTCTCTGGCCGGATCTTTTTTTCAGCTATCTTGTTTTTACAATATGCACGGAAAGTAGCCAGCTTTTCTTGAAAGTCCTTGGGCAGTTGCTGTGAAATAGTAGTCCGTGTGCGGATGGAGAGATTGCGTCTTTTCATGAACCGGAAACCTGTCGCTTAGTAGGAGCCATTTTGTGGTCTTTACAGATGTAAACACACAAAGGAAATGAAACGTAATATCTGCGCGCTTCTTCTTCTTCTACGGGGGCGGGTGGTTGCTTACAGTAGAAGAAGAAGCGCTTCCTCTTCTATGGGGGCGGGTGCTTACCTTGGCGGTTGCTTGCCGTAGAAGAAGAAGCACTTCCTCTTCTACGGGGAAAAAAGATGGCGGCCGTTTACCGTAGTTGCGAGACCTAAACTTTATGAAAATGAATCTTAATATTAATCCATATATAAAGCGCACCGGGTTATAAGCCGCACTGTCAGCTTTTGAGTAAATTTGTGGTTTTTAGGTGCGGCTAATAGTGCGGAAAATATGGTATGTAAATAGTCCGTCTCCGTTAACGCTTATAATAACAATTTGGAAGATATAAGTATATATGTCATGTCGTAACATTTATAATAACATTTAATATTTACCTGTTTTGATCATTTTAAGCATTCATTTGCTTTTTTTTCTTCATCGCTGATTATTACTCACTGCAGACTTCATGAGAGCCAACAAGCATAATAAAACATCACTTACTGTACAATGTCTGCTGTCATTAGGATGTTCATATATTCCCATTTAGATGAAAAATGTCTCATAATCCGAATGTCTTTTTGTGTCGTTCTGGCCATTTTCGGGTCTAAATTGACTGGCAAAGTGTACCGACTTGTCGGAATACCAACTCAGACTTCTTCTGTCCAGGTGAGAGGTATGATTTATGACCTAGAATAAACTTATAGGGAGCAAGGAAGCAGCAAACCACGCGATGATGTAAACATAGAGACACATGGTAGTGATCACAGCGCCGCTATAAATAGTCCGTCTGTGTTAGCACTTATAATAACAATATCACTAATACTTGTTAATATTCAAGTCACAAAAGGTAAATTTGTGTTTTTTTCATGGTTATCAGATTTTATGGGTGGAATAGAGGACCTCCCATTGACTTCGCTGTAAGCAGACTTTTTTTTTACGTTTATTTAATATTTAGAATGCAATTTTTAAAATCCATCCGTCGTCATAATGATTGTGAATGATATGCAAACATACAAAAAAAAGTGCACTTCCCCTTTAAGACTGTCAGCATTTGTTACACACGATGATGAAAACTTCCTGATGATGTTTTGTGTCTGCTGTATGAGAATCATGTGCAGCGACTATAACGGCCATGTCAATATTCAGTCTTTTACCCTTCATAGTTAATATTGTAAACCCCACATTCTTTATTTTCATGTACATTCTGGGTGTCTCATTCAGTAAAAAAACGGAAAATTCCATTCCGTTTTTTAAGGTTTTCAGCATTCAATCAGACATTATTGTGAGGTTTTTGTATTAGTGTTCCTCAAAATAGATATGGGTTAGGGTTAGGGTTTATTTTTTTCTCTAAATTTACCCCCCCCCCCCCCCCGAGTCAAAATAATTGCCCAGGCCTGATCTAGAATAAACTTCCAGGGAGCAAATAAACAGCAGACTTACAATGATGTAAACATAGCAACACATGGTAGTGATCACGACGCCGCTATAAATAGTCCGTCTGTGTTAGCACTTATAATAACAATAACACTAATACTTGTTAATATTCAAGTCATGACATGTAAAGGTTGGTGCTTTTTGGATGCTTATTTATTGGATTTTATGGGCGGACTGGAGGATCTCCCATTGACTCCGCTGTAAGCAGACTTTTATTTACATTTAGAATACATTTTTTAAATCCATCCGTCATCATAATGATTGTGAATATGCAACATTTTTAAAAAAGTGCACTTCCCCTTTAAGAATGTCAGGATTTGTCACACAAAGATGAAAACTTCCTGATGATGTTTTGCATGAGAATCGTGCGCGGCGACTAACGGCCTCGTTATTAGCGAGCGCCGCTGCCCATTTTATTACGGCTGACATGCTACGATAAATATTCCTTCATTAGCCGGGTTAATCGCGGCGTCTCCGCCGTATAGGTGACCATCGGCGCGGCCGTTCAGGTGAAAGATTGCACGTGGACGATAGCGCGCACACACAAAAGCTTTGGCGGGACAATGAGGCAGTCAATGGAGAGTTGCTGGTTGAAAGAGCCACAATGGCCGTGCATGCTGGGAATTGGGTATAAAGGATCGGAACCTTCACGGAGGCCATGGAGGACACGCATTCAGAAAGGAGGTTTTGTTTGCTCTTTATCAAGCCGCACTTTCCCAGGAGGAACAACAATTCCACCTGACCTTAAAAGCGGAATATTACCTTACGCATCCGCTCCGAGGACTTTAAT
The DNA here is from genome assembly GCF_033978685.3 of Nerophis lumbriciformis. Lineage (NCBI taxonomy): Eukaryota > Metazoa > Chordata > Actinopteri > Syngnathiformes > Syngnathidae > Nerophis > Nerophis lumbriciformis. The sequence goes on along the minus strand of NC_084549.2, from coordinate 70,864,397 downwards.
GGCAGCTTTGTGCTCGTGCGGGCAAGACCAGCGCCATCGGGACAGCAGCGTGACAATAGTTGATGTCCGGCATCTTTGTGAGGAGAAAACTAAATACTTTGACTCAACTTTGAGAAGGTCTGACCTGGTTTTGAACGATCCGCGACAAAACTGTGACCCTTTAAAAAAGTCATCGTGTGGAGGAGAACATCAGAGTACTCCATGGTTACACCAACTAACATCAGAGTGCTCCATGGTTACACCAACTAACATCAGAGTTCTCCATGGTTACACCAACTAACATCAGAGTTCTCCATGGTTACACCAACTAACATCAGATTTCTCCATGGTTACACCAACTAACATCAGAGTGCTCCATGGTTACACCAACTAACATCAGAGTGCTCCATGGTTACACCAACTAACATCAAAGTGCTCCATGGTTACACCAACTAACATCAGAGTTCTCCATGGTTACACCAACTAACATCCCAGTGCTCCATGGTTACACCAACTAACATCAGAGTGCTCCATGGTTACACCAACTAACATCAAAGTGCTCCATGGTTACACCAACTAACATCAGAGTTCTCCATGGTTACACCAACTAACATCCCAGTGCTCCATGGTTACACCAACTAACATCAGAGTTCTCCATGGTTACACCAACTAACATCAGAGTGCTCCATGGTTACACCAACTAACATCAGAGTGCTCCATGGTTACACCAACTAACATCAGAGTGCTCCATGGTTACACCAACTAAAATCAGAGTTCTCCATGGTTAAACCAACTAACATCAGAGTTCTCCATGGTTACACCAACTAACATCAGAGTGCTCTATTGTTACACCAACTAACATCAGAGTTCTCCATGGTTACACCAACTAACATCCCAGTGCTCCATGGTTACACCAACTAACATCAGAGTGCTCCATGGTTACACCAACTAACATCAGAGTTCTCCATGGTTACACCAACTAACATCAGAGTTCTCCATGGTTACACCAACTAACATCAGATTTCTCCATGGTTACACCAACTAACATCAGAGTTCTCCATGGTTACACCAACTAACATCAGAGTTCTCCATGGTTACACCAACTAACATCCCTGTGCTCCATGGTTACACCAACTAACATCCGAGTGCTCCATGGTTACACCAACTAACATCCGAGTGCTCCATGGTTACACCAACTAACATCCGAGTGCTCCATGGTTACACCAACTAACATCAGAGTGCTCCATGGTTACACCAACTAACATCAGAGTGCTCCATGGTTACACCAACTAACATCAAAGTGCTCCATGGTTACACCAACTAACATCAGAGTTCTCCATGGTTACACCAACTAACATCCCAGTGCTCCATGGTTACACCAACTAACATCAGAGTGCTCCATGGTTACACCAACTAACATCAAAGTGCTCCATGGTTACACCAACTAACATCAGAGTTCTCCATGGTTACACCAACTAACATCCCAGTGCTCCATGGTTACACCAACTAACATCAGAGTTCTCCATGGTTACACCAACTAACATCAGAGTGCTCCATGGTTACACCAACTAACATCAGAGTGCTCCATGGTTACACCAACTAACATCAGAGTGCTCCATGGTTACACCAACTAAAATCAGAGTTCTCCATGGTTAAACCAACTAACATCAGAGTTCTCCATGGTTACACCAACTAACATCAGAGTGCTCTATTGTTACACCAACTAACATCAGAGTTCTCCATGGTTACACCAACTAACATCCCAGTGCTCCATGGTTACACCAACTAACATCAGAGTGCTCCATGGTTACACCAACTAACATCAGAGTTCTCCATGGTTACACCAACTAACATCAGAGTTCTCCATGGTTACACCAACTAACATCAGATTTCTCCATGGTTACACCAACTAACATCAGAGTTCTCCATGGTTACACCAACTAACATCAGAGTTCTCCATGGTTACACCAACTAACATCCCTGTGCTCCATGGTTACACCAACTAACATCCGAGTGCTCCATGGTTACACCAACTAACATCCGAGTGCTCCATGGTTACACCAACTAACATCCGAGTGCTCCATGGTTACACCAACTAACATCAGAGTTCTCCATGGTTACACCAACTAACATCAGATTTCTCCATGGTTACACCAACTAACATCGGAGTTCTCCATGGTTACACCAACTAACATTCGAGTGCTCCATGGTTACACCAACTAACATCAGAGTGCTCCATGGTTACACCAACTAACATCAGAGTTCTCCATGGTTACACCAACTAACATCAGAGTTCTCCATGGTTACACCAACTAACATCAGAGTTCTCCATGGTTACACCAACTAACATCAGAGTGCTCCATGGTTACACCAACTAACATCAGAGTTCTCCATGGTTACACCAACTAACATCAGAGTTCTCCATGGTTACAAACCAACTAACATCAGAGTTCTCCATGGTTACACCAACTAACATCAGAGTGCTCCATGGTTACACCAACTAACATCCTAGTGTTCCATGGTTACACCAACTAACATCAGAGTTCTCCATGGTTACACCAACTAACATCCTAGTGCTCCATGGTTGCACCAACTAACATCCCTGTGCTCCATGGTTACACCAACTAACATCAGAGTTCTCCATGGTTACACCAACTAACATCAGAGTTCTCCATGGTTACACCAACTAACATCCCAGTGCTCCATGGTTACACCAACTAACATCAGAGTTCTCCATGGTTACACCAACTAACATCAGAGTGCTCCATGGTTACACCAACTAACATCAGAGTTCTCCATGGTTACACCGACTAACATCAGAGTGCTCCATGGTTACACCGACTAACATCAGAGTTCTCCATGGTTACACCAACTAACATCAGAGTTCTCCATGGTTACACCAACTAACATCAGAGTTCTCCATGGTTACACCGACTAACATCAGAGTGCTCCATGGTTACACCGACTAACATCAGAGTGCTCCATGGTTACACCAACTAACATCAGAGTGCTCCATGGTTACACCAACTAAACCACATCCTTCCACTTCACTCGTTGCCGTCGACAAGGAAAGATCCATTCAAGTTGAATTTGGTCATTTGATACTGGTTTTGGATGATACCACACATTTAGGTATGGATCTGATACCAAGTCGTTACAGGATCATACATTGGTCATTGGACTGGTACTTTTCAGAGGCGGTATAGTACCGAAAATGATTCATTAGTATCACGGTACTATACTAGTACCGGTATACCGTACAACCCTAATACATACATTTAAAACAAATCTGTTATTATGAATATTTTATCGTTTTGCCATATTTTCAACTGTTGCTGCTTTTTGTACAATGTACTTTGTTTAGATTTTTTCAAGTGTTTACAGACTTTTAATGACTTTTTTATTTTTTTTAAAAATAGCTACAAATCTAGCATTTTTTTCTGGTGTTATTATAAAATTTACTCATCTTTAGAGACTCTACTTCTGTCCCTGGCTCGCTTACGACGTCACGCTTGCTTGGCGATGTTGCTCTAGTTTCACTTTCTCTTCTTAAAAGTCGCCACTCTCCTCTTAATATTTGCACATTTTGTAGATGGCTGTCCGCGGGTATATCGGCGATATATATTAAAATTACGTCCTTATCACAGACATGCTGACAATGCTGCAGACAATGGTGCGTTTTCTTTAAATTTTTGGTACATCACTTGTCAATAGTGCACAAATAATAGGCTATATATATATATATATATATATATATATATATATATATATATATATATATATATATATGTGTCTTAATAAGGTTATCCAAAAAATAGTGCTCGATACCGTAGTAGAGCGCAATATATGTATGTGTGGGAAAAAAAATCACAAGACTATTTCATCTCTACAGGCCTGTTTCATGAGGGGGGGTTCCCTCACTCATCAGGAGATTTTAATGGGAGCATTCACATACCATGGTTTATATAGGGCACAGAGTGGGTGGGTACAGGCTGGCGTAGGGGCGTGGTGATTGGCTCATGTGTTACCTAGGAGGTGTTTCCGTCTGTGGCGGCATGCTGTTACAATTTCGCTGCGCTTGTTGAAGGATGACAGGTCTGGACGGTAAATAATAAACAGTTTCTCTTTCAAGCATAGGTTGCATCTTTTATTACCACTATTGTAAGGTGTGCTGGATGCAAGAATTTGCCATGTTATTGAATATTCAACATTATTGTCTTTGAGGTCCCAAATGTGTTTGCTGAGTTCTGTGGTATTCCGCAGGTTTTGGTTCCTGAAAGAAGCCTTGTGATTGTTCCATCTGGTTTTGAATTCTCCCTCGGTTAATCCTACATATGTGTCGGATGTGTTAATGTCCTTGCGTATTACCTTAGATTGGTAGACAACTGATGTTTGTAAGCACCCCCCGCAAATGAGCCGTCGGCCCCCTGACAGAGCGACTCCAAAACCAACAAAGGCTGTAACTGTCGAAAGAAACCTGATTGCCCTCTCAACGGGGGGTGCTTACAAACATCAGTTGTCTACCAATCTAAGGTAACACGCAAGGACATTAACACATCCGACACATATGTAGGATTAACCGAGGGAGAATTCAAAACCAGATGGAACAATCACAAGGCTTCTTTCAGGAACCAAAACCTGCGGAATACCACAGAACTCAGCAAACACATTTGGGACCTCAAAGACAATAATGTTGAATATTCAATAACATGGCAAATTCTTGCATCCAGCACACCTTACAATAGTGGTAATAAAAGATGCAACCTATGCTTGAAAGAGAAACTGTTTATTATTTACCGTCCAGACCTGTCATCCCTCAACAAGCGCAGCGAAATTGTAACAGCATGCCGCCACAGACGGAAACACCTCCTAGGTAACACATGAGCCAATCACCACGCCCCTACGCCAGCCTGTACCCACCCACTCTGTGCCCTATATAAACCATGGTATGTGAATGCTCCCATTAAAATCTCCTGATGAGTGAGGGAACCCCCCCTCATGAAACAGGCCTGTAGAGATGAAATAGTCTAGTAATTTTTTTTCCCACACATACATATATATATATATATATATATATATATATATATATATATATATATATATATATATATATGTGTGTATATATATATATATATATATATATATATATATATATATACACACATATATATATATATATATATGTGTGTATATATATATATATATATATATATATATATATATATATATATATATATACATATATATATATATATATATATATATATATATATATATATATATATATATATATATATATATATATATATATATATATATATATATATATATATATAATTCATTTTGTAACGACCAGCTAATGCTATTGTTCTATGTTCGTGTGGTTTGAATTTAATGTCAGTTTTTCCCATGTTTACAAACACACCGTCCGTGCCTGAAAGGTGATTGGCGGAGAATGAGGAAGTGTTGTTGTGTGTCCGGGGAAGCGCAGACTTACGAGACAAAAGTGTTTGCACGGGAGGTAAAACCTGTTGGAATGTTGCCGTTTGTTATCGTAAGATTGGTACTAAAAGTTAAAAATAGCGTCAGACTTTGTGTGATTTCTTATTGGGGCTAAAATACAGTTTATCATGACAATGTTCCTGTTCCATTAAAACAATTAATGACTTTTTTAAATGAAAAACAACTAGCAACAAATCTAGCATATTTTTCTGGTGTTATTGTAGAATGTAATCGTGTTTAGAGACTCTACTTCTGTGCCTCCATGTCTTGCACGGGAGGTAAAACCTGTTGGAATTGTGTAACATTGGTAATAAAAGTTAAAAATAGCGTCAGACTTTGTGTGATTTCTTCTGAGGGCTATAATATATTATATTACTTTAATTCGTTTTGAAGTTTAAAAAAAACAACTAATTTTCCACATACAATTACATTAAGGGGAAACCCTGGTGAATAATGACAGGTTATGTTATTTACCTAAACTCATCTTCCTGCATAATTATATAGAATTTTTCTGCAATTTTTTGTAAAAAACTTTTTTAAATCACACCAAATTATTTACAATTATTAAAGGGGAACATTATCACCAGACCTATGTAAGCATCAATATATACCTTGATGTTGCAGAAAAAAGACCATATATTTTTTTTAACCGATTTCCGAACTCTAAATGGGTGAATTTTGGCGAATTAAACGCCTTTCTAATATTTGCTCTCGGAGCGATGACGTCACAACGTGGCGTCACATCGGGAAGCAATCCGCCATTTTCTCAAACACCGAGTCAAATCAGCTCTGTTATTTTCCGTTTTTTCGACTGTTTTCCGTACCTTGGAGACATCATGCCTCGGAGGGTGTAACAACACGAACAGGGACGGATTCAAGTTGCACCAGTGGCCCAAAGATGCCAAAGTGGCAAGAAATTGGACGTTTGTTCCGCACACTTTACCGACGAAAGCTATGCTACGACAGAGATGGCAAGAATGTGTGGATATTAGAGATGCGCGGTTTGCGGACACAACCGCGGAGTCCGCGGATTATCCGCGGATCGGGCGGATGAAATAAAAAAAAAAAAGATTTTATCCGCTCGCGGGTCGGGTCGGGCGGATTAATTAGATTTTTTTTTTTTTTTTTGCGGGTGGCACTTAAACCAATTCGGAAATATATATACATAGTTAAATGTTGTTACCCACATACGAAAAACGAGCAGGCACCTGCAGCATATGCCACAACAGAAGAAAAAAAAAGAAAAGAGATGGACACTTTTACGGAGCGGAGAAGGGACGCCTCGCTGGGGTCCGGGACCGAGGCCTCTTCCCCCGAGAGGGCCCCACCGGGAGCCGTAGCTGAGGCGATCCGCGAGAAGGGCCCGACGCACGTCCAGGGTCACTACCGCGCCCACCGCACCGTACCCCGCCTCGTCCGCTTTCGCCGCGGCCGGCGTCACGCGCAGCAGGTAAGCAGCTTACCTGCCCGCCGTCCCCGTGGCCGGGGGCTCGTAACAGGGGTCACTCCGCGCGCTCCGCCCGCGCAGCTTACCTACTTGCCACCCCTGTTGCCGGGGGCGCGTAACAGGGGTCACTCCGCGCGCAGTCCGCTCACGAAAGGGGTGGGGCTCACCCTGGTTGATATAGAGAGCAGGACGGTGGCCATGGAATTTCATTTAAGGTTTGTGATAAACCATCAAACTCATTCGTTAAAAGGACTCTATAGTAATATAAAGCGAATTTTTCTGGACATTATCATGCAAGAAAAGTTTATTTTTGGGATCGCGATCACCGCGTAATGATTTTTAAAGGTTGCATTACATTATTAACTGTCCCATGTGATCAGCCAGTGCGATTGGAAGTCCATGCTCAATTATTGCCTCCGTAAATAAAACTTCGGCATTTATCACATCCAAAGAATCTGTTTGGGCGACGAAAAACGTTGAAAGTTTTCCACTTGTATCGCTAGCAACGGCATTAGACTTGTGTTTTTTTGTCCCAACGTGGTCTTTTACATCGCTAATTCCTCCATGTCCGATCGAAAAATCTTGTCTGCACAAGGTGCAATTCGCGTAGTTTTCACCCTTTTTTAAATTTTTTTATTAATATTAGATATATAACAACGGGCGGATGGCGGGCGGGTGCAGTTCTGATCAAGCGTTACATCGGGTGGATGGCGGATGGTTGACGACTTTCTGACGCGGTTGCGGATGAAATAAATTGCCTATCCGCGCATCTCTAGTGGATATCCTGCGACACTCAAAGCAGATGCATTTCCAACCATAAAGTCATACCTGCCAACTACTCCGGTTTTCCCGTAATTAGTACGGTTTTCATCAACCTATTCCGGGTTACGGTTGCAGTGATAAAAAATACGGTTTTTCATTAATTAAATTTTTTTTTTTTTTTTAAAGTTTTATTCACGAAATCGCGTAACAACAATGACAATCGACACTGCTTCCCGTAACTTCCTATCGAGCCATTCCGAATGCCATGCGCGAGGCTATTTATAGCACCAGTTGCCATTGTTTCCAAACGAGCGAACGATCATGGAATCTGCCGGAGAAAAATCGCAAACGAGTCTTAAACCGAAAAGAAAACTGCAGTCATTCCGTGAAGAATATTCAAAAGCCTATCCGGGAATAATTATCCGTTCCAAAAAGGGTGAAAACTACGCGAATTGCACCACATTTTTCGATCAGACACGGAGGAATTAGCGATGTAAAAGACCACGTTGGGACAAAAAAACACAAGTCTAATGCCGTTGCTAGCGATACAAGTGGAAAACGTTCAACGTTTTTCGTCGCCCAAACAGATTCTTTGGATGTGATAAATGCCGAAGTTTTATTTACGGAGGCAATAATTGAGCATGGACTTCCAATCGCACTGGCTGATCACATGGGACAGTTACCGTATTTTTCGCACCATAAGGCGCCCTGGGTTATAAGCCGCGCCTTCAATGAACGGCATATTTCAAAACTTTGTCCACCTATAAGCCGCCCCGTGTCGTAAGCCGCATCTAACTGCGCTAAAGGAATGTCAAAAAAACAGTCAAATAGGTCAGTCAAACTTTAATAATATATTAAAACCAGCGTGATGTGGGCGCGCACGGAGTCGTATATCAACATGGACGGAGCTGCGTGAAGAAAGCCACCCGGCCTCTTCGCGTAAACTTAAACTTACCTTAACCACTCGCTCATCTTTTCTTCATCCATCCCTTCGAGTTAGCTTTTATGATGACGCCGGCTGGAAAGGTCTCTTTTGGCAAGGTCTTCCTTTTGAATATCACCATGGGTGGAAGTTTCTGGCCATTAGCATGGCAAGCTAGAACCACAGTGAAGGATGACTTCTCATTCCCTGTGGTGCGAATATTCACCGTACGTGCTCCCGTTGTATCCACAGTGCGGTTCACAGGAATATCAGTTGCTGTGAAATAGTAATCCGTGTGCGGATGGAGAGATTGCGTCTTTTCATGAACCGGATCCCTGTCGCTTAGTAGGAGCCATTTTGTGGTCTTTACAGATGTAAACACACAAAGGAAATGAAACGTACGGTAATATCCGCGCGCTTTTTCTTCTTCTACGCGGGCGGGTGGTTGCTTACAGTAGAAGAAGAAGCGCTTCCTGTTCTATGGGGGCGGGTGCTTACCTTGGCGGTTGCTTGTGTAGAAGAAGAAGCGCTTCCTGTTCTACCGGGAAAAAAGATGGCGGCTGTTTACCGAAGTTGCGAGACCGAAACTTTATGAAAATGAATCTTAATATTTATCCATATATAAAGCCCACCGGGTTAAAAGCCGCACTGTCAGCTTTTGAGTAAATTTGTGGTTTTTAGGTGCGGCTAATAGTGCGGAAAATACGGTATTTCGGAAAATGTTTCCCGACTCGAAAATCGCCAAAAAATATGGATGTGGTCGAACCAAAACATCAAACATTATTCAGTGTCTTGGAACAGAATCCTCAAAAAGTATCGCCGATGTCATGAAGACGGAACCATTTAGCATGTCGACTGACGGCAGCACCGATTATGACGATGTAAAACTGTACCCCATTTGTGTTCGATATTTCGATGACGACATTGGTTTTAGCAACATTTTAACCTGTCTGAATGCTAATAATCATTTTGCGTCGGGAGGCTTCTCCCCCCTGAACCACCCACCAGGACTTTGTCCTGGACCTACCGGGGCCTGCGGCCCCTGGACCCTGGCTACTAGGTTTTTCTGATTTCAAAAGTTGGCAGGTATGTAAAGTCAAAGAAATCTGCCGCCAGACCCCCATTGAATCTGCCGGAGTGTGTGAGCTATTCAGGGACAAAGGACCTCGGTAGCACGGCAAGCAATGGCGGCAGTTTGTTCCCGCAGACGAGCGAGCTAAACCCCCTGGATGTCTTGGCTCACACCGTCCCGAAGATGATCAAGAGAAGAATATCGACCCTAGCTTCCCTGGCCTGCTGACATCAACTCCAAAACTGGACAGATCAGCTTTCAGGAAAAGAGCGCGGATGAGGGTATGTCTACAGAATATATTAATTGATGAAAATTGGGCTGTCTGCACTCTCAAAGTGCATGTTGTTGCCAAATGTATTTCATATGCTGTAAACCTAGTTCATAGTTGTTCGTTTCCTTTAATGCCAAACAAACACATACCAATCGTTGGTTAGAAGGCGATCGCCGAATTCGTCCTCGCTTTCTCCCGTGTCGCTGGCTGTCGTGTCGTTTTCGTCGGTTTCTCTTGCATACGGTTCAAACCGATATGGCTCAATAGCTTCAGTTTCTTCTTCAATTTCGTTTTCGCTACCTGCCTCCACACTACAACCATCCCTTTCAATACATGCGTAATCTGTTGAATCGCTTAAGCCGCTGAAATCCGAGTCTGAATCCGAGCTAATGTCGCTATAGCTTGCTGTTCTATCTGCCATGTTTGTTTGTGTTGGCATCACTATGTGACGTCACAGGAAAATGGACGGGTGTATATAACGATGGTTAAATCAGGCACTTTGAAGCTTTTTTTAGGGATATTGCGTGATGGGTACAATTTTTAAAAAAACTTCGAAAAATAAAATAAGCCACTGGGAACTGATTTTTAATGGTTTTAACAATTCTGAAATTGTGATTATGTTCCCCTTTAAGAAAATTTTGGGGGGCTTCACCCACCATTAAATAGGCCTAACGACACCAATGTGTGAATGATAGGCACAATTCCATACAAAAGGGCAGTTCTCATTTAATAAGTCAAAGTGGCCAACAACTTGTTTCTTACTGGTTTAATAAAAAACTGGTGAATAATTAAACTCACATTCCTGCATATTTATATTGAATTTTTCTGCGATTTTTTTTTTTGTAAACATTCTTTTTTTTTTAAATCACACCAGATTATTTAGGGGGCCTAAGAATATTTTGGGGGGCTTTAGCCACCCTTAAATAGACCTAACCACGCCAATGTCATGTAGTAACATTTATAACAACATTGAATATTTACCCGTTTTGATCATTTTAAGCGTTAATTTCAATTTCAGTTCCCATTAAATAAGTCAAAAAAAGTGGCCAACAACTTGTTTCTTACTGGTTTAATACAAAATTGCATTAAGTAAAAACCCTGGTGAATAATTAAACTCACATTCCTGCATATTTATATTTAATTTTTCTGCGATTTTTTTTTTTTGTAAACATTCTTTTTTTTTTAAATCACACCAAATTATTTAGGGGGCCTAAGAATATTTTGGGGAGCTTCAGCCACCCTTAAATAGACCTAACCACGCCAATGTCATGTAGTAACATTTATAATAACATTTCATATTTACCCGTTTTGATCATTTTAAGCGTTAATTTCAATTTCAGTTCCCATTAAATAAGTCAAAAAAAAGTGGCCAACAACTTGTTTCTTACTGGTTTAATACAAAATTGCATTAAGGGAAAACCCTGGTGAATAATTAAACTTACATTCCTGCATATTTATATTGAATTTGTCTGCGATTTTTTTTTTTTGTAAACATTCTTTTTTTTTTTTTAATCACACCAAATTATTTAGGAGGCCTAAGAATATTTTGGGGGGCTTCAGCCACCCTTAAATAGACCTAACCACGCCAATGTCATGTAGTAACATTTATAATAACATTGAATATTTACCTGTTTTGATCATTTTAAGCGTTAATTTCAATTTCAGTTCCCATTTAATAGGTCAAAAAAAGTGGCCAACAACTTGTTTCTTACTGGTTTAATACAAAATTGCATTAAGTAAAAACCCTGGTGAATAATTAAACTTACATTCCTGCATATTTATATTAAATTTTCCTGCGATTTTTTTTTTTTTTTGTAAACATTCTTTTTTTTTTTAAATCACACCAAATTATTTAGGGGGCCTAAGAATATTTTGGGGGGCTTCAGCCACCCTTAAATAGACCTAACCACGCCAATGTCATGTAGTAACATTTATAATAACATTTCATATTTACCCGTTTTGATCATTTTAAGCGTTAATTTAAATTTCAGTTCCCATTTAATAAGTCAAAAAAAGTGGCCAACAACTTGTTTCTTACTGGTTTAATACAAAATTGCATTAAGGGAAAACCCTGGTGAATAATTAAACTCACATTCCTGCATATTTATATTGAATTTTTCAGCGATTTTTTTTTTTGTAAACATTTTTTTTTTTTTTTTAAATCACACCAAATTATTTAGGGGGCCTAAGAATATTTTGGGGGGCTTCAGCCACCCTTAAATAGGCCTAACCACGCCAATGTCATGTAGTAACATTTATAATAACATTTCATATTTACCCGTTTTGATCATTTTAAGCGTTCATTTCAATTTCAGTTCCCATTTAATAAGTCAAAAAAAGTTGCCAACAACTTGTTTCTTACTGGTTTAATACAAAATTGCATTAAGTAAAAACCCTGGTGAATAATTAAACTCACATTCCTGCATATTTATATTGAATTTTTCTGCGATTGTTTTGTAAACATTCTTTTTTTTTTTTTTAAATCACACCAAATTATTTAGGGGGCCTAAGAATATTTTGGGGGGCTTCAGCCACCCTTAAATAGACCTAACCACGCCAATGTCATGTAGTAACATTTATAATAACATTTCATATTTACCCGTTTTGATCATTTTAAGCGTTAATTTCAATTTCAGTTCCCATTGAATAAGTCAAAAAAAGTGGCCAACAACTTGTTTCTTACTGGTTTAATACAAAATTGCATTAAGGGAAAACCCTGGTGAATAATTAAACTTACATTCCTGCATATTTATATTGAATTTTTCTGCTATTTTTTTTTTTTTAAACATTCTTTTTTTTTTAAATCACACCAAATTATTTAGGAGGCCTAAGAATATTTTGGGGGGCTTCAGCCACCCTTAAATAGTCCTAACCACGCCAATGTCATGTACGGTATTTTCCGCACCATAAGCCGCCCTGGGTTATAAGCTGCGCCTTCAATGAACGGCATATTTCAAAACTTTGTCCACCTATAAGCCGCCCCGTGTTATAAGCCGCATCTAACTGCGCTAAAGGGAATGTCAAAAAAACAGTCAGATAGGTCAGTCAAACTTTAATAATATATTAAAAACCAGCGTTCTAACAACTCTGTGTCCGAATTAAAAAGTTGGGCGAATACGGGATCCAAAATGGCCGGCTCCGTCTCGTCGAAGTCATCGGAGTCAGTGTCGCTGTTGTTGTCCAGCAGTTCTGTGAATCCTGCCTTCCGGAAAGCTCGGACCACAGTTGTGACCGAAATATCCGCCCAGGCATTTACGATGCACTGGCAGATGTTGGCGTATGTCGTCCGGCGCTGTCTCCCTGTCTTAGTGAAGGTGTGTTCGCCTTCGGTCATCCATTGTTCCCACGCCGTTCGCAGTCGTGCTTTAAATGCCCTGTTGACACCAATATCGAGCGGTTGGAGTTCTTTGGTTAATCCACCCGGAATGACGGCGTGTGTTGTATTTGTGTGCTTCACTTGTTTTTTGACACCATCTGTGATGTGGGCGCGCATGGAGTCGTATATCAACATGGACGGAGCTGCGTGAAAAAAGCAGGAAATGAAACGTAATACCCGCGCGCTTCTTCTTCTACGGGGGCGGGTGGTTGCTTACCGTAGAAGAAGAAGCGCTTCCTCTTCTACGGGGGCGGGTGCTTACCTTGGCAGTTGCTTACCATAGAAGAAGAAGCGCTTCCTCTTCTACGGGGAAAAAAGATGGCGGCTGTTTACCGTAGTTGCGAGACCGAAACTTTATGAAAATAAATATTTATATTAATCCATATATAAGGCGCACCGGGTTATAAGCCGCACTGTCAGCTTTTGTGAAAATTTGTGGTTTTTAGGTGCGGCTTATAGTGCGGAAAATATGGTAGTAACATTTATAATAACATTTCATATTTACCTGTTTTGATCATTTTAAGCGTTAATTTCAATTTCAGTTCCCATTTAATAAGTGAAAAAAAAGTGGCCAACAACTTGTTTCTTACTATTTTGAACCTGTGGGCGCCGCTTCCTGTTCTAGGGTTATCATCACAATCTTCCCGTTCCATTAAAAAGCCATTAAAACATGAACATTGGAGTGATTTGATACATCATTAATGTTTCAGTGGGTTTCAAATCCACAAATGCAAGATTTAGACACGGCGGGAGTAGTTTTTCCCCACTTTTTTTTTTTGTGTCAGGAACTTCACCCCGTCGCCAGAAAGGACTCCCTAAACGCGACGTTGTCGGCGAGCGCGGAGGCTGCGGGCGATAAAAAATAATATCACTGGAAGTGTACTGGCTGCCATATAGAGCTCCTTTCATAGTTGCCCTCTGTAGTGCTTTGTCCAGTACTTCTGGATATGATATCATCTATTAATAATGTATTGGCAATGGATTACATAAAAAGGGAGCAGAAATAACATCCAATATTCATGCCCCCCGAGCTCCGCTGTGTCCAATCCGTTTGGCCCATAAAACCTTCGCCCCATTTCCATATCCGCCGTGGGTCACGACAGGTCCGCCGCACAAAGGCGCACAGAACGCTCCACTCAGGAAAAGACCAGTAAAAAAAAAATAAAAAAGTGAACTCATATGAAACAACCTCCCCCCCTTTTTGGAAAAAGTTAAAGTGAAAAAAAAAAGCCCGTTTCCGATTTCCACGTTTCCCCCCGCTTTAATTGCGCCACTTGAGAAATTGACGTGCCCCTGAAACATGGCGTGACTCTGGCGGTTATTGCGGTCCCCTTGGCAGGGAGCGCGCATGCAACATCTGCATGCTATAGAAAGTAATGGAAGTAGCAGAGGTGGCAGCTGCAGCGCGACAGGAAGTGGGGCCATTTTCAGCCAGCGCCGCAGCGAGGAGCGCTAACTGCCAGCCCGGCCGTGCGGGCTGCCTTCCCCGTTGCCAGGGCGCCGTGACAAACAGGCCGGGGATGGGAGTGTTGCATCCTGGGGGATGACAGCTTCTGTTTGATTGTCAATAAGGCTCATTAGCAGGAAAAATGGGGAAACGCGGAGGACGATTAAATGGCTCGAGACGACATGTTTTATTTCCTGCTTCGGCGCAAAAAAAAAAAAAGGTGCCATCTAGAGCATGGGTCCCCAAACTTTTTCACCCGGGGGCCGCCTTGGGTTAAAAAATGTGGCCCATATGTATGTATGTATGTATGTATGTATGTATTAGAGATGCGCGGATAGGCAATTATTTCATCCGCACCCGCATCACAAAAGTCGTCAACCATCCGCATCCACCCGAACTAACATGTAATCAAAACCGCACCCGCCCGTTGTTATATATCTAATATAGACGATGCAAGGCATTAGTGAGGTTATAAAGCTTTTGCCTGTTAAAGAAAGGAGACTGATCCAATGGAGCAGAGACATTCAATGTGTGCCACGCTGTCACGGCCCAGACACACACCAGTGCGCAATCATCTGGGAGCCGCGCTGAGCGCACCTCCAAGCGCGTGGAGGTGCGATGTCCCTCGCACCCGCGGCGGCTCGCGCCCGAGGCTTCAGCGCGCACCGCGGCGGCCATCCTACTCGTCGCGGCTCTCGCTGCCGGCGACGGCCGGGTATGGGCCCGACGCTCCAGCGCCATCCATTTTCAGGGCTAGTTGATTCGGCAGGTGGGTTGTTACACACTCCTTAGCGGGTTCCGACTTCCATGGCCACCGTCCTGCTGTCTATGTCAACCAACACCTTTTCTGGGGTCTGATGAGCGTCGGAATCGGGCGCCTTATTTTTTTTTTTTTTTTTTTTTTTGGTGGATGTCCTGTCCAGCTTCTCAGGCAAATCATATAGTTGATGTAGATGCCCATGTCGGCTGTTCAGATTTACTTTACAAAAGAGAAGTGTAGGATACTTCTCTTGTTGCCTTATTTGTATTTGACTTTATTAAATGTATTTATATTATCATTTAGTGCAGCCGGGCCGGAGCAGGAGGGGATAGAAAGAGAAAAAAAAAGAAGACAGAGGGGGAAATTGTGGGGACAAGAGGGGGATTAGACAGAGAGACAAAAACAACAACAGCAAACAACAACAACAACAACAATAGAGCAACATCAGCAAATATGACATGTACAAATATGATGGTAAAAGTAATAGCAAATAAGCAGTTAGCGAAAAATAAAAAATAATACAGAAATAACCATGAGCATTATTACACTACAAATGGATCAATACAAATACCAATAGAAATAGCGCTATTGATAATGAACAATACCAATAATTTACCTTTATTATCAACAATACAGTTGTTTAAATGCAACAATACATATACGTAATGATAACTTGAGATACGAAAGAATGCAGAAAAATGGAGGGGGAGAAAGAGAAGCAACCTACATTAACCTTGTAGATTGTTATAGTCACAATAGGTTAAGCTTTGTCAGTGTGCCATGTGTTACACCCAGTTTACCCTAGGGCAACAACGTTAATATATGTTTGATGCAACGTGATTATGTGCATGAGTGTAAGTATGCATATGTACTTGTATATGTACAGAATGTGTATATGTGTTTGTACAATGAATGTATATGTACAGAATGTGTATATGTGTTTGTACAGTGAATGTATATGTACAGTATGTGTATGTGTATGTGTATGTTTGTATATTGAATGTGCGTGTGGATGTACGAACATTAGGTAGGTAAATATGTACTGTATTTGTGTATGTATGTGGGAGCGTAGGTACCTATGTACGTATGTGAGCATATGTGAATTTGCATGTACAATACATTCGACTCCCAGAGTGCGTGGGAGCCAGAGCACGGCCCCATCACCCCCGAGAGCCCAACCCACAAACAGGAGGCGTGGTGCCCAGGGAACCAGGGACCACCGCCCCCACGCAGCCAAGCCGGCCAGCGACAGGAACCCCAGAGCCCGACCCACCGTACCGCCCACAAGGGCCAGCAGCAGGCCGCAGACAGACGCACCCGGCAGAGGACAGGGCACGAGAAAAGCAGGGGACAGCCACACCCCAAGCCAGCGAGAGACCACACCCCACACGGGCAGAAAGGCGAGACGCCCCGCCCGAGGGACCCAGAGACTCCCCGCAACCGGACGGGAAGACCGCCCCCGCCCCACCGGCAACCGGGCCCCCACGAGCCCACCCCCCACCCCCGGAGAGCGCGGCGAGGCCAGCCCCCGGCCACCCCACCCAAACCGGCCGCCGCAGGACCACCCAGGCACAGGGCCACGGGAACCACCCACCCCACCCGCAGGGACCCCAACGATGGAGATGGAACAACCAGCAACCGCCCCGCCGAGCCCCCCCCCTGAGGGAGGGGAAAATTAAAAAATAATATTAATAAAATATATTAAAAAATAAATAAATAAATAAATTAATTAATTAATTAAAAAAAAAAGAATTAAAAGAAGATCACAGACATGCTGACAAACAAGGTCACTACCCCAGCAACTGGCCGACTCGCAGCACCTCGGAATACCTTGCAGCACCAAGCTACCACAATAGACGCAGGGACTAGGCCCAACAGGCCCCAACCAAGACGGGCACCCGGAAGGGATGGACAGCGGGACCCAGGAGCTCCAGACACGCAGTTCGGATGCAGTAGCCTGAGGCGTCGACCCCCGTCTGACAGGCAGGCCCAGAGCGTACCCCCAGAAATATACATACATACATGCATATATACATACACATACACACATACACGTATACATACCCACACATACACATATATACATATACATACACATATGTACACATACACATATATAAACATACATACATACACACACATATACATACATATACACAGTTCGTCAGCCCCGACAGCCATCACGCGCGCGCGCTGCCATCAGTCACAACATCAGCCACACCCCTGCACCAGACCCAGCAGCCACGGGCGCCCACACCACAAACAAACGGCAGCAGAAACAGCAGCCGCAATAACCCCAGACAGCCAGCACCAGCCAATCAAATCAAAGCGATCAAAAAAAAAGGAATCGGGCGCCTTAACCCGGCGTTCGGTTCATCCCGCAGCGCCAGTTCTGCTTACCAAAAGTGGCCCACTAGGCTCACCAGGGTGAGCCCCACCCCTTTCGTGAGCGCACTGCGCGCGGAGTGACCCCTGTTACGCGCCCCCGGCAACGGGGGTGGCGGGCAGGTAAGCTGCGTGGGCGGAGCGCGCGGAGTGACCCCTGTTACGAGCCCCCGGCCACGGGGGTGGCGGGCAGGTAAGCTGCTTACCTGCTGCGCGTGACGCCGGCCGCGGCAAAGGTGGACGAGGCGGGGTGTCGGTGCGGTGGGCGCGGTGGTGACCCTGGACGTGCGTCGGGCCCTTCTCGCGGATCACCTCAGCTACGGCTCCCGGTGGGGCCCTCTCGGGGGAAGGGGCCTCGGTCCCGGACCCCGGCGAGGCGTCCCTTCTCCGCTCCGTAAAAGTGTCCATCTCTTTTTTTTTTTTTCTTCTGTTGTGGCATATGCTGCAGGTGCCTGCTCGTTTTTCGTATGTGGGTAACATTTAACTATGTATATATATTTCCGAATTGGTTTAACTGCCTGAATCTATTTAAAATCTAATTTTTTTTTATTTCAACCGCCCGACCCGCGGATAATCCGCGGACTCCGCGGTTGTGTCCGCAAACCGCGCATCTCTAGTATGGATGTATGCACTGTATGTATGTATGTATGTAATAATAACTGGAATTTATATAGCGCTTTTCTAAGTACCCAAAGTCGCTTTACATGTAGAACCCATCAATCATTCACACCTGGTGGTGGTAAGCTACTTTCATAGCCACATTTGCCCTGGGGTAGACTGACGGAAGCGTGGTTGCAATTTGCGCCAACGGCCCCTCCGACCACCACCTATCATTCATCATTCAATTCACCGGTGTGAGTGGCCCCGGGGGCAAAGGGTGAAGTGTCCCGCCCAAGGACACAACGGCAGCGATTTTTGGATGGTAAGAGGCGGGGAGCGAACCTGCAACCCTCAGGTTTCTGGCACGGTTGCTCTACCCACTACGCCATGCCGCCCCGGCTCCTATTTTAGTGGCTTTTTCTCTTTTTTTGGTATTTTCCTGTAGCAGTTTCATGTCTTCCTTTTGAGCGATATTTCCCGCATCTACTTTGTTTCAGTAATCAAGAATATTTCAGTTGTTTTTATTCTTCTTTGTGGGGACATTGTTGATTGTCATGTCATGTTCGGATGTACTTTGTGGACGCCGTCTTTGCTCCACAGTAAGTCTTTGCTGTCGTCCAGCATTCTGTTTTTGTTTACTTTGTAGCCAGTTCAGTTTTAGTTTCGTTCTGCATAACCTTCCCTAAGCTTCAATGCCTTTTCTTAGGGCAGGGGTCGGCAACCCAAAATGTTGAAAGAGCCATATTGGACCAAAAATACAAAAAAAATCTGTCTGGAGCCGCAAAAAATTAAAAGCCATATTACATACAGATAGTGTGTCATGAGATATAAATTGAATTAAGAGGACTTAAAAGAAACTAAATGAGCTCAAATATAGCTACAAATGAGGCATAATGATGCAATATGTACATATAGCTAGCCTAAATAGCATGTTAGCATCGATTAGCTTGCAGTCATGCAGTGACCAAATATGTCTGATTAGCACTCCACACAAGTCAATAACATCAACAAAACTCACCTTTCATGCACAACCTTAAAAGTTTGGTGGACAAAATGAGACAGAAAAAGAAGTGGCATAAAACACGTCCTAGAAAGTCGGAGAAAGTTATATATGTAAACAAACTACGGTGAGTTCAAGGACCGCCAAAATTAGTAGGACAAAACGGCGCTCGCCAAATACTCGAATCAGTGAAGCATGTTTAATATAAACAGTGTGCTTTATAACAACTAAGGAGATGTGTGTCATGTTTGTCCTCCTACAGAAACCATATTAAAACAAAAAATAGATTGTTTTCCCCTCATCTTTTTCCATTTTTCATACATTTCTGAAAAAGCTCCAGAGAGCCACTAGGGCGGCGCTAAAGAGCCGCATGCGGCTCTAGAGCCGCAGGTTGCCGACCCCTGTCTTAGGGGCACTCACCTTTTTGTTTGTTTTTGGTTTAAGCATTAGACACCTTTTTACCTTAACACTGCCTCCCGCTGTTTCCTACATCTACAAAGCAATTACCGTATTTTCCGCACTATTAGCCGCACCTAAAAACCACAAATTTACTCAAAAGCTGACAGTGCGGCTTTTAACCCGGTGCGCTTTATATATGGATTAATATTAAGATTCATTTTCATAAAGTTTCGGTCTCGCAACTACGGTAAACAGCCGCCATCTTTTTTCCCCGTAGAAGAGGAAGTGCTTCTTTTTCTACGCAAGCAACCGCCAAGGTAAGCACCCGCCCCCATAGAACAGGAAGCGCTTCTTCTTCTACTGTAAGCAACCACCCGCCCGCGTAGAAGAAGAAGAAGCGCGCGGATATTACGTTTAATTTCCTTTGTGTGTTTACATCTGTAAAGACCACAAAATGGCTCCTACTAAGCGACAGGGATCCGGTTCATGAAAAGACGCAATCTCTCCATCTGCACACGGACTACTATTTCACAGCAACTGCCTAAAGACTTTCAAGAAAAGCTGGCTACTTTCCGTGCATATTGTAAAAACAAGATAGCTGAAAAAAAGATCCGGCCATAGAACATTATCAACATGAACGAGGTTCCACTGACTTTTTATATTCCTGTGAACCGCACTGTGGATACAACGGAAGCACGTACGGTGAATATTCGCACCACAGGGAATGAGAAGTCATCCTTCACTGTGGTTCTAGCTTGCCATGCTAATGGCCAGAAACTTCCACCCATGGTGATATTCAAAAGGAAGACCTTGCCAAAAGAGACCTTTCCAGCCGGCGTCATCATAAAAGCTAACTCGAAGGGATGGATGAAGAAAAGATGAGCGAGTGGTTAAGGGAAGTTTACGCGAAGAGGCCGGGTGGCTTTTTTCACGCAGCTCCGTCCATGTTGATATACGACTCCATGCGCGCCCACATCACGCTGGTTTTAATATATTATTAAAGTTTGACTGACCTATTTGACTGTTTTTTTGACATTCCTTTAGCGCAGTTAGATGCGGCTTACAACACGGGGCGGCTTATAGGTGGACAAAGTTTTGAAATATGCCGTTCATTGAAGGCGCGGCTTATAACCCAGGGCGCCTTATGGTGCGGAAAATACGGTAGCTACCGGCTGCCACCTACTGATATGGAAGAGTATTACACGGTTACTCTGCCGAGCTCTAGACAGCACCGACACTCAACTACAAACATAATTACTGCTTTGCAAAAAATATTTTTAACCCAAATAGGTGAAATTAGATCATCTCCAACGGCACACCAGACTGTATCTGGTTGAAAAACACTGATATAGACAGAGGTCCAATAAACGTGCAGACATCGTGCAGTACGTCACGCTCCATTTAACATGTTGTACCAGCCAGGTCTTCACTTCAAACTCCCATCTTTAAAACATCTCGCTCTCGTTTTAGGTTTTGGACTAGACCAGGGGTCGGCAACCTTTACCAGTCAAAGAGCCATTTTGACCAGTTTCACAAATTAAAGAAAAAAATGGGAGCCACAAAAATCTTTTGAAATTTAAAATGAAATAACACTGCATACAAAGGTTTTTTTTTGCTTTGTGCTATGTATAAAGCAAGGGTCTCAGACACGCGGCCCTCACCTTAATATGAAAATTGAATGTTAGTGCGGCCCGCGAGTTTTATATGAATGGCGCTTGACAGCGTCATTCTTGTCAACCCACCCGATTTTCCCGGCAGACTACAAATTTCAGGGCAACTGTTCTCTCGACCGTGCTGTGATGGTACAGCATTTAGCACCCACTACAACTAGCGTGCCGGCCCAGTCACACGTTGTATGGGGCTTCTGCTTGCTCACGTAAGTGATAGCAAGGCATACTTGGTCAACAACCACACAGGTTACACTGACGGTGGCGGTATAAAACACTTTAACACTCTTACTCGGATTCAGGAGGAACAGTGTGGTTTTCGTCCTGGTCGTGGAACTGTGGACCAGCTCTATACTCTCGGCAGGGTCCTTGAGGGTGCATGGGAGTTTGCCCAACCAGTCTACATGTGTTTTGTGGACTTGGAGAAGGCATTCGACCGTGTCCCTCGGGAAGTCCTGTGGGGAGTGCTCAGAGAGTATGGGGTATCGGACTGTCTGATTGTGGCAGTCCGCTCCCTGTATGATCAGTGCCAGAGCTTGGTCCGCATTGCCGGTAGTAAGTCGGACACGTTTCCAGTGAGGGTTGGACTCCGCCAAGGCTGCCCTTTGTCACCGATTCTGTTCATAACTTTTATGGACAGAATTTCTAGGCGCAGTCAAGGCGTTGAGGGGATCTGGTTTGGTGGCTGCAGGATTAGGTCTCTGCTTTTTGCAGATGATGTGGTCCTGATGGCTTCATCTGGCCAGGATCTTCAGCTCTCACTGGATCGGTTCGCAGCTGAGTGTGAAGCGACTGGGATGAGAATCAGCACCTCCAAGTCCGAGTCCATGGTTCTCGCCCGGAAAAGGGTGGAGTGCCATCTCCGGGTTGGGGAGGAGATCTTGCCCCAAGTGGAGGAGTTCAAGTACCTCGGAGTCTTGTTCACGAGTGGGGGAAGAGTGGATCGTGAGATCGACAGGCGGATCGGTGCGGCATCTTCAGTAATGCGGACGCTGTATCGATCCGTTGTGGTGAAGAAGGAGCTGAGCCGGAAGGCAAAGCTCTCAATTTACCGGTCGATCTACGTTCCCATCCTCACCTATGGTCATGAGCTTTGGGTTATGACCGAAAGGACAAGATCACGGGTACAAGCGGCCGAAATGAGTTTCCTCCGCCGGGTGGCGGGGCTCTCCCTTAGAGATAGGGTGAGAAGCTCTGCCATCCGGGAGGAGCTCAAAGTAAAGCCGCTGCTCCTCCACATCGAGAGGAGCCAGATGAGGTGGTTCGGGCATCTGGTCAGGATGCCACCCGAACGCCTCCCTAGGGAGGTGTTTAGGGCATGTCCCACCGGTAGGAGGCCGCGGGGAAGACCCAGGACACGTTGGGAAGACTATGTCTCCCGGCTGGCCTGGGAACGCCTCGGGGTCCCACAGGAAGAGCTGGACGAAGTAGCTGGGGAGAGGGAAGTCTGGGCTTCCTTGCTTAAGCTGCTGCCCCCGCGACCCGACCTCGGATAAGCGGAAGAAGATGGATGGATGGATGGAACACTCTTACTAATAATGCGCCACACTGTGAACCCACACCAAACAAGAATGACAAACACATTTCGGGAGAACGTCCGCACCGTAACACAACATAAACACAACAGAACAAATACCCAGAATCCCATGCAGCCCTAACTCTTCCGGGCTACATTATACACCCCCGCTACCAAACCCCGCCCACCTCAACCGACGCACGGAAGGGGGGTGGAGGAGCAGGTATGGGGTTGGGGCGGGGTTTGGTGGTAGCAGGGGTGTATAATGTAGAGAAGAGTCAGGGCTGCATTGGATTCTGGGTATTTGTTCTGTTGTGTTTATGTTGTGTTACGGTGCAGATGTTCTCCCGAAATGTGTTTGTCATTCTTGTTTGGTTTTGGTTCAAAGTGTGGCGCATTATTAGTAAGAGTCTTAAAGTTGTTTTATATGGCCACCGTCAGTGTAACCTGTGTGGCTGTTGACCAAGTATGCATTGCTGTCACTTACGTGTGCAAGTAGAAGACGCATACAACAAAAGGCTGTCCTGGCAGGATGTTTGTACAGATTGTAGAGGGCGCTAAATGCTGCACCATCATGGCACGCCTTTATTATTGTTTTTAGGGTGAAAATCGGAGAATATCTGCGAAAATCGGAGAATATTTCTGCGAGAGGCACCGGAAATCTCTCGGGAGGGTCGGCAAGCATGCAGCTGAGCCGCATCAGAGTGATCAAAGAGCCGCATGCGGCTCCGGAGCCGCGGGTTGCCGACCCCTGGACTAGACAAATAATGTTGCTACAGTTTGGTTATCATACAAGTTACAGAACGTAAATGAAGTATTTTTGGTGGTTTTTGAATATTTTGAAAGGGATTTAGAGGTAGAATTGATTGCTCCCATTAGCTCCTTTTTGTGGCAACGCTTTTGCCGCATACTTGACATATTACTGTTGTCTGTTCAACATCTTCCCGCTTGAAGCCAAACCACCTGCTGTTTTTCTTGGGAAATAATTCTTCCTTCATTTGTTACCAGATTCGCACCTTCTTTACGTCTACTTGATGTTGGATGTTATATAGACAGAGGTCCAATAAGCGTGCAGACATCGTGCAGTACGTCACGCTCCATTTAACATGTTGTACCAGCCAGGTCTTCACTTCAAACTCCATCTTTAAAACATCTCGCTCTCGTTTTAGGTTTTGGACTAGACAAATAACAATGTTGCTACAGTTTGGTTACTATACAGGTTACAGAACGTAAATGAAGTATTTTTGGTGGTTTTTGAATGTTTTGAAAGGGATTTAGAGGTAGAATTGATTGCTCCCATTAGCTCCTTTTTGTGGCAACGCTTTTGCCGCATACTTGACATATTACTGTTGTCTGTTCAACATCTTCCCGCTTGAAGCCAAACCACCGCCAGACGATCGTTTTTCTTGGGGATTAATTCTTCCTTCATTTGTTCCCAGATTCGCACCTTCTTTACGTCTACTTGATGTTGGATGTTGTATAGACAGAGGTCCAATAAACGTGCAGACATCGTGCAGTACGTCACGCTCCATTTAACACGTTGTACCAGCCAGGTCTTCACTTCAAACTCCATCTTTAAAACATCTCGCTCTCGTTTTAGGTTTTGGACTAGACAAATAACAATGTTGCTACAGTTTTTAGGTTTTGGACTAGACAAATAACAATGTTGCTACAGTTTGGTTACTATACAGGTTACAGAACGTAAATGAAGTATTTTTGGTGGTTTTTGAATGATTTGAAAGGGATTTAGAGGTAGAATTGATTGCTCCCATTAGCTCCTTTTTGTGGCAACGCTTTTGCCGCATACTTGACATATTACTGTTGTCTGTTCAACATCTTCCCGCTTGAAGCCAAACCACCGCCAGACGATCGTTTTTCTTGGGAATTAATTCTTCCTTCATTTGTTACCAGATTCGCACCTTCTTTACGTCTACTTGATGTTGGATGTTATATAGACAGAGGTCCAATAAGCGTGCAGACATCGTGCAGTACGTCACGCTCCATTTAACACGTTGTACCAGCCAGGTCTTCACTTCAAACTCCATCTTTAAAACCTCTCGCTCTCGTTTTAGGTTTTGGACTAGACAAATAACAATGTTGCTACAGTTTGGTTATCATACAGGTTACAGAACGTAAATGAAGTATTTTTGGTGGTTTTTGAATGGATTTAGAGGTAGAATTGCCATTAGCTACTTTTTGTGGCAACGCTTTTGCCGCATACTTGACATATTACTGTTGTCTGTTCAACATCTTCCCGCTTGAAGCCAAACCACCTGCTGTTTTTCTTGGGAATTAATTCTTCTTTCATTTGTTACCAGATTCGCACCTTCTTTACGTCTACTTGATGTTGGATGTTATATAGACAGAGGTCCAATAAGCGTGCAGACATCGTGCAGTACGTCACGCTCCGTTTAACATGTTGTACCAGCCAGGTCTTCACTTCAAACTCCCATCTTTAAAACATCTCGCTCTGGTTTTAGGTTTTGGACTAGACAAATAACAATGTTACTACAGTTTGGTTATCATACAGGTTACAGAACATAAATGAAGTATTTTTGGTGGTTTTTGAATGTTTTGAAAGGGATTTAGAGGTAGAATTGATTGCTCCCATTAGCTACTTTTTGTGGCAACGCTTTTGCCGCATACTTGACATATTACTGTTGTCTGTTCAACATCTGCCCGCTTGAAGCCAAACCACCTGCTGTTTTTCTTGGGAATTAATTCTTCCTTCATTTGTTACCAGATTCGCACCTTCTTTACGTCTACTTGATGTTGGATGTTATATAGACAGAGGTCCAATAAACGTGCAGACATCGTGCAGTACGTCACGCTCCATTTAACATGTTGTACCAGCCAGGTCTTCACTTCAAACTCCCATCTTTAAAACCTCTCGCTCTCGTTTTAGGTTTTGGACTAGACAAATAACAATGTTGCTACAGTTTGGTTATCATACAGGTTACAGAACGTAAATGAAGTATTTTTGGTGGTTTTTGAATGTTTTAAAAGGGATTTAGAGGTAGAATTGATTGCTCCCATTAGCTACTTTTTGTGGCAACGCTTTTGCCGCATACTTGACATATTACTGTTGTCTGTTCGACATCTTCCCGCTTGAAGCCAAACCACCGCCAGACGATGGACCCCCTGCTGTTTTTCTTGGGAATTAATTCTTCTTTAATTTGTTACCAGATTCGCACCTTCTTTACGTCTACTTGATGTTGGATGTTATATAGACAGAGGTCCAAAAAACGTGCAGACATCGTGCAGTACGTCACGCTCCATTTAACATGTTGTACCAGCCAGGTCTTCACTTCAAACTCCCATCTTTAAAACCTCTCGCTCTCGTTTTAGGTTTTGGACTAGACAAATAACAATGTTGCTACAGTTTGGTTATCATACAAGTTACAGAACGTAAATGAAGTATTTTTGGTGGTTTTTGAATGTTTTAAAAGGGATTTAGAGGTAGAATTGATTGCTCCCATTAGCTACTTTTTGTGGCAACGCTTTTGCCGCATACTTGACATATTACTGTTGTCTGTTCAACATCTTCCCGCTTGAAGCCAAACCACCTGCTGTTTTTCTTGGGAATTAATTCTTCTTTCATTTGTTACCAGATTCGCACCTTCTTTACGTCTACTTGATGTTGGATGTTATATAGACAGAGGTCCAATAAGCGTGCAGACATCGTGCAGTACGTCACGCTCCATTTAACATGTTGTACGAGCCAGGTCTTCACTTCAAACTCCCATCTTTAAAACCTCTCGCTCTCGTTTTAGGTTTTGGACTAGACAAATAACAATGTTGCTACAGTTTGGTTACTATACAGGTTACAGAACGTAAATGAAGTATTTTTGGTGGTTTTTGAATATTTTGAAAGGGATTTAGAGGTAGAATTGATTGCTCCCATTAGCTACTTTTTGTGGCAACGCTTTTGCCGCATACTTGACATATTACTGTTGTCTGTTCAACATCTTCCCGCTTGAAGCCAAACCACCTGCTGTTTTTCTTGGGAAATAATTATTCTTTCATTTGTTACCAGATTCGCACCTTCTTTACGTCTACTTGATGTTGGATGTTATATAGACAGAGGTCCAATAAGCGTGCAGACATCGTGCAGTACGTCACGCTCCATTTAACATGTTGTACCAGCCAGGTCTTCACTTCAAACTCCCATCTTTAAAACCTCTCGCTCTCGTTTTAGGTTTTGGACTAGACAAATAACAATGTTGCTACAGTTTGGTTATCATACAAGTTACAGAAAGTAAATGAAGTATTTTTGGTGGTTTTTGAATGTTTTGAAAGGGATTTAGAGGTAGAATTGATTGCTCCCATTAGCTACTTTTTGTGGCAACGCTTTTGCCGCATACTTGACATATTACTGTTGTCTGTTCAACATCTTCCCGCTTGAAGCCAAACCACCGCCAGACGATTGTTTTTCTTGGGAATTAATTCTTCCTTCATTTGTTACCTGATTCGCACCTTCTTTACGTCTACTTGATGTTGGATGTTATATAGACAGAGGTCCAATAAGCGTGCAGACATCGTGCAGTACGTCACGCTCCATTTAACACGTTGTACCAGCCAGGTCTTCACTTCAAACTCCATCTTTAAAACATCTCGCTCTGGTTTTAGGTTTTGGACTAGACGCTCCCCGTCCCCTCCCCGCCCCCCCCACGAGTCTCAGGCGGTGGCGGCCAACAAAGCGGCGTGTAAGGGCCTTTCCCTGAAGAGTCCTTGTCACGCCGCGCCAAACCTCTGTGATTATCGTTGTTTTTGCAGAGAGTGTCCGTGCCTGCCAATACCGCTGTTCCATAAATGAATTTGGCCCCTCGTCAAGGAATTACCTAACACGCAGAACTGTGTATGTGTCACATCCAATTCCAACTCACCGGCTTTGCTGGTGTGTGTCAGCTGGAAGACTTAATCATCAATCGTCAATCATAATAAGCCCCGGCGCAGTGATCGGCCCTCTTACTTCCTCCTCCCGCGCACGGCGAGACAGAGTAAAGTGAGAAGTTGCGACTGACCTTGTTGCACAATTTCTACTCCTAATTTAGTGGAGGGATTAATTAGTCTTGGCATGTGCGCCGATCACATCACAGCGTCAGGCTTTTCAAAAAAAAAAAAAAACATCTCTGGAATGATTTCTGTCAGTCTAATCTGCGTCCGCCTCCTTATTTATTCCTTCTTTTGGAATATTTTCAGCGCCTCACTTTTAATTAATACTTAATTGGACAATTTATAGAGAGGACTTATTCCGGCGTTAGCCTCTAATCAATAGCCTCCATCTCCCATCATGCAAAATTAATCACGCTGACCTGTTATCCGCACGCACACACACATTCCTGTATTTCTTACCTTCTGGAGACCTGAGAAAAATGCCTCCCTCTTTAGGACCACCCTTGCTAGATATATAAAGATTTATATTTACAACATTAATAATATATACATACTATGCAAATATAAAAAAGGTAAGCTTTTAGTTAATTTTATTGTTTTATTGTTTGTAGTTGGTTTTTAATCTTTATTATTAACGTCAAGTTATTACAGTATGTCTCTATATACATTTTTTTATTTTTTTTATTAAGTTTGCACATTTCAATTTCTTACACACACTTGTTATTTCATATGTTGACCAGAGGGGGAGCACTTTTAAAACCGGCACACAGTCAATTTGAAAGATCCCTCCTTTTTGGAACCACTCTTTCTCCACTAATTTCTCTATTAGTGTCATGTCTGTGTAATCATGTTTTGTTTTAGTCATGTTTTTAGTTATTGGACTTTTTAGTTTCTGGCTTTTCACTCCCTTGTCTTGTTTCCATGATTACCCATTAGTTTCACCTGTTCCACGTTTGGACTCATTGTGCACTCTTGTTTGTCACCATTGCAACCCATTAGTTTTCACCTGTCACGTCACGCACCTGTTTCACGTTTTGAGTCACACACCTGTTTTCGTTAATCATGTCTGTAGTATTTAAGTTCATTGTTTTCAGTTTGTCTTTCTGGTGACATCTCACATTTATGCTCTGTACATTCCTGACACTTGTTTTCATGTTCATCATTCATGCTGCTACTTTTGTCCAAGCCAAGTAAGTTTTTGTTTATTAATGCTATAGTCTTTTGGTTTCATAGTTTGTTCTCCGCCACTGTGCGCGCTTTTCGTTTACTTCCTTTTTTTGTAGTTATAGTCTTTAAATAAAAATGTACTTACATTCCCGTCTCGCCCGAGCCAACTTTCCGTTGCATCCCGGAAAAGCTAACACCCAAGACCAAGTCATGACAATTAGATGCAATGGTTTTTCCGTATTCAGACCATGATTTATGTCCTAACTTGTTCACACCTCATATGGAAGCTACTTTTCCTTCTTAATACCTCAAAAAGGGTAGAAATACAAGAACACACACACACACACACACTCATTCCTGTATTTCTTACCTTCGAGAGACCTCCAAAAAACGCCTAACTCTTTAGGACCACCCTTTCTAGATATATAAAGATTTGTATTTACATTAATAATATATACATACTATAATATAAAAAAGGTAAGCTTTTAGTTGTTTTTTGTTTGTTTGTTTGTAATTGTTTTTTAATCTTCATTATTTACTTCGTTATTACAGTATGTCTCAATATACATATATTTTTTTTTTTAATCAATTTTGCGCATTTCAATTTCTTACACACACTTGTTATTTCATATGTTGACCAGAGGGGGAGCACTTTTAAAACCGGCACACAGTCAATTTGAAAAATCCCTCCTTTTTGGGACCACTCTTTCTCCACTAATTTCTCTATTAGATGCGATGGTTTTTCCGTATTCAGACCATGATTTATGTCCTAACTTGTTCACACCTCCTCATATGGAAGCTACTTTTCCTTCTTAATACCTCAAAAAGGGTAGAAATACAAGAACACACACACACTCATTCGTGTATTTCTTACCTTCTGGAGACCTGAGAAAAATGCCTACCTCTTTAGGACCACCCTTGCTAGATATATAAAGATTTATATTTACAACATTAATAATATATACATACTATGCAAATATAAAAAAGGTAAGCTTTTAGTTAATTTTATTGTTTTATTGTTTGTAGTTTGTTTTTAATCTTTATTATTAACGGTAAGTTATTACAGTATGTCTCTGAATACATTTTTTTATTAAGTTTGCACATTTCAATTTCTTACACACACTTGTTATTTCATATGTTGACCAGAGGGGGAGCACTTTTAAAACCAGCACACAGTCAATTTGAAAAATCCCTCCTTTTTGGGACCACTCTTTCTCCACTAATTTCTCTATTAGTGTCATGTCTGTGTAATCATGTTTTGTTTTAGTCATGTTTTTAGTTATTGGACTTTTTAGTTTCTGGCTTTTCACTCCCTTGTCTTGTTTCCATGATTACCCATTAGTTTCACCTGTTCCACGTTTGGACTCATTGTGCACTCTTGTTTGTCACCATAGCAACCCATTAGTTTTCACCTGTCACGTCACGCACCTGTTTCACGTTTTGAGTCACACACCTGTTTTCGTTAATCATGTCTGTAGTATTTAAGTTCATTGTTTTCAGTTTGTCTTTCTGGTGACATCTCACATTTATGCTCTGTACATTCCTGACACTTGTTTTCATGTTCATCATTCATGCTGCTACTTTTGTCCAAGCCAAGTAAGTTTTTGTTTATTAATGCTATAGTCTTTTGGTTTCATAGTTTGTTCTCCGCCACTGTGCGCGCTTTTCGTTTACTTCCTTTTTTTGTAGTTATAGTCTTTAAATAAAAATGTACTTACATTCCCGTCTCGCCCGAGCCAACTTTCCGTTGCATCCCGGAAAAGCTAACACCCAAGACCAAGTCATGACAATTAGATGCAATGGTTTTTCCGTATTCAGACCATGATTTATGTCCTAACTTGTTCACACCTCCTCATATGGAAGCTACTTTTCCTTCTTAATACCTCAAAAAGGGTAGAAATACAAGAACACACACACACACACACTCATTCCTGTATTTCTTACCTTCTAGAGACCTCCAAAAAACGCCTAACTCTTTAGGACCACCCTTTCTAGATATATAAAGATTTGTATTTACATTAATAATATATACATACTATAATATAAAAAAGGTAAGCTTTTAGTTGTTTTATGTTTGTTTGTTTGTAATTTGCATATTACAGTATTTCTCAATATACATTTTTTTTTTTAATCAATTTCCCGCATTTCAATTTCTTACACACACTTGTTATTTCATATGTTGACCAGAGGGGGAGCACTTTTAAAACCGGCACACAGTCAATTTGAAAAATCCATCCTTTTTGGGACCACTCTTTCTCCACTAATTTCTCTATTAGATGCGATGGTTTTTCCGTATTCAGACCATGATTTATGTCCTAACTTGTTCACACCTCCTCATATGGAAGCTACTTTTCCTTCTTAATACCTCAAAAAGGGTAGAAATACAAGAACACACACACACACACTCATTCCTGTATTTCTTGCCTTCTAGAGACCTCCAAAAAACGCCTACCTCTTTAGGACCACCCTTTCTAGATATATAAAGATTTGTATTTACATTAATAATATATACATACTATAATATAAAAAAGGTAAGCTTTTAGTTGTTTTATGTTTGTTTGTAATTTGCATAATACAGTATTTCTCAATATACATATTTTTTTTTAATCAATTTCCCGCATTTCAATTTCTTGCACACACTTGTTATTTCATATGTTGACCACTTTTAAAAGCGACACACAGTCAATTTGAAAAATCCCTCCTTTTTGGGTTCCACCCTCATTTTGATAGATGTCACCAGCAGGGGGTGCAAATGAGACATTCTCTATTAGATGCGATGTTATTGGGACCATGATTTATGTCATCACTTGTTCACACCTCCTCATATGGAAGATACTTTTCCTTCTTGATGTCTCAAGAAGGGTAGAAATACAAGAACACACACTCTCAAACAAACACGTATTCTTGTATTTCTTACCTTCTTGAGACCTCCGAAAAATGCCTACCTCTTTAGGATCACCCTTGCTAGATATATAAAGATTTATATTTACAACATTAATAATATATACATACTATGCAAATACAAAAAAGGTAAGCTTTTAGTTAATTTTATTGTTTTATTGTTTGTAGTTGGTTTTTAATCTTTATTATTAACGGCAAGTTATTACAGTATGTCTCTATATACATTTTTTATTAAGTTTGCACATTTCAATTTCTTACACACACTTGTTATTTCATATGTTGACCAGAGGGGGAGCACTTTTAAAACCGGCACACAGTCAATTTGAAAAATCCATCCTTTTTGGGACCACTCTTTCTCCACTAATTTCTCTATTAGATGCGATGGTTTTTCCGTATTCAGACCATGATTTATGTCCTAACTTGTTCACACCTCCTCATATGGAAGCTACTTTTCCTTCTTAATACCTCAAAAAGGGTAGAAATACAAGAACACACACACACACTCATTCCTGTATTTCTTACCTTCTAGAGACCTCCAAAAAACGCCCAACTCTTTAGGACCACCCTTTCTA
Organism: Nerophis lumbriciformis; assembly: GCF_033978685.3. NCBI lineage: Eukaryota > Metazoa > Chordata > Actinopteri > Syngnathiformes > Syngnathidae > Nerophis > Nerophis lumbriciformis. The sequence continues at coordinate 70,831,756 of NC_084549.2, read as the reverse complement.
GATATATAAAGATTTGTATTTACATTAATAATATATACATACTATAATATAAAAAAGGTAAGCTTTTAGTTGTTTTATGTTTGTTTGTTTGTTTGTAATTTGCATATTACAGTATGTCTCAATATACTTTTTTTTTTTTAATCAATTTCCCGCATTTCAATTTCTTACACACACTTGTTATTTCATATGTTGACCAGAGGGGGAGCACTTTTAAAACCGGCACACAGTCAATTTGAAAAATCCCTCCTTTTTGGGACCACTCTTTCTCCACTAATTTCTCTATTAGATGCAATGGTTTTTCCGTATTCAGACCGTGATTTAGGTCCTAACTTGTTCACACCTCCTCATATGGAAGCTGCTTTTCCTTCTTAATACCTCAAAAAGGGTAGAAATACAAGAACACACACACACTCATTCCTGTATTTCTTGCCTTCTAGAGACCTCCAAAAAACGCCTAACTCTTTAGGACCACCCTTTCTAGATATATAAAGATTTGTATTTACATTAATAATATATACATACCGGTACTATAATATAAAAAAGGTAAGCTTTTTGTTGTTTTTTGTTTGTTTGTTTGTAATTGTTTTTTAATCTTCATTATTTACTTCGTTATTACAGTATGTCTCAATATACATTTTTTTTTAATCAATTTTGCGCATTTCAATTTCTTACACACACTTGTTATTTCATATGTTGACCAGAGGGGGAGCACTTTTAAAACCGGCACACAGTCAATTTGAAAAATCCCTCCTTTTTGGGACCACTCTTTCTCCACTAATTTCTCTATTAGATGCGATGGTTTTTCCGTATTCAGACAATGATTTATGTCCTAACTTGTTCACACCTCCTCATATGGAAGCTACTTTTCCTACTTAATACCTCAAAAAGGGTAGAAATACAAGAACACACACACACTCATTCCTGTATTTCTTGCCTTCTAGAGACCTCCAAAAAACGCCTAACTCTTTAGGACCACCCTTTCTAGATATATAAAGATTTGTATTTACATTAATAATATATACATACTATAATATAAAAAAGGTAAGCTTTTAGTTGTTTTATGTTTGTTTGTTTGTAATTTGCATAATACAGTCTTTCTCAATATACATATTTTTTTTAATCAATTTCCCGCATTTCAATTTCTTACACACACTTGTTATTTCATATGTTGACCACTTTTAAAAGCGACACACAGTCAATTTGAAAAATCCCTCCTTTTTGGGTTCCACCCTCATTTTGATAGATGTCACCACCAGGGGGTGCAAATGAGACATTCTCTATTAGATGCAATGTTATTGGGACCATGATTTATGTCATCACTTGTTCACACCTCCTCATATGGAAGGTACTTTTCCTTCTCGATGTCTCAAGAAGGGTAGAAATACAGGAACACACACTCTCAAACAAACACACATTCTTGTATTTCTTACCTTCTTGAGACCTCCGAAAAATGCCTACCTCTTTAGGACCACCCTTTCTAGATATATAAAGATGTGTATTCACAACATTAATAATATATACATACTATACTATAAAAAAGGTAAGCTATTAGTTTTTTGTTTTGTTTGTAATTGGTTTTTAATCTTCATTATTTACTTCAAGTTATTACAGTATGTCTCTATATACAGGTAAAAGCCAGTAAATTAGAATATTTTGAAAAACTTGATTTATTTCAGTAATTGCATTCAAAAGGTGTAACTTGTACATTATATTTATTCATTGCACACAGACTGATGCATTCAAATGTTTATTTCATTTAATTTTGATGATTTGAAGTGGCAACAAATGAAAATCCAAAATTCCGTGTGTCACAAAATTAGAATATTACTTAAGGCTAATACAAAAAAGGGATTTTTAGAAATGTTGGCCAACTGAAAAGTATGAAAATGAAAAATATGAGCATGTACAATACTCAATACTTGGTTGGAGCTCCTTTTGCCTCAATTACTGCGTTAATGCGGCGTGGCATGGAGTCGATGCGTTTCTGGCACTGCTCAGGTGTTATGAGAGCCCAGGTTGCTCTGATAGTGGCCTTCAACTCTTCTGCATTTTTGGGTCTGGCATTCTGCATCTTCCTTTTCACAATACCCCACAGATTTTCTATGGGGCTAAGGTCAGGGGAGTTGGCGGGCCAATTTAGAACAGAAATACCATGGTCCGTAAACCAGGCACGGGTAGATTTTGCGCTGTGTGCAGGCGCCAAGTCCTGTTGGAACTTGAAATCTCCATCTCCATAGAGCAGGTCAGCAGCAGGAAGCATGAAGTGCTCTAAAACTTGCTGGTAGACGGCTGCGTTGACCCTGGATCTCAGGAAACAGAGTGGACCGACACCAGCAGATGACATGGCACCCCAAACCATCACTGATGGTGGAAACTTTACACTAGACTTCAGGCAACGTGGATCCTGTGCCTCTCCTGTCTTCCTCCAGACTCTGGGACCTCGATTTCCAAAGGAAATGCAAAATTTGCATGGTTGGGTGATGGTTTGGGGTGCCATGTCATCTGCTGGTGTCGGTCCACTCTGTTTCCTGAGATCCAGGGTCAACGCAGCCGTCTACCAGCAAGTTTTAGAGCACTTCATGCTTCCTGCTGCTGACCTGCTCTATGGAGATGGAGATTTCAAGTTCCAACAGGACTTGGCGCCTGCACACAGCGCAAAATCTACCCGTGCCTGGTTTACGGACCATGGTATTTCTGTTCTAAATTGGCCCGCCAACTCCCCTGACCTTAGCCCCATAGAAAATCTGTGGGGTATTGTGAAAAGGAAGATGCAGAATGCCAGACCCAAAAACGCAGAAGAGTTGAAGGCCACTATCAGAGCAACCTGGGCTCTCATAACACCTGAGCAGTGCCAGAAACTCATCGACTCCATGCCACGCCGCATTAACGCAGTAATTGAGGCAAAAGGAGCTCCAACCAAGTATTGAGTATTGTACATGCTCATATTTTTCATTTTCATACTTTTCAGTTGGCCAACATTTCTAAAAATCCCTTTTTTGTATTAGCCTTAAGTAATATTCTAATTTTGTGACACACGGAATTTTGGATTTTCATTTGTTGCCACTTCAAATCATCAAAATTAAATGAAATAAACATTTGAATGCATCAGTCTGTGTGCAATGAATAAATATAATGTACAAGTTACACCTTTTGAATGCAATTACTGAAATAAATCAAGTTTTTCAAAATATTCTAATTTACTGGCTTTTACCTGTACATATTTATTTTGTATTTTTAAAAATACATTTTGGCCAAAGGGGGCGCATTTCAATTTCTTACACTTGTTATTTCATATGTTGACCAGAAGGGGAGCACTTTTAAAAGCGACACACAGTCAATTAGAAAAATCCCTCCTTTTTGGGACCGCCCACATTTTGATAGATGTCACCACCAGGGGGTGCAAATGAGATCTCTATATTTAGTTTTTTGTAATGTGACAAAGGAGTCAGGGACCACAGATGGCCCCTGTGCCGCACTTTGGGCAACCCAGCTGTAGAAGCTAACAGTTAAAGGCCACTATAGTCTTAGTAGCGTAGTGTATTTCTTCATCCTAAGGTCACATACGGGATGCCGGTTGTCTTACGTCAGCGCCGGAAGTTGTCAAATCAGCTGGCATGTTTCTACGGGGATGAATAGGGAAGTCTTGTTTGATCATATATTGCTGCTTTTGCACCTGTCAATGTTTACTTTTGTACGCACATGAAATCAACAAAAAAAAATCCTGACTTTGGAGCAATGTTCACGGACTCTAGTATTTGGATCTCTGTATTGGGACCATGATTTCGGTCCTAACTTGTTCACCGGTCCTCATATGGAAGATACTTTTCCTTGTTGATGTCTCAAGAAGGGTAGGAATACAAGAACACGCACCCAAGCGCGACCTGTGATGCTAACTGGCAAAGCATGCATTTCGCACAAGGCCGGAGGAATCTGGCTCATACTTTCCCTTCTCCCTCATCCAGTCCTTCCCGTCATATAGATCGGGAGTCTGCGGGGGCCCAGAGGCGCTGACAGAGCCCAGATGCTCCCAGTCTGTCTGGGGGTTGGGGGGTGGGGGGGACTGGTGCCATGGGGTCCTGGAGCCTCTTGAAGTGCCGTCAACAAGGACCAAGGCTAGACCTGCACTTTCTCCGGGGCCGAGACACGCGGTCCTCCGCCGCGCCGCCCGCTCTCAGATTGATACGTGGCGGGAGACGTGCTCTCACGTAACTCGGGCCGGTCCTCATTAGAGAAGCACGGTTCTGCTCTCGGGGGTCATAAGGTTACCATGACATAGCGCTACAAGGTTACTACAGCCTTCATGTTCTCATTTAATCCTGCTCCATCTCATCATGAAGGTCCTAACCAGACCTGCTACATCACATCATTTAAAAGTACTTTCATTTTTGTAGATATACACACTGCAAGTATATATATATATATATATATATATATATATATATGTATGTGTGGGAAAAAAATCACAAGACTATTTCATCTCTACAGGCCTGTTTCATGAGGGGGGGTACCCTCAATCATCAGGAGATTTTAATGGGAGCATTCGCATACCATGGTTTATATAGGGCACAGAGTGGGTGGGTACAGGCTGGCGTAGGGGCGTGGTGATTGGCTCATGTGTTACCTAGGAGGTGTTTCCGTCTGTGGCGGCATGCTGATACAATTTCGCTGCGCTTGTTGAGGGATGACAGGTCTGGACGGTAAATAATAAACAGTTTCTCTTTCAAGCATAGGTTGCATCTTTTATTACCACTATTGTAAGGTGTGCTGGATGCAAGAATTTGCCATGTTATTGAATATTCAACATTATTGTCTTTGAGGTCCCAAATGTGTTTGCTGAGTTCTGTGGTATTCCGCAGGTTTTGGTTCCTGAAAGAAGCCTTGTGATTGTTCCATCTGGTTTTGAATTCTCCCTCGGTTAATCCTACATATGTGTCGGATGTGTTAATGTCCTTGCGTATTACCTTAGATTGGTAGACAACTGATGTTTGTAAGCACCCCCCGTTGAGAGGGCAATCAGGTTTCTTGCGGCAGTTACAGCCTTTGTTGGTTTTGGAGTCGCTCTGTCCGGGGGCCGACGGCTCATTTGCAATTGTTTTGTTGTGGTTTGAGATGATTTGTCGTATATTGTTCATACAGCTGTAGCTCAATTTAATGTTGTTCTTGTTGAATACTTTTCTTAGGGTGTTGTCTTTGGGAAAGTGTTTGTCAATCAGATTGAGGAATTTGTGTCCAATGTTAGTTGAGACGTTTTTGCTGTATGGGGGGTTGTACCAGATGATGTCGTTTCGTTTTCTGTTCTTTATATATATATATATATATATATGTCTTAATAAGGTTATCCAAAAAATAGTGCTCGATACCGTAGTAGAGCGCAATATATGTATGTGTGGGAAAAAAATCACAAGACTACTTCATCTCTACAAGCCTGTTTCATGAGGGGTTCCCTCAATCATCAGGAGATTTTAATGGAAGCATTCACATACCATGGTTTATATAGGGCACAGAGTGGGTGGGTACAGGCTGGCGTAGGGGCGTGGTGATTGGCTCATGTGTTACCTAGGAGGTGTTTCCGTCTGTGGCGGCATGCTCATACAATTTCGCTGCGCTTGTTGAGGGATGACAGGTCTGGACGGTATATAATAAACAGTTTCTCTTTCAAGCATAGGTTGCATCTTTTATTACCACTATTGTAAGGTGTGCTGGATGCAAGGATTTCAATAACATGGCAAATTCTTGCATCCAGCACACCTTACAATAGTGGTAATAAAAGATGCAACCTATGCTTGAAAGAGAAACTGTTTATTATATACCGTCCAGACCTGTCATCCCTCAACAAGCGAAGCTTATATCATGTAGTAACAGACACCTTCATAACAATATGTAATATGTACAATATACACACTGCAAGTATATATATATATATATATATATATATATATATATATATATATATAATGTAGTAACAGACAATAACAATATGAAATATGTCCAATATTTACTGTATTTGACCATTTTGATCATTTCCAGGCCTTCTATCTTTCACTCATTGATTTATGTTTCCATAGCAGTGACAGACTTGGTAACAGACAATAAAGACTACTATTTTTGGACAAATGACGATTTACAACCTTATCTTTTTGAAGCTGAATATACTGAGGATGAATTACTGCTGATAGAAACGAGCACTAAGAAAGAGCGATTTTGACGCTATAAATAAGGAATTTGGAGACAAGCTATTTTGACATAAATGGAGCGCTTAACTAAATAAACTAGAACAAATGCCCCCAGCCAGCTGGAACAACTGTCAATGGAATGAGTCATTTTAATATTGCACCTCATGCGTGTTATTACAACTACATTACTTACACAAAGTGGATTGCTTATTCAGTAATAAAAGGAATAAATAAAGCAGAAAAATATATAAAATTATAGAGTGATGAACAAGTGCAAGATGTATGAGAAGGTGAAAATTATATTTAAATATTATTTTTAAAAACGGTGCCCAGGATGTTCGAGACAAGACTCTTAAATAAAAATATTGTTAAATGTTTATTTTTATGTTTTTACATTTATTGTGTGAATGCTCCAAAACATTCACACATATGCTTTTCCACACCAAAATGCATCTATTTATTATTATTCTTCTCCACATTTTGGCGTTCTACCTTCCACATTTATTACCCGATTCAAACCGTTCCAACTTCAAACTGTTCAGCCTATTCGGGAATCGCGGGCTTTCCCTTGACAAATTCCAAAAATGTCCAGATTTGCCAGAATTCCAGGTTTTCCGGGACATTTTTCCCATTCAAAATGAATTGGCCATTTTTCAAACTTCCACCATTTCCACATTTTTAACCGATTCAAACCATTCCACCTTCAACATATTCCACTCATCCTGGAAATTCAAACTACCCTTTTTCCAAGTTCAAAAAAATTCCAGGATTTTCCAGAATTGCTGCTTTTCCAAAGCCCTATTTCCACCCTTTTTTCTGGCGACTACTTCTTCCACATTTTTCAATGCATTTCAACCGTTCCACCGTCAAAACATTCCTCTTAATCAGGACAAAAAAAAACAAAGCTGTTTTTTGAACTGGAAAAATTCCCCGTTTTCCCAAAATTCCATAATACCATTTCTCAAAAATTTTTACTACTTCAACATTTCTCGACCATTTTGAAAAATTCCAACACCAACCATTTCAACTCATTCAGACCATTTTTCAAAAAAATTCCCACATTTCCTGAAATTCCCAATTTTGGGGGGAAATTCCCATTGAAATCAATGAGACATTCTTCAAAGTTCCACAACTCCCACATTTTTCATCTGATTCAAACTGTTCCAACTTCAAAATATTCCGCCTGTTTGGGAATTGTGTGCTCTCCTTCAACAATTCTAAAAAAAAAAATTCCAGGATTTCAGTTCAACTTCAGCATTGGAGCATTCAAACGCAATTCCTTCAGGAATTGCCTCATCGAGTTCAACTTCTTCAACCTCTTCTTCTTCTCCAGATTTTGGTGCGCTCTACCTTGCACATTTTCAGTTCCAACTTCAAACTGTTGAGCCTATTCGTGAATCACAGGCTTTCCCTCGACAAATTCCCAGATTCCCCAGAACTCAGTTTTCCGGGACATTTTTCCCATTCAAAATGAATTGGCCATTTTTCAAACTTCCACCATTTCCACATTTTTAACCGATTCAAACCATTCCACCTTCAACATATTCCACTCATCCTGGAAATTCAAACTACTCTTTTTCCAAGTTTAAAAAAAATCCAGGATTTTCCAGAATTGCTGCTTTTCCAAAACCCTATTTCCACCCTTTTTTCTGGCGACTACTTCTTCCACATTTTTCAACGCATTTCAACCGTTCCACCGTCAAAACGTTCCTCTTAATCAGGACCAAAAAAAACAAAGCTGTTTTTTGAACTGGAAAAATTCCCGGTTTTCCCGAAATTCCATAATACCATTTCTCAATAAAAAATGTTACTACTTCAACATTTCTCGACCATTTTGAAAAATTCCAACACCAACCATTTCAACTCATTCAGACCATTTTCAAAAAAATTCCCACTTTTCCTGAAATTCCCAATTTTTGTGGGAAATTCCCATTGAAATCAATGAGACATTCTTCAAAGTTCCACAACTCCCACATTTTCCATCTGATTCAAACTGTTCCAACTTCAAAACATTCAGCCTGTTTGGGAATTGTGTGCTCTACTTCAACAATTCTAAAAAAAAAAAATTCCAGGATTTCAGTTCAACTTCAGCATTGGAGCATTCACACGCAATTGCCTCATCTAGTTTTTCCGTATTTTCCGCACCATAAGCCGCCCTGGGTTATAAGCCGCGCCTTCAATGAACGGCATATTTCAAAACTTTGTCCACCTATAAGCCGCCCCGTGTTATAAGCCGCATCTAACTGCGCTAAAGGGAATGCCAAAAAAACAGTCAGATAGGTCAGTCAAACTTTAATAATATATTAAAAACCAGCGTTCTAACAACTCTGTTCACTCCCAAAATGTACGGTAATGTGCAAATGTGCAATCACAAACATAGTAAAATTCAAAATAGTGCAGAGCAATAACATCAATAACTTAATGTTGCTCGAACGTTAATGTCACAACACACAAAATAAACATAACGCTCACTTTCTGAAGTTATTCTTCATTCATAAATCCCTCGAATTCTTCTCCTTCGGTGTCCGAATTAAAAAGTTGGGCGAATTACGGGATCCAAAATGGCCGGCTCCGTCTCGTCGAAGTCATTGCCTTCCGGAAAGCTCGGACCACAGTTGTGACCGAAATATCTGCCCAGGCATTTACGATCCACTGGCAGATGTTGGCGTATGTCGTCCGGCGCTGTCTCCCTGTCTTAGTGAAGGTGTGTTCGCCTTCGGTCATCCATTGTTCCCACGCCGTTCGCAGTCGTGCTTTAAATGCCTTGTTGACACCAATATCGAGCGGTTGGAGTTCTTTGGTTAATCCACCCGGAATGACGGCGAGTGTTGTATTTGTGTGCTTCACTTGTTTTTTGACACCATCTGTGATGTGGGCGCGCATGGAGTCGTATATCAACATGGAACACACAAAGGAAATGAAACGTAATACCCGCGCGCTTCTTCTACGGGGGCGGGTGGTTGCTTACCGTAGAAGAAGAAGCGCTTCCTCTTCTACGGGGGCGGGTGCTTACCTTGGCAGTTGCTTACCATAGAAGAAGAAGCGCTTCCTCTTCTACGGGGAAAAAAGATGGCGGCTGTTTACCGTAGTTGCGAGACCGAAACTTTATGAAAATAAATATTTATATTAATCCATATATAAGGCGCACCGGGTTATAAGCCGCACTGTCAGCTTTTGTGAAAATGTGTGGTTTTTAGGTGCGGCTTATAGTGCGGAAAATACGGTATTCTCAAATTTTCTTGCTTTTTTTTTTTTTACCACTTATCCTTGGTAACTGAGCTACTGTGTCTCAGTCTAAGTCTGAGTGGGCTCCTCCTGAGTGGGCTCCTCCAGCCACAGCTGTGATTCATTCATATTTTTTTTTTTATCATTTCCAAGAAGTTTGAGCACTTAAAAAAAGAAAGAATGAGAAGTTTGTGGAGGCGAGTGTTGGCCATGCAGATAGACACAGGAATAGATAGCTCACATAGACAGACTGAGGCTCGGGTTTCCTCCCCCTCTTTGTCTGTCTGCCGGGACCGCCTGGCCTCGGAGGTCCTGACACGAGGCGAAGCACAGCCAGCCACGACAGCTGCCACCGCAGCATCTAATACCAACGCGCTATCCTCGCAAACATGGCGTCCTTTGATGGCCTTGTAATGATCTGTGTGCTTTTTACGGGGAGGACGGCCTCTTTGTGTGTGTGAGCGCCGCTTTGCAACGCGGCCATCAAACTCCTTCCTGTCGCCGTCACGTCACTAAGTGTGTGATCGCTCCATGCTGGTATTACACCATTTACCCTTCATTTCATTATCAGCATCCAGCAAATTGATGGATGACTCCACAGCTGACGAGCGGAGACAATCAAACCTCAATTTTCAAGTCAGAGCAAAACTAAATTGCATAAATCGCTTCCCGACACCCAATAATAGTCACAAAAATACACTTTATAGAGAACTAGATGAGGCAATTTCCAAAGGAGTAGCGTGTGAATGCTCTTGAAATCCTGGAATTTCCTGAACAGGCTGAATATTTTGAAGTTGGAACAGTTTGAATCAGATGAAAAATGTGGGAATAGTGGAACTTTAAAGAATGTCCCATTCATTTCAATGGGAATTTCCCAAAAATTTGGGAATTTCGGGAAAAAGCGGGAATTCTTTTGAAAATGAGTTGAAATGGTTGGTGTTGGAATTTTTCAAATGGGTCGAGAAATGTTGAAGTAGTAACATTGTTAATTGTGAAATGATATTATATTCCAAACAGGCTGAATATTTTGAAGTTGGAACAGTTTGAATTAGATTAAAAATGTCTCATTGATTTCAATGGGAATTTCCCCAAAATGTGGGAATTTCAGGAAAAGCGGGAATTTTTTTTGAAAATGGTAAAACACTTGAATGGTTGGTGTTGGAATTTTTAAAATCGGTCGAGAATTTTGTTGAAGTCGTAACATGTTGAATTGAGAAATGGTATTATGGAATTCCTGGAATTTTTTTAACTTGGAAAAATAAAAGTTTGAATTTCCAGGATGAGTGGAATATGTTGAAGGTAGAATGGTTTGAATCTGTTCAAAATGTGGGAATAGTGGAACTTTAAAGAATGTCCCATTCATTTCAATGGGAATTTCCCAAAAATTTGGGAATTTCGGGAAAAGCGGGAATTCTTTTGAAAATGAGCTGAAATGGTTGGTGTTGGAATTTTTCAAATGGGTCGAGAAATGTTGAAGTAGTAACATTGTTAATTGTGAAATGATATTATATTCCAAACAGGCTGAATATTTTGAAGTTGGAACAGTTTGAATTACATTAAAAATGTCTCATTGATTTCAATGGGAATTTCCCCAAAATGTGGGAATTTCGGGAAAAGCGGGATTTAAAAAAAAAAAGGTAAACACTTGAATGTTCTGAATGGTTGGTGTTGGAGTTTTTCAAATCGGTCGAGAATTTTGCTGAAGTAGTAACATGTTGAATTGAGAAATGGTATTATGGAATTCCTGGAATTTTTGGAAAACCAGGAATTCGACAAAATCCTGAAATTATTTTAACTTGGAAAAATAAAAGTTTGAATTTCTAGGATGAGTGGAATGTGTTGAAGGTAGAATGGTTTGAATTGGTTAAAAATGTGGGAATGGTGGAAGTTTGAAAAATGGGCAATTTATTTTGAATGCAAAAAATGTCGTGGAAAACCTGGAATTCTGGGTATTATGGGAATTTTTGGAACGTGTCAAGGGAAAGCCCGCGATTCCCGAATAGGCTGAACAGTTTGAAGTTGGAACAGTTTGAATCTGGCGAAAAATGTGGAAGGTAGAGTGAGCCAAAACCTGGAGAAGAAGAAGAAGTTGAAGAAGTTTAACTAGATGAGGCAATTCCTGAAGGAATTGTGTGTGAATGCTTCAATGTTGAAGTTGAACTGAAATCCTGGAATTTTTTTTTTTTTAGAATTGTTGAAGTAGAACACACAATTCCCAAACAGGCTGAATATTTTTCACAAAAATACATTTTATAGAGAACTACATGAGGCAATTTCCGAAGGAGTAGCAGCGCGTGAATGCTCCAATGCTGAAGTTGAACTGAAATCCTGGAATTTCCTGAACAAGCTGAATATTTT
>NC_084549.2:70657500-70810000 GCF_033978685.3 Nerophis lumbriciformis | reverse complement strand
TTAAGTGGAATACTTCATATTAACTATGCAGCATCTCTATTCTTAGATTGATACAATGAATGAAGTGGAATATTTCATATTAACAATGCAGCATCTTTATTCTTGGATTAGAACAATGAATTTAAGTGGAATATTTCATATTTAACATTAACAATGCAGCATCTCTATTCTTAGATTGATACAATGAATGAAGTGGAATATTTCATATTAACTATGCAGCATCTTTATTCTTAGATTAGAACAATGAATTTAAGTGGAATATTTTATATTAACTATGCAGCTTCTTTATTCTTATATTAGAACAATGAATTTAAGTGGAATATTTCATATGAACTATGCAGCATCTCTATTCTTAGATTACAACACAAGGAATTTAAGTGGAATATTTCATATTAACTATGCAGCATCTCTATTCTTAGATTGAAACAATGAATTTAAGTGGAATATTTCATATTTAACATTAACAATGCAGCATCTTTATTCCATGATTGAAACAATGAATTTAAGTGGAATATTTCATATTAACTATGCAGCATCTCTATTCTTAGATTAGAACAATGAATTTAAGTGGAATATTTTATATTCAACATTAACAATGCAGCATCTTTATTCTTAGATTAGAACAATGTATTTAAGTGGAATAGTTCATATTAACTATGCAGCATCTCTCTTCTAAGATTGATACAATGAATGAAGTGGAATATTTCATATTAACTATGCAGCATCTCTATTCTTAGATTAGAACAATGAATTTAAGTGGAATAGTTCATATTAACTATGCAGCATCTCTATTCTTAAATTACAACACAAGGAATTTAAGTGGAATATTTCATATTAACTATGCAGCATCTCTATTCTTAGATTACAACACAAGGAATTTAAGTGGAATATTTCATATTAACTATGCAGCATCTCTATTCTTAGATTAGAACAATGTATTTAAGTGGAATATTTCATATTAACTATGCAGCATCTCTATTCTTAGATTGATACAATGAATTTAAGTGGAATATTTCATATTAACTATGCAGCATTTCTATTCTTAGATTAGAACAATGAATTTAAGTGGAATATTTCATATTAACTATGCAGCATCTTTATTCTTAGATTAGAACAATTAATTTAAGTGGAATATTCCATATTAAAAATGCAGCATCTTTATTCTTAGATTAGAACAATGTATTTAAGTGGAATATTCCATATTAAAAATGCAGCATCTTTATTCTTAGATTGAAACAATGAATTTAAGTGGAATATTTCATATTAACTATGCAACATCTCTATTCTTAGATTACAACACAAGGAATTTAAGTGGAATATTTAACATTAACAATCCAGCATCTTTATTCTTAGATTAGAACAATGACTTTAAGTGGAATATTCCATATTAAAAATGCAGCATCTTTATTCTTAGATTGGAACAATGTATTTAAGTGGAATATTCCATATTAAAAATTCAGCATCTCTATTCTAAGATTAGAACAATGTATTTAAGTGGAATATTCCATATTAAAAATGCAGCATCTTTATTCTTAGATTAGAACAATGTATTTAAGTGGAATATTCCATATTAAAAATGCAGCATCTTTATTCTTAGATTGAAACAATGAATTTAAGTGGAATATTTCATATTAACTATGCAACATCTCTATTCTTAGATTACAACACAAGGAATTTAAGTGGAATATTTAACATTAACAATCCAGCATCTTTATTCTTAGATTAGAACAATGACTTTAAGTGGAATATTCCATATTAAAAATGCAGCATCTTTATTCTTAGATTGGAACAATGTATTTAAGTGGAATATTCCATATTAAAAATTCAGCATCTCTATTCTAAGATTAGAACAATGTATTTAAGTGGAATATTCCATATTAAAAATGCAGCATCTTTATTCTTAGATTAGAACAATGTATTTAAGTGGAATATTCACACCTCGCTGCGTCCTCCTGGGCCCGCCTCTCGTGGGCCAGCAGCCATAGTTTGAGGTGGTCTCCCCGGCCGCCCATGTAGGGGCCGCTGCGGCCGCTGCTGGAGACCACTCGGTGGCAGGGGATGATGAGCGGGATCTGGCAAACAAAAAGAGGAATAAATCCCCGAGGAGGCGGATGTGCAACTTTTGCAAAATGTTGTGCGAGCACGTCTCAGGAAACACTTTCATGTCTTATCTTTTGTTCTGGAAAGGTACAATTATCTTTCCTGTTCCCCCTCCTTCGCCCGTGCTCCAATTCACTACCGAGACTGGAATTTTGAAGAATAACTCTGTGAAACAAAAATACAAGTGGAGGTAGGACAAGTAGGAATGTATTATGGATGAAAGAGTCTGTGATTTAGCGCATAAACGCCGCAACTTTAAAGTAGTCCACTTGGAGACAATATCAGTCTGCAGGCTTTATTTACTTCAGGAACTCTTCCACTTGTCACTATTATGTTAGATCCACTATGGACTGGACTCTCACACTATTATGTTAGATCCACTATGGACTGGACTCTCACACTATTATGTTAGATCCACTATGGACTGGACTCTCACACTATTATGCTAGATCCACTATGGACTGGACTCTCACACTATTATGTTAGATCCACTATGGACTGGACTCTCACACTATTATGTTAGATCCACTATGGACTGGACTCTTACTATTATGTTAGATCCACTATGGACTGGACTCTCACACTATTATGTTAGATCCACTATGGACTGGACTCTCACTATTATGTTAGATCCGCTATGGACTGGACTCTCACACCATTATGTTAGATCCACTATGGACTGGACTCTCACACTATTATGTTAGATCCACTATGGACTGGACTCTCACACTATTATGTTAGATCCACTATGGACTGGACTCTCAGACTATTATGTTAGATCCACTATGGACTGGACTCTCTCACTATTATGTTAGATCCACTATGGACTGGACTCTCACTATTATGTTAGATCCACTATGGACTGGACTCTCACACTATTATGTTAGATCCACTATGGACTGAACTCTCACACTATTATGTTAGATCCACTATGGACTGGACTCTCATACTATTATATTAGATCCACTATGGACTGGACTCTCACACTATTATGTTAGATCCACTATGGACTAGACTCTCACTATTATGTTAGATCTACTATGGACTGGAGTCTCACTATTATGTTAGATCCACTATGGACTGGACTCTCACACTATTATGTTAGATCCACTATGGACTGGACTCTCACTATTATGTTAGACCCACTCGACGTCCATTGCACTGGTCTCCCCTAGAGGGGGGAGTCACCCACATCTGCGGTCCTCTCCAAAGTTTCTCATTGTCCCTGATATGGGATGTCATTGTGGCTTGTGCAGCCCTTTGAGACACTTGTGATTTAGGGCTATATAAATAAACATTGATTGAATGAGTGCCATCTCCGGGTTGGGGAGGAGATCTTGCCCCAAGTGGAGGAGTTCAAGTACCTCGGAGTCTTGTTCACGAGTGGGGGAAGAGTGGATCGTGAGATCGACAGGCGGATCGGTGTGGCGTCTTCAGTAATGTGGACGCTGTATCGATCCGTTGTGGTGAAGAAGGAGCTGAGCCGGAAGGCAAAGCTCTCGATTTACCGGTCGATCTACGTTCCCATCCTCACCTATGGTCATGAGCTTTAGGTTATGACCGAAAGGACAAGATCATGGGTAAATGAGTTTCCTCCGCCGGGTGGAGGGTCTCTCCCTTAGAGATAGGGTGAGAAGCTCTGTCATCCGGGAGGAACTCAGAGTAAAGCCGTCGAGAGGAGCCAGATGAGGTGGTTCGGGCATCTGGTCAGGATGCCACTCGAACGCCTGTTTAGGGCACGTCCGACCGGTAGGAGGCCACGGGGAAGACCCAGGACACGTTGGGAAGACTATGTCTCCCGGCTGGCCTGGGAACGCCTCGGGATCCCCCGGGAGGAGCTGGACGAAGTGGCTGGGAAGAGGGAAGTCTGGGCTTCTCTACTTAGGCTGCCGCCCCCGCGACCCGACCTCGGATAAGTGGAAGAAGATGGATGGATGGATAACATTTTTTGCGTTGAAATTCTGGCGCATGGTCAGGATTGTACCACCTTTGCTTCAGTTTGAGCCAGGACAAATCCTGGTGAGTCCCTTAAATGTTGTACTTGGATGCACACCTTTTTTTTTTTACCTCAAAACTTGGAAACAGTTTTTGCTACAGGTAAAGTCCAGTCTGGGGTAATTTGGGGAGTGAGACTTGCCAGCGAGTCGGAGTCTCTTCACTCATCTATGCACTGACCTGACCACGGACCTGACCACGGACCTGACCACGGACCTGTGCTGAAGGTGTGCACTAGAGATGCGCGGTTTGCGGGCACAACCGCGGAGTCCGCGGATTATCCGCGGATCGGGCGGATGAAATTTAAAAAAAATTAGATTTTATCAGCGGGTCGGGTCGGGTCGGGCGATTGAAATTAAAAAAAAATCGATTTTAAATAGATTCAGGCGGGTGGCAGTTAAACCAATTCGGAAGTATATATACATAGTTAAATGTTGTTACCCACATACGAAAAACGAGCAGGCACCTGCAGCATATGCCACAACAGAAGAAGAAAAAAAAAAAGAGATGGACACTTTTACGGAGCGGAGAAGGCCCCCGACGCCTCGCCGGGGTCCGGGACCGAGGACCCTTCCCCCGAGAGGGCCCCACCGGGAGCCGTAGCTGAGGCGATCCGCGAGAAGGGCCCGACGCACGTCCAGGGTCACCACCGCGCCCACCGCACCGACACCCCGCCTCGTCCGCCTTCGCCGCGGCCGGCGTCACGCGCAGCAGGTAAGCAGCTTACCTGCCCGCCACCCCTGTTGCCGGGGGCGCGTAACAGGGGTCACTCCGCGCGCAGTGCGCTCACGAAAGGGGTGGGGCTCACCCTGGTTGATATAGACAGCAGGACGGTGGCCATGGAAGTCGGAACCCGCTAAGGAGTGTGTAACAACCCACCTGCCGAATCAACTAGCCTTGAAAATGGATGGCGCTGGAGCGTCGGGCCCATATACCCGGCCGTCGCCGGCAGCGAGACGCGCTTGGAGGTGCGCTCAGCGCGGCTCCCATATGATTGCGCACTGGTGTGCGTCTGGGTCGTGACAGCGTGGCACGCGAATGTCTGTGCTGCATTGGATCAGTCTCCTTTCTTTAACAGGCAAAAGCTTTATAACCTCACTAATGCCTTGCATCGTCTATATTAGATATATAACAACGGGCGGATGGCGGGCGGATGCGGTTCTGATCAAATGTTAGATCGGGTGGATTGCGGATGGTTGACGACTTTCTGATGCGGTTGCGGATGAAATAATTGCCTATCCGCGCATCTCTAGTGTGCACAGTCAAATGAGAAGGTGTGATTAATCTATGATAATGTGGTCGATTACAGGAATGAACTGGTTCTTTCTTTTGGACGGCCCTAGTTCAAATAAATGCTTTAGGAGCCACTGGCAAGAGTAATGAATTATTAATTAGATATATTGTGAGATATTACACTAAATTGCTTTGTCAGCTATAAACACACGGCTAACAAGGTTTTGTGTGGATATCTTTTAGTGCAGGGGTGTCACTTGTTTCCATCGAGGGCCACACCGCAGTCATGAATCTGCCTATGAATTTAAATACAAATCCCCAAAAGCAGTGAAGTTGTCACGTTGTGTAAATGGTAAATAAAAAGAGAATACAACAAATCCTTTTCAACTTATATTCAATTGAATAGACTGCAAAGACAAGATATTTCATGTTCACACTGAGAAACTAATTATTTTTTTTGCAAAAAATCATGAACTTAGAATTTAATGGCAGCAACACATTGCAAAAAAAGTTGTCAGAGGGGCATTTTTACCACTGTGTTACATGGCCTTTCCTTTTATCAACACTCAGTAAAGGTTTGGGAACTGAGGAGACACATTTTTGAAGCTTCTCAGGTGGAATTGTTTCCCATTCTTGCTTGATGTACAGCTTAAGTTGTTAAGTCTCCCTTCTCATATTTTAGCCTTCATAATGCGCCACACATTTTCAATGGGAGACAGGTCTGGACTACAGGCAGGCCAGTCTAGTACCCGCACTCTTTTACTACGAAGCCACGCTGTTGTAACACGTGATCTGCCATTGTCTTGCTGAAATAAGCAGGGGCGTCCATGATAACATATAAATGATAAATGGGTTGTACTTGTATAGCGCTTTTCTACCTTCAAGGTACTCAAAGCGCTTTGACACTACTTCCACATTTACCCATTCACACACACATTCACACACTGATGGAGGGAGCTGCCATGCAAGGCGCTAACCAGCACCCATCAGGAGCAAGGGTGAAGTGTCTTGCTCAGGACACAACGGACATGACAAGGTTGGTACTAGGTGGGGATTGAACCAGGGACCCTCGGGTTGCGCACGGCCACTCTTCCACTGCGCCACGCCGTCCTCCAAAACCTGTATGTACCTTTCAGCATTAATGGTGCCTTCACAGATGTGTAAGTTACCCATGTCTTGGCCACTAATACACCCCCATACCATCACACATGCTGCCTTTTACACTTTGCGCCTAGAACAATCCGGATGGTTCTTTTCCTCTTTGTTCCCGAGGACACGACGCCCACAATTTCTAAAAAAAAAACTATTTAAATGTGGACTCGTCAGACCACAGAACACTTTTCCACTTTGCATCAGTCCATCTTAGATGAGCTCGGGGCCCAGCGAAGCCGGCCGCGTTTCCGGGTGTTGTTGATAAATAGCTTTCACTTTGCATAGTAGAGTTTTAACTTGCACTTACAGATGTGGCGACAAACTGAAGTTACTGACAGTGGTTTTCTGAAGTGTTCCTGAGCCCATGTGGTGATATCCTTTACACACTGATGTCGCTTTTTGATGCAGTACCGCCTGAGGGATCGAAGGTGTGTAATATCATGGCTTACGTGCAGTGATTTCTCCAGATTCTCTGAACCTTTTGATGATATTACGGAGCGTAGATGGTAAAATCCCTAAATTCCTTGTTGAGAAATGTTGTTCTTAAACAATTTGCTCAGGCATTTGTTGACAAAGTGGTGACCCTCGCCCCCGTCCTTGTTTGTGAACGACTGAGCATTTCATGGAAGCTGCTTTTATACCCAACCATGGCACCCACCTGTTCCCAATTAGCCCGCTCACCTGTGGGATGTTCCAAATAAGTGTTTGACGAGAATTTCCTCAACATTCTCAGTCTTTTTTTGCCACTTGTGCCAGCTTTCTTGAAACATGTTGCAGGCATCAAATTCCAAATGAGCTAATATTTGCAAAAAAATAAAGTTTTTCAGTTGGAACATTAAATATCTTGTCTTTGCAGTCTATTCAATTGAATATAAGTTGAAAAGGATTTGTTGTATTCTCTTTTTATTTAGCATTTACACAACGTGACAACTTCACTGCTTTTGTACATTATTTAAAATAACACATCAAGTTAAGGGATTTTGTCTGCATTTTTTTAGGTGATTAGATTAATTAATTACAGATCATAACTACTCCCATTTTTTTAACCACTTGACAGCACTATTTTTATTCTACTCTATTGTCTTGCATACTGCATAAGGCACACATCCAGGGGAATCATTTAAATTAATCTAATCTACCGTATTTTCCGGACTATAAGGCGCACTTAAAAATCTTTTTCCCCCCTCAAAACTCAAAAGTGCGCCTTATAACCCGGTGCGCCTAATGTACGGAATAATTCTGGTTTTGCTGACCAACCTCGAAGCAATTTTAATTGGTACATGGTGTAATGATAAGTGTGACCAGTAGATGGCAGTCAAACATAAGAGATATGTGTAGACTGCAATATGATGGCAGTCACACATAAGATGTACGTGGCCATTTCTAATATAAAGTAGTGTAAAGTTCTTACTTATATCTGTCAGTAAACTCGCCATGAAAGCGCTAAAACATACCGGTGTAGTGAGTTTACATTATTCACCCAAGGAACTTGAGTTATTAGAGAGTTCTGGTCGGACGTTTTTTTTTCACGGGACACATTTCCGGCGGATGAGGAGATGCTGCTCCGTTATTGATTGAAGTAAAGTCTGAATGTCATTGAAACAGTTAGCGCCATCTTTTGACCCTTCTTCCACTCCCGTCCTTGCACGCTACACCGCTACAACAAAGACGCTGTCGAAGTGGAGGCACGTAAATAAGACCCGCCCACAAAACGGCGCATCCTGAAGAGACTGTCAGAAAGTGACTTGAAGATGATGTGTAAAACATCATCTATGCAACATTTTGACCAAAGAACCACCATCACATGTTATATACAGCAGTGTTTTTCAACCTTTTTTGAGCCGAGGCACATTTTTGCATTGAAAAAAATGCGTAGGCACAGCACCAGCAGAAATCATTAAAAAACTAAACTCAGTTGACAGTAAAAAGTCGTTGTCGCAATTGTTGGATATGACTTTAAAGCATAACCAAGCATGCATCACTATAGCTCTTGTCTCAAAGTAGGTGTACTGTCACCACCTGTCACATCACACCCTGACTTATTTTTACCTTTTTGCTGTTTTCCTGTGTGTAGTGTTTTACTTCTTGTCTTGCGCTCCTATTTTAGTGGCTTTTTCTCTTTTTTTGGTATTTTCCTGTAGCAGTTTCATGTCTTCCTTTGAGCGATATTTCCCGCATCTACTTTGTTTTAGCAATCAAGAATATTTCAGTTGTTTTCATCCTTCTTTGCGGGGACATTGTTGATTGTCATGTCACGTTCGGGTGTACTTTGTGGACGCCGTCTTTGCTCCACAGTAAGTCTTTGCTGTCGTCCAGCATTCTGTTTTTGTTTACTTTGTAGCCAGTTCAGTTTTAGTTTCATACTGCATAGCCTTTCCTAAGCTTCAATGCCTTTTCTTAGGGGCACTCACCTTTTGTTTATTTTTGGTTTAAGCATTAGACACCTTTTTACCTGCACACCTCTAGTGTCCAAATAACTCTAAATTAAGTATTTGTTACTTAGAATATGTTCCCCTAGTGTCCAAATAACTCTAAATTAAGTATTTGTTATTTAGAATATGTTCCTCTAGTGTCCAAATAACTCTAAATTAAGTATTTGTTATTTAGAATATGTTCCTCTAGTGTCCAAATAACTCTAAATTAAGTCTTTGTTATTTAGAATATGTTCCTCTCGTGTCCAAATAACTCTAAATTAAGTATTTGTTATTTAGAATATGTTCCTCTAGTGTCCAAATAACTCTAAATTAAGTCTTTGTTACTTAGAATATGTTCCCCTAGTGTCCAAATAACTCTAAATTAAGTCTTTATTACTTAGAATATGTTCCTCTAGTGTCCAAATAACTCTAAATTAAGTATTTGTTATTTAGAATATGTTCCTCTAGTGTCCAAATAACTCTAAATTAAGTATTTGTTATTTAGAATGTTCCTCTAGTGTCCAAATAACTCTAAATTAAGTCTTTGTTATTTAGAATATGTTCCTTTAGTGTCCAAATAACTCTAAATTAAGTCTTTGTTACTTAGAATATGTTCCTCTAGTGTCCAAATAACTCTAAATTAAGTATTTATTACTTAGAATATGTTCCCCTAGTGTCCAAATAACTCTAAATTAAGTCTTTGTTACTTAGAATATGTTCCCCTAGTGTCCAAATAACTCTAAATTAAGTCTTTGTTACTTAGAATATGTTCCCCTAGTGTCCAAATAACTCCAAATTAAGTCTTTGTTACTTAGAATATGTTCCCCTAGTGTCCAAATAACTCTAAATTAAGTATTTGTTACTTAGAATATGTTCCTCTAGTGTCCAAATAACTCTAAATTAAGTATTTGTTATTTAGAATATGTTCCTCTAGTGTCCAAATAACTCTAAATTAAGTATTTGTTACTTAGAATATGTTCCTCTAGTGTCCAATAACTCTAAATTAAGTCTTTGTTACTTAGAATATGTTCCCCTAGTGTCCAAATAACTCTAAATTAAGTCTTTGTTACTTAGAATATGTTCCTCTAGTGTCCAAATAACTCTAAATTAAGTATTTGTTATTTAGAATATGTTCCTCTAGTGTCCAAATAACTCTAAATTAAGTCTTTGTTACTTAGAATATGTTCCCCTAGTGTCCAAATAACTCTAAATTAAGTCTTTGTTACTTAGAATATGTTCCCCTAGTGTCCAAATAACTCTAAATTAAGTATTTGTTATTTAGAATATGTTCCTCTCGTGTCCAAATAACTCTAAATTAAGTCTTTGTTACTTAAAATGGGTTCCCCTAGTGTCCAAATAACTCTGAATTAAGTATTTGTTATTTAGAATATGTTCCCCTAGTGTCCAAATAACTCCAAATTAAGTCTTTGTTATTAAGAATATGTTCCTCTAGTGTCCAAATAACTCTAAATTAAGTATTTGTTATTTAGAATATGTTCCTCTAGTGTCCAAATAACTCTAAATTAAGTATTTGTTACTTAGAATATGTTCCTCTAGTGTCCAAATAACTCTAAATTAAGTATTTGTTATTTAGAATATGTTCCTCTAGTGTCCAAATAACTCTAAATTAAGTCTGTTATTTAGAATATGTTCCTCTAGTGTCCAAATAACTCTAAATTAAGTATTTGTTACTTAGAATATGTTCCCCTAGTGTCCAAATAACTCTAAATTAAGTATTTGTTACTTAGAATATGTTCCTCTAGTGTCCAAATAACTCTAAATTAAGTCTTTATTACTTAGAATATGTTCCCCTAGTGTCCAAATAACTCTAAATTAAGTATTTGTTACTTAGAATATGTTCCCTCTAGTGTCCAAATAACTCTAAATTAAGTCTTTGTTACTTAGAATATGTTCCCCTAGTGTCCAAATAACTCTAAATTAAGTCTTTGTTACTTAGAATATGTTCCCCTAGTGTCCAAATAACTCTAAATTAAGTATTTGTTATTTAGAATATGTTCCTCTCGTGTCCAAATAACTCTAAATTAAGTCTTTGTTACTTAAAATGGGTTCCCCTAGTGTCCAAATAACTCTGAATTAAGTATTTGTTATTTAGAATATGTTCCCCTAGTGTCCAAATAACTCCAAATTAAGTCTTTGTTATTAAGAATATGTTCCTCTAGTGTCCAAATAACTCTAAATTAAGTATTTGTTATTTAGAATATGTTCCTCTAGTGTCCAAATAACTCTAAATTAAGTATTTGTTACTTAGAATATGTTCCTCTAGTGTCCAATAACTCTAAATTAAGTCTTTATTACTTAGAATATGTTCCCCAGTGTCCAAATAACTCTAAATTAAGTCTTTGTTACTTAGAATATGTTCCCCTAGTGTCCAAATAACTCTAAATTAAGTATTTGTTACTTAGAATATGTTCCCCTAGTGTCCAAATAACTCTAAATTAAGTATTTGTTACTTAGAATATGTTCCTCTAGTGTCCAAATAACTCTGAATTAAGTATTTGTTATTTAGAATATGTTCCCCTAGTGTCCAAATAACTCCAAATTAAGTCTTTGTTATTAAGAATATGTTCCTCTAGTGTCCAAATAACTCTAAATTAAGTATTTGTTATTTAGAATATGTTCCTCTAGTGTCCAAATAACTCTAAATTAAGTATTTGTTACTTAGAATATGTTCCTCTAGTGTCCAATAACTCTAAATTAAGTCTTTATTACTTAGAATATGTTCCCCAGTGTCCAAATAACTCTAAATTAAGTCTTTGTTACTTAGAATATGTTCCCCTAGTGTCCAAATAACTCTAAATTAAGTCTTTATTACTTAGAATATGTTCCCCTAGTGTCCAAATAACTCTAAATTAAGTATTTGTTACTTAGAATATGTTCCTCTAGTGTCCAAATAACTCTAAATTAAGTCTTTGTTACTTAGAATGTGTTCCTATAGTGTCCAAATAACTCTAAATTAAGTCTTTATTACTTAGAATATGTTCCCCTAGTGTCCAAATAACTCTAAATTAAGTCTTTGTTACTTAGAATATGTTCCCCTAGTGTCCAAATAACTCTAAATTAAGTCTTTGTTACTTAGAATATGTTCCCCTAGTGTCCAAATAACTAAATTAAGTATTTGTTATTTAGAATATGTTCCTCTAGTGTCCAAATAACTCTAAATTAAGTATTTGTTACTTATAATATGTTCCTCTAGTGTCCAAATAACTCTAAATTAAGTATTTGTTACTTAGAATATGTTCCTCTAGTGTCCAAATAACTCTAAATTAAGTATTTGTTACTTAGAATATGTTCCTCTAGTGTCCAAATAACTCTAAATTAAGTCTTTGTTATTTAGAATATGTTCCTCTAGTGTCCAAATAACTCTAAATTAAGTCTTTATTATTTAGAATATGTTCCTCTAGTGTCCAAATAACTCTAAATTAAGTATTTGTTATTTAGAATATGTTCCTCTTGTATCCAAATAACTCTAAATTAAGTCTTTGTTACTTAGAATATGTTCCTCTAGTGTCCAAATAACTCTAAATTAAGTATTTGTTATTTAGAATATGTTCCTCTAGTGTCCAAATAACTCTAAATTAAGTATTTGTTACTTAGAATATGTTCCTCTAGTGTCCAAATAACTCTAAATTAAGTCTTTGTTACTTAGAATATGTTCCCCTAGTGTCCAAATAACTCTAAATTAAGTATTTGTTATTTAGAATATGTTCCTCTAGTGTCCAAATAACTCTAAATTAAGTCTTTGTTATTTAGATTATGTTCCTTTAGTGTCCAAATAACTCTAAATTAAGTATTTGTTACTTAGAATATGTTCCCCTAGTGTCCAAATAACTCTAAATTAAGTATTTGTTATTTAGAATATGTTCCTCTAGTGTCCAAATAACTCTAAATTAAGTATTTGTTACTTAGAATATGTTCCCCTAGTGTCCAAATAACTCTAAATTAAGTCTTTGTTACTTAGAATATGTTCCCCTAGTGTCCAAATAACTCTAAATTAAGTATTTGTTACTTAGAATATGTTCCCCTAGTGTCCAAATAACTCTAAATTAAGTATTTGTTATTTAGAATATGTTCCCCTAGTGTCCAAATAACTCTAAATTAAGTCTTTGTTACTTAGAATATGTTCCCCTAGTGTCCAAATAACTCTAAATTAAGTATTTGTTACTTAGAATATGTTCCTCTAGTGTCCAAATAACTCTAAATTAAGTCTTTGTTACTTAGAATATGTTCCTTTAGTGTCCAAATAACTCTAAATTAAGTATTTGTTACTTAGAATATGTTCCCCTAGGGTCCAAATAACTAAATTAAGTATTTGTTATTTAGAATATGTTCCCCTAGTGTCCAAATAACTCTAAATTAAGTCTTTGTTACTTAGAATATGTTCCCCTAGTGTCCAAATAACTCTAAATTAAGTCTTTGTTATTTAGAATATGTTCCTCTAGTGTCCAAATAACTCTAAATTAAGTCTTTGTTACTTAGAATATGTTCCCCTAGTGTCCAAATAACTCTAAATTAAGTATTTGTTACTTAGAATATGTCCCCCTAGTGTCCAAATAACTCTAAATTAAGTCTTTGTTACTTAGAATATGTTCCCCTAGTGTCCAATAACTCTAAATTAAGTCTTTGTTACTTAGAATATGTTCCCCTAGTGTCCAAATAACTCTAAATTAAGTATTTGTTACTTAGAATGTGTTCCTCTAGTGTCCAAATAACTCTAAATTAAGTATTTGTTACTTAGAATGTGTTCCTCTAGTGTCCAAATAACTCTAAATTAAGTCTTTGTTACTTAGAATATGTTCCCCTAGTGTCCAAATAACTCTAAATTAAGTCTTTGTTACTTAGAATATGTTCCCCTAGTGTCCAAATAACTCCAAATTAAGTCTTTGTTATTAAGAATATGTTCCTCTAGTGTCCAAATAACTCTAAATTAAGTATTTGTTATTTAGAATATGTTCCTCTAGTGTCCAAATAACTCTAAATTAAGTATTTGTTACTTAGAATATGTTCCTCTAGTGTCCAATAACTCTAAATTAAGTCTTTATTACTTAGAATATGTTCCCCAGTGTCCAAATAACTCTAAATTAAGTCTTTGTTACTTAGAATATGTTCCCCTAGTGTCCAAATAACTCTAAATTAAGTATTTGTTACTTAGAATATGTTCCCCTAGTGTCCAAATAACTC
Organism: Nerophis lumbriciformis; assembly: GCF_033978685.3. NCBI lineage: Eukaryota > Metazoa > Chordata > Actinopteri > Syngnathiformes > Syngnathidae > Nerophis > Nerophis lumbriciformis. The sequence continues at coordinate 70,795,907 of NC_084549.2, read as the reverse complement.
TAAATTAAGTATTTGTTACTTAGAATATGTTCCTCTAGTGTCCAAATAACTCTAAATTAAGTCTTTATTACTTAGAATATGTTCCCCTAGTGTCCAAATAACTCTAAATTAAGTATTTGTTACTTAGAATATGTTCCCTCTAGTGTCCAAATAACTCTAAATTAAGTATTTGTTACTTAGAATATGTTCCCCATACTAAAGTGTGACCAAAAACATATAACTTTGTCTTGAATTTGAAAAGAAAAACCATTTTATTGTTCACTAAAGAAGGGTTCTGAAGCTGGTGGGTTTGGGTACCTCCAACAAGGTTAAGAACCACTGGACTAGTTCATTGTTTGAGTTGTCAGTCTGCTCCATAATTTGAGGCCACATATTGAGGTACTCCAAATTGTTGGCACGCGTGGTGGAAACAAAAACAAGAAGTGTTTTGATAGCGCACAATCCCACATCCGGGGTGACGGCTCAAGTCTTTGGCGGTAAATGTTTTCCCACTCTTTAAAAGTGTTAAAGCAAAGAAGCAATCAAAAATTAATGGGCAAAAACACCAGCAGGATGAATATTCAATGGAGAGGGTGTCAACATGAAGATCTGATAACCCTGTGATCATTAAAAAGAGGAAGTCGGCGGAGCGTTTACTCTTATTGCAGACGACTGCCAGGGGGGTCCCGGCTTCTTTGTAAACTAAATGGCTGAAGAAAGATTAAACAAGGCAGCCTAAAACACTTCCATCATTGTACATTCACAACAAGGAGAGTTGCCCTCAATCCTGCCAATTATTTCACCTCCAAAAAAAAAAATCCCTCCTTTGATTCATGTTGTAGGTTAAAAAAATAAATAATATGTCAGCGGTTGTAATTTCTAGTTGATCATAACTTGACGGCGTATAAAAGTGGGGATGTTCGGATCCATCATTAAACCCGCGCTCGCCATCAACAGCCATAAAACTTCCCGAGCCCCCCGGATTAACCTCGCAGACGGGAGAAATACCGCGCCGGTGTTGGGATCAATACGGTTCCCCGGGTTTGGAGGGAGAGCAGGGGTACCCTCAAGGCCTGCGGATCTGTGTGAGGATGCGCCGCGCCGGGGCTTATCGATACTCAAGTCCTGGCGAGTGTCACGGCGAAGGCGATGGATCGATGGAGCGCGCTGAGCCTTTTCAGGGCCCGAGCTGACAAGTAATTGACACTGACAATCTGACTCTGGATCAGTATTAGTGGCTCAGGCTCCCGGCCTCCACTCAGCGGAAAAGGGAGGGAGAAGTGTGTAAGTGTGTGTGTGGTTCTTGTATTACTACCCTTCTTGAGACATCAACAAGGAAAAGTAGCTTCCATATGAGGACATAAATCATGGTCCCAATACGGAAAACCATCTAATAGAGAATGTCTCATTTGCACCCCTAGTGGTGAAATATATAAAAAATAGGGTGGTCCCAAAAAGGAGGGATTTTTCAAATTGACTGTGTGTCGCTTTTAAAAGTGGTCAACATATGAAATAACAAGTGTGTGTAAAAATTGAAAAAATAAAATAAATATGTATATTGAGACATACTGTAGTAACTTGAAGTAAATAATGAAGATAAAAAAACTATTAAAACATTTTTTTTTTTACCTAAAAGCAGTCTTTTTCTCAAAATGTGTCGACTTTTTTCTTATAAAATTGGGAACAATTTCTCATATTCTTTCTGTTTCTGTAACATTGCAATATTTTCTCGTAAAGTTATGACTTGTTTATGTAAAGTTATACGTTTTTAATGCATTTCTACCCTTCTTGAGACATCAACAAGGAAAAGTAGCTTCCATATGAGGACATAAATCATGGTCCCAATAACATTGCATCTAATAGAGAATGTCTCATTTGCACCCCTGCTGGTGACATCTATCAAAATGAGGGCGGTCCCAAAAAGGAGGGATTTTTCAAATTGACTGTGTGTCAACATATGAAATAACAAGTGTGTGTAAAAATTTAAAAAATAAAATAAATATGTATATTGAGACATACTGTAGTAACTTGAAGTAAATAATGAAGATTAAAAAAAAAAACTTTTTTTTTTTTTTTTTACCTAAAACCAGTCTTTTTCTCACAATGTGTCGACTTTTTTCTTATAAAATTGGGAACAATTTCTCATATTCTTTCTGTTTCTGTAACATTGCAATATTTTCTCGTAAAATTATGACTTGTTTATGTAAAGTTACACGTTTTTAATGCATTTCTACCCTTCTTGAGACATCAACAAGGAAAAGTAGCTTCCATATGAGGACATAAATCATGGTCCCAATAACATTGCATCTAATGGAGAATGTCTCATTTGCACCCCTGCTGGTGACATCTATCAACATGAGGGTAGTCCCAAAAAGGAGGGATTTTTCAAATTGACTGTGTGTCGCTTTTAAAAGTGGTCAACATATGAAATAACAAGTGTGTGTAAAGATTGAAAAAATAAAATAAATATGTATATTGAGACATACTGTAATAACTTGAAGTAAATAATGAAGATAAAAAAACAATTAAATTTTTTTTTACCTAAAAGCAGTCTTTTTCTCACAGTGTCGACTTTTTTATTATAAAATTAGAAACAATTTCTCATATTCTTTGTTTATGTAATAATGTAATATTTTCTCGTAAAATTATGACTTTTTTATGTAAAGTTATACGTTTTTAATGCAAAATGGTGACATTTGTCATATAAAATTCTGACTTATCGCAATATTGCCAATTTTTTTTGTTCTTGTGACTTTTGTCGAGTAAAATTACGACTTTTCATAAAATTGCCAAAATTCTAAGCTTTTCTTGTAAAACTGTATATTGCAAATTTTGCCCCGTAAAATTTGTATTTTTTTTTTGTAAAATTATTACTTTTTAATGCAAAATGGTGACATTTGTCATATAAAATTCTGACTTTTATCACAATATTTGCCAATTTTTTGGTTCTTGTAAAAAGGTGACATTTTTTGAGTAAAATTATGACCTTTGTCATAATTTTGCCAGGTAAAATTCAGATTATTATTATAATATCGCCAAAATGTTAAAGTTTTCTTATAAAATTGTGACTTTTGTCGAGTCAAATTATGACTCTTTTCATAAAATTGCCAAAATTTTAAGCTTTTCTTGTAAAACTGCGACTGTATATTGCAAATTTTTCTCGTAAAATGATTTTTTTTTTTTAATGAAAAATTATTACTTTTTAATGCAAATGGTGACATTTGTCATATAAAATTCTGACTTTTATCACAATATTTGCCAATTTTCTTGTTCTTGTAAAAAGGGGACATTTTTTGAGTAAAATTATGACCTTTGTCATAATTTTGCCAGGTAAAATTCAGATTATTATTATAATATTGCCAAAATGTTAGTTTTCTTATAAAATTGTGACTTTTGTCGAGTCAAATTATGACTCTTTTCATAAAATTGCCAAAATTTTAAGCTTTTCTTGTAAAACTGCGACTGTATAATGCAAATTTTTCTCGTAAAATGTTTATTTTTTTATGTAAAATTATTACTTTTTAATGCAAAATGGTGACATTTGTCATATAAAATTCTGACTTTTATCACAATATTTGCCAATTTTTTAGTTCTTGTAAAAAGGTGAAATTTTTTGAGTAAAATTATGACTTTTGTCATAATTTTGCCGAGGAAAATTTTGATTATTATTATAATGTTGCCAACATTTGTAAGTTTTCTTATAAAATTGTGACTTTTGTCGAGTAAAAATTACGACTCTTTTCATAAAATTGCCAAAATTTTAAGCTTTTCTTGTAAAATTGCAACTGTTATTGAGTAAAATTCCAACTTTTATCATAATATTGCACATATGTTCCGTTTTTCTTGTAACATTTTGACTTGGTTGAGTAAAATGACGACTTTTATTATAATACTGCCCAAAATTCTACGTTTTTCTTGTGAAATTGTGACCTTTTTCTTGTCAAATTCCAACAAATTTTTCACAACAAAATGTTTTATATTTGCATAGTATGTATATATTATTAATGTTGTAAATACACATCTTTATATATCTAGAAAGGCTGGTCCTAAAGAGGTAGGCATTTTTCGGAGGTCCCAAGAAGGTAAGAAACACAAGAGTGTGTGTGTGTGTGTGTGTGTGTGTGTGTGTGTGTGTGTGTGTGTGTGTGTGGGATTTTTCAAATTGGCTGTGTGTCTGGTCAACATATGTAATAACAAGTGTGTGGAAGAAATTGAAATGCGCCCCCTTTGGCCAAAATTAATAATAAAAAAAATTACATACATATATATGGTGACATACTGTAATAACTTGAAATAAATAAAAAAAACAAAAAATTCAACTTTTTTTTTTACTAAAAGCAGTCTTTTTCTCACAGTGTCGACTTTTTTATTATAAAATTGGAAACAATTTCTCATATTCTTTGTTTATGTAATAATGTAATATTTTCTCGTAAAATTATGACTTTTTTATGTAAAGTTATACGTTTTTAATGCAAAATGGTGACATTTGTCATATAAAATTCTGACTTATCGCAATATTGCCAATTTTTTCTGTTGTTCTTGTGACTTTTGTCGAGTAAAATTACGACTCTTTTCATAAAATTGCCAAAATTCTAAGCTTTTCTTGTAAAACTGTATATTGCAAATTTTTCCTCGTAAAATTTGTATTTTTTTTTTTGTAAAATTATTACTTTTTAATGCAAATGGTGACATTTGTCATATAAAATTCTGACTTTTATCACAATATTTGCCAATTTTTTTGTTCTTGTAAAAAGGTGACATTTTTTGAGTAAAATTATGACCTTTGTCATAATTTTGCCAGGTAAAATTCAGATTATTATTATAATATTGCCAAAATGTTAAAGTTTTCTTATAAAATTGTGACTTTTGTCGAGTCAAATTATGACTCTTTTCATAAAATTGCCAAAATTTTAAGCTTTTCTTGTAAAACTGCGACTGTATAATGCAAATTTTTCTCGTAAAATGTTTATTTTTTTATGTAAAATTATTACTTTTTAATGCAAAATGGTGACATTTGTCATATAAAATTCTGACTTTTATCACAATATTTGCCAATTTTTTAGTTCTTGTAAAAAGGTGAAATTTTTTGAGTAAAATTATGACTTTTGTCATAATTTTGCCGAGGAAAATTTTGATTATTATTATAATGTTGCCAACATTTGTAAGTTTTCTTATAAAATTGTGACTTTTGTCGAGTAAAATTACGACTCTTTTCATAAAATTGCCCAAATTTTAAGCTTTTCTTGTAAAACTGCGACTGTATATTGCAAATTTTTCTCATGTAAAAATTAATGACCTTTGTCATAATTTTGCCAGGTAAAATTCAGATTATTATTATAATATCGCCAAAATGTTAAAGTTTTCTTATAAAATTGTGACTTTTGTCGAGTCAAATTATGACTCTTTTCATAAAATTGCCAAAATGTTAAGCTTTTCTTGTAAAATTGCGACTGTTATTGAGTAAAATTCCAACTTTTATCATAATATTGCACAAATGTTCAGTTTTTCTTGTAACATTTTGACTTGGTTGAGTAAAATGACAGAATTAATAATAAAACAATTACATATATGTATATGGAGACATACTGTAATAACTTGAAATAAATAAAAAAACAAAAAATTCAAAACATTTTTTTTACTAAAAGCAGTATTTTTCTCAGTGTCAACTTTTTTATTATAAATTTGGAAACAATTTCTCATATTCTTTGTTTCTGTAAAAATGCAATATTTTCTCGTAAAATTATGACTTTTTTATGTAAAGTTATACGTTTTTAATGCAAAATGGTGACATTTGTCATATAAAATTCTGACTTATCGCAATATTGCCAATTTTTTTTGTTGTTCTTGTGACTTTTGTCGAGTAAAATTACGACTCTTTTCATAAAATTGCCAACATTCTAAGCTTTTCTTGTAAAACTGTATATTGCAAATTTTTCCTCGTAAAATTTGTATTTTTTTTTTGTAAAATTATTACTTTTTAATGCAAATGGTGACATTTGTCATATAAAATTCTGACTTTTATCACAATATTTGCCAATTTTTTTGTTCTTGTAAAAAGGGGACATTTTTTGAGTAAAATTATGACCTTTGTCATAATTTTGCCAGGTAAAATTCAGATTATTATTATAATATTGCCAAAATGTTAAAGTTTTCTTATAAAATTGTGACTTTTGTCGAGTCAAATTATGACTCTTTTCATAAAATTGCCAAAATTTTAAGCTTTTCTTGTAAAACTGCGACTGTATAATGCAAATTTTTCTCGTAAAATGTTTATTTTTTTATGTAAAATTATTACTTTTTAATGCAAAATGGTGACATTTGTCATATAAAATTCTGACTTTTATCACAATATTTGCCAATTTTTTAGTTCTTGTAAAAAGGTGAAATTTTTTGAGTAAAATTATGACTTGTCATAATTTTGCCGAGGAAAATTTTGATTATTATTATAATGTTGCCAACATTTGTAAGTTTTCTTATAAAATTGTGACTTTTGTCGAGTAAAATTACGACTCTTTTCATAAAATTGCCAAAATTTTAAGCTTTTCTTGTAAAACTGCGACTGTTATTGAGTAAAATTCCAACTCTTATCATAATATTGCACAAATGTTCCGTTTTTCTTGTAACATTTTGACTTGGTTGAGTAAAATGACGACTTTTATTATAATACTGCCAAAATTCTACGTTTTTCTTGTGAAATTGTGACCTTTTTCTTGTCAAATTCCAACAAATGTTTCACAACAAAATGTTTTATATTTGCATAGTATGTATATATTATTAATGTTGTAAATACACATCTTTATATATCTAGAAAGGCTGGTCCTAAAGAGGTAGGCATTTTTCGGAGGTCCCAAGAAGGTAAGAAACACGAGTGTGTGTGTGTGTGTGTGTGTGTGTGTGTGTGTGTGTGTGTGTGTGTGTGTGTGTGTGTGTGTGTGGGGGGGGGGGATTTTTCAAATTGGCTGTGTGTCTGGTCAACATATGTAATAACAAGTGTGTGGAAGAAATTGAACAGCGCCCCCTTTGGCCAAAATTAATAATAAAAAAAATTACATACATTTATGGTGACATACTGTAATAACTTGAAATAAATAAAAAAACAAAAAATTCAACATTTTTTTTTACTAAAAGCAGTCTTTTTCGCACAGTGTCGACTTTTTTATCATAAAATTGGAAACAATTTCTCATATTCTTTGTTTATGTAATAATGTAATATTTTCTCGTAAAATTATGACTTTTTTATGTAAAGTTATACGTTTTTAATGCAAAATGGTGACATTTGTCACATAAAATTCTGACTTTTATCACAATATTTGCCAATTTTTTAGTTCTTGTAAAAAGGTGAAATTTTTTGAGTAAAATTATGACTTTTGTCATACTTTTGCAGAGTAAAATTTTGATTATTATTATAATGTTGCCAAAATTTGTAAGTTTTCTTATAAAATTGTGACTTTTGTCGAGTAAAATTACGACTCTTTTCATAAAATTGCCAACATTTTAAGCTTTTCTTGTATATTGCAAATTTTTCTCGTAAAATGTTTATTTTTTTATGTAAAATTATTACTTTTTAATGCAATTGGTGACATTTGTCATATAAAAAACCTGACTTTTATCACAATATTTGCCAATTTTTTGGTTCTTGTAAAAAGGTGACATTTTTTGAGTAAAATTATGACCTTTGTCATAATTTTGCCAGGTAAAATTCAGATTATTATTATAATATCGCCAAAATGTTAAAGTTTTCTTGTAAAATTGTGACTTTTGTCGAGTAAAAATTACGACTCTTTTCATAAAATTGCCAACATTTTAAGCTTTTCTTGTAAAACTGCGACTGTTATTGAGTAAAATTCCAACTTTTATCATAATATTGCACAAATGTTCCGCTTTTCTTGTAACATTTTGACTTGGTTGAGTAAAATGACGACTTTTGTTATAATACCGCCAAAATTCTACGTTTTTCTTGTGAAATTGTGACCTTTTTCTTGTCAAATTCCAACAAATTTTTCACAACAAAATGTTTTATATTTGCATAGTATGTATATATTATTAATGTTGTAAATACACTTCTTTATATATCTAGAAAGGCTGGCCCTAAAGAGGTAGGCATTTTTCGGAGGTCCCAAGAAGGTAAGAAACACGAGTGTGTGTGTGTGTGTGTGTGTGTGTGTGTGTGTGTGTGTGTGTGTGTGTGCGTGTGTGTGGGATTTTTCAAATTGGCTGTGTGTCTGGTCAACATATGTAATAACAAGTGTGTGGAAGAAATTGAACAGCGCCCCCTTTGGCCAAAATTAATAATATAAAAATTACATGCATATATATGGTGACATACTGTAATAACTTGAAATAAATAAAAAAACAAAAAATTCAAAGATTTTTTTTTACTAAAAGCAGTCTTTTTCTCACAGTGTCGACTTTTTTATTATAAAATTGGAAACAATTTCTCATATTCTTTGTTTCTGTAATAATGTAATATTTTCTCGTAAAATTATGACTTTTTTATGTAAAGTTATACGTTTTTAATGCAAAACGGTGACATTTGTCACATAAAATTCTGACTTTTATCACAATATTTGCCAATTTTTTAGTTCTTGTAAAAAGGTGAAATTTTTTGAGTAAAATTATGACTTTTGTCATACTTTTGCAGAGTAAAATTTTCATTATTATTATAATGTTGCCAACATTTGTAAGTTTTCTTATAAAATTGTGACTTTTGTCGAGTAAAATTACGACTCTTTTCATAAAATTGCCAAAATTTTAAGCTTTTCTTGTAAAACTGCGGCTGTATATTGCAAATTGTTCTCGTAAAATGTTTATTTTTTTATGTAAAATTATTACTTTTTAATGCAAAATGGTGACATTTGTCATATACAATTCTGACTTTTATCACAATATTAGCCAATTTTTTAGTTCTTGTAAAAAGGTGAAATTTTTTGAGTAAAATTATGACTTTTGTCATAATTTTGCCGAGGAAAATTTTGATTATTATTATAATGTTGCCAACATTTGTAAGTTTTCTTATAAAATTGTGACTTTTGTCGAGTAAAATTACGACTCTTTTCATAAAATTGCCAAAATTTTAAGCTTTTCTTGTAAAACTGCGACTGTTATTGAGTAAAATTCCAACTCTTATCATAATATTGCACAAATGTTCCGCTTTTCTTGTAACATTTTGACTTGGTTGAGTAAAATGACGACTTTTATTATAATACCGCCAAAATTCTACGTTTTTCTTGTGAAATTGTGACCTTTTTCTTGTCAAATTCCAACAAATTTTTCACAACAAAATGTTTTATATTTGAATAGTATGTATATATTATTAATGTTGTAAATACACATCTTTATATATCTAGAAAGGCTGGTCCTAAAGAGGTAGGCATTTTTCGGAGGTCCCAAGAAGGTAAGAAACACGAGAGTGTGTGTGTGTGTGTGTGTGTGTGTGTGTGTGTGTGTGTGTGTGTGTGTGTGTGTGTGTGTGTGTGTGTGTGTGTGTGCGTGTGTGTGGGATTTTTGAAATTGGCTGTGTGTCTGGTCAACATATGTAATAACAAGTGTGTGGAAGAAATTGAACAGCGCCCCCTTTGGCCAAAATTAATGATACAAAAATTACATGCATATATATGGTGACATACTGTAATAACTTGAAATAAATAAAAAAACAAAAAATTCAAAGATTTTTTTTTACTAAAAGCAGTCTTTTTCTCACAGTGTCGACTTTTTTATTATAAAATTGGAAACAATTTCTCATATTCTTTGTTTCTGTAATAATGCAATATTTTCTCATAAAATTATGACTTTTTTATGTAAAGTTATACGTTTTTAATGCAAAATGGTGACATTTGTCACATAAAATTCTGACTTTTATCACAATATTTGCCAATTTTTTAGTTCTTGTAAAAAGGTGAAATTTCTTGAGTAAAATTATGACTTTTTTCATAATTTTGCAGAGTAAAATTTTCATTATTATTATAATGTTGCCAACATTTGTAAGTTTTCTTATAAAATTGTGACTTTTGTCGAGTAAAATTATGACTCTTTTCATAAAATTGCCAAAATTTTAAGCTTTTCTTGTATATTGCAAATTTTTCTCGTAAAATGTTTATTTTTTTATGTAAAATTATTACTTTTTAATGCAAAATGGTGACATTTGTCATATAAAAATCTGACTTTTATCACAATATTTGCCAATTTTTTGGTTCTTGTAAAAAGGTGACATTTTTTGAGTAAAATTATGACCTTTGTCATAATCTTGCCAGGTAAAATTCAGATTATTATTATAATATCGCCAAAATGTTAAAGTTTTCTTATAAAATTGTGACTTTTGTCGAGTAAAATTACGACTCTTTTCATAAAATTGCCAAAATTTTAAGCTTTTCTTGTAAAATTGCGACTGTTATTGAGTAAAATTCCAACTTTTATCATAATATTGCACAAATGTTCCGTTTTTCTTGTAACATTTTGACTTGGTTGAGTAAAATGACGACTTTTATTATAATACTGCCCAAAATTCTACGTTTTTCTTGTGAAATTGTGACCTTTTTCTTGTCAAATTCCAACAAATTTTTCACAACAAAATGTTTTATATTTGCATAGTATGTATATATTATTAATGTTGTAAATACACATCTTTATATATCTAGAAAGGCTGGCCCTAAAGAGGTAGGCATTTTTCGGAGGTCCCAAGAAGGTAAGAAACACAAGAGTGTGTGTGTGTGTGTGTGTGTGTGTGTGTGCGTGTGTGTGGGATTTTTGAAATTGGCTGTGTGTCTGGTCAACATATGTAATAACAAGTGTGTGGAAGAAATTGAACAGCGCCCCCTTTGGCCAAAATTAATGATACAAAAATTACATGCATATATATGGTGACATACTGTAATAACTTGAAATAAATAAAAAAACAAAAAATTCAAAGATTTTTTTTTACTAAAAGCAGTCTTTTTCTCACAGTGTCGACTTTTTTATTATAAAATTGGAAACAATTTCTCATATTCTTTGTTTCTGTAATAATGCAATATTTTCTCATAAAATTATGACTTTTTTATGTAAAGTTATACGTTTTTAATGCAAAATGGTGACATTTGTCACATAAAATTCTGACTTTTATCACAATATTTGCCAATTTTTTAGTTCTTGTAAAAAGGTGAAATTTTTTGAGTAAAATTATGACTTTTTTCATAATTTAGCAGAGTAAAATTTTCATTATTATTATAATGTTGCCAACATTTGTAAGTTTTCTTATAAAATTGTGACTTTTGTCGAGTAAAATTACGACTCTTTTCATAAAATTGCCAAAATTTTAAGCTTTTCTTGTAAAATTGCAACTGTTATTGAGTAAAATTCCAACTTTTATCATAATATTGCACAAATGTTCCGTTTTTCTTGTAACATTTTGACTTGGTTGAGTAAAATGACGACTTTTATTATAATACCGCCAAAATTCTACGTTTTTCTTGTGAAATTGTGACCTTTTTCTTGTCAAATTCCAACAGATTTTTCACAACAAAATGTTTTATATTTGCATAGTATGTATATATTATTAATGTTGTAAATACACATCTTTATACATCTAGAAAGGCTGGCCCTAAAGAGGTAGGCATTTTTCGGAGGTCCCAAGAAGGTAAGAAACACGAGTGTGTGTGTGTGTGTGTGTGTGTGTGTGTGTGTGTGTGTGTGTGTGTGTGTGTGGGGGGGATTTTTCAAATTGGCTGTGTGTCTGGTCAACATATGTAATAACAAGTGTGTGGAAGAAATTGAACAGCGCCCCCTTTGGCCAAAATTAATAATAAAAAAAATTACATACATTTATGGTGACATACTGTAATAACTTGAAATAAATAAAAAAACAAAAAATTCAACAATATTTTTTTACTAAAAGCAGTCTTTTTCGCACAGTGTCGACTTTTTTTATTATAAAATTGGAAACAATTTCTCATATTCTTTGTTTATGTAATAATGTAATATTTTCTCGTAAAATTATGACTTTTTTATGTAAAGTTATACGTTTTTAATGCAAAATGGTGACATTTGTCATATAAAATTCTGACTTATCGCAATATTGCCAATTTTTTTTGTTGTTCTTGTGACTTTTGTCGAGTAAAATTACGACTCTTTTCATAAAATTGCCAAAATTCTAAGCTTTTCTTGTAAAACTGTATATTGCAAATTTTTCCTCGTAAAATTTGTATTTTTTTTTTGTAAAATTATTACTTTTTAATGCAAAATGGTGACATTTGTCATATAAAAATCTGACTTTTATCACAATATTTGCCAATTTTTTTGTTCTTGTAAAAAGGTGACATTTTTTGAGTAAAATTATGACCTTTGTCATAATTTTGCCAGGTAAAATTCAGATTATTATTATAATATCGCCAAAATGTTAAAGTTTTCTTATAAAATTGTGACTTTTGTCGAGTCAAATTACGACTCTTTTCATAAAATTGCCAAAATTCTAAGCTTTTCTTGTAAAACTGCGACTGTATATTGCAAATTTTTCTCGTAAAATTTTTATTTTTTTATGTAAAACTATTACTTTTTAATGCAAAATGGTGACATTTGTCATATAAAATTCTGACTTTTATCACAATATTTGCCAATTTTTTAGTTCTTGTAAAAAGGTGACATTTTTTGAGTAAAATTATGACTTTTGTCATAATTTTGCCGAGGAAAATTTTGATTATTATTATAATGTTGCCAACATTTGTAAGTTTTCTTATAAAATTGTGACTTTTGTCGAGTAAAAATTACGACTCTTTTCATAAAATTGCCAAAATTTTAAGCTTTTCTTGTAAAATTGCAACTGTTATTGAGTAAAATTCCAACTTTTATCATAATATTGCACATATGTTCCGTTTTTCTTGTAACATTTTGACTTGGTTGAGTAAAATGACGACTTTTATTATAATACTGCCCAAAATTCTACGTTTTTCTTGTGAAATTGTGACCTTTTTCTTGTCAAATTCCAACAAATTTTTCACAACAAAATGTTTTATATTTGCATAGTATGTATATATTATTAATGTTGTAAATACACATCTTTATATATCTAGAAAGGCTGGTCCTAAAGAGGTAGGCATTTTTCGGAGGTCCCAAGAAGGTAAGAAACACAAGAGTGTGTGTGTGTGTGTGTGTGTGTGTGTGTGTGTGTGTGTGTGTGTGTGTGTGTGTGTGTGTGTGTGTGTGTGTGTGTGTGTGTGTGTGTGTGTGTGGGATTTTTCAAATTGGCTGTGTGTCTGGTCAACATATGTAATAACAAGTGTGTGGAAGAAATTGAAATGCGCCCCCTTTGGCCAAAATTAATAATAAAAAAAATTACATACATATATATGGTGACATACTGTAATAACTTGAAATAAATAAAAAAAACAAAAAATTCAACATTTTTTTTTACTAAAAGCAGTCTTTTTCTCACAGTGTCGACTTTTTTATTATAAATTTGGAAACAATTTCTCATATTCTTTGTTTCTGTAATAATGCAATATTTTCTCGTAAAATTATGACTTTTTTATGTAAAGTTATACGTTTTTAATGCAAAATGGTGACATTTGTCATATAAAATTCTGACTTATCGCAATATTGCCAATTTTTGTTGTTGTTCTTGTGACTTTTGTCGAGTAAAATTACGACTCTTTTCATAAAATTGCCAACATTCTAAGCTTTTCTTGTAAAACTGTATATTGCAAATTTTTCCTCGTAAAATTTGTATTTTTTTTTTGTAAAATTATTACTTTTTAATGCAAATGGTGACATTTGTCATATAAAATTCTGATTTTTATCACAATATTTGCCAATTTTTTTGTTCTTGTAAAAAGGGGACATTTTTTGAGTAAAATTATGACCTTTGTCATAATTTTGCCAGGTAAAATTCAGATTATTATTATAATATTGCCAAAATGTTAAAGTTTTCTTATAAAATTGTGACTTTTGTCGAGTCAAATTACGACTCTTTTCATAAAATTGCCAAAATTCTAAGCTTTTCTTGTAAAACTGCGACTGTATATTGCAAATTTTTCTCGTAAAATTTTTATTTTTTTATGTAAAACTATTACTTTTTAATGCAAAATGGTGACATTTGTCATATAAAATTCTGACTTTTATCACAATATTTGCCAATTTTTTAGTTCTTGTAAAAAGGTGAAATTTTTTGAGTAAAATTATGACTTTTGTCATAATTTTGCCGAGGAAAATTTTGATTATTATTATAATGTTGCCAACATTTGTAAGTTTTCTTATAAAATTGTGACTTTTGTCGAGTAAAAATTACGACTCTTTTCATAAAATTGCCAAAATTTTAAGCTTTTCTTGTAAAATTGCAACTGTTATTGAGTAAAATTCCAACTTTTATCATAATATTGCACATATGTTCCGTTTTTCTTGTAACATTTTGACTTGGTTGAGTAAAATGACGACTTTTATTATAATACTGCCCAAAATTCTACGTTTTTCTTGTGAAATTGTGACCTTTTTCTTGTCAAATTCCAACAAATTTTTCACAACAAAATGTTTTATATTTGCATAGTATGTATATATTATTAATGTTGTAAATACACATCTTTATATATCTAGAAAGGCTGGTCCTAAAGAGGGAGGCATTTTTCGGAGGTCCCAAGAAGGTAAGAAACACAAGAGTGTGTGTGTGTGTGTGTGTGTGTGTGTGTGTGTGTGTGTGTGTGTGTGTGTGTGTGTGTGTGTGTGTGTGTGTGTGTGTGTGTGTGTGTGTGTGTGTGCGTGTGTGTGGGATTTTTGAAATTGGCTGTGTGTCTGGTCAACATATGTAATAACAAGTGTGTGGAAGAAATTGAACAGCGCCCCCTTTGGCCAAAATTAATGATACAAAAATTACATGCATATATATGGTGACATACTGTAATAACTTGAAATAAATAAAAAAACAAAAAATTCAAAGATTTTTTTTTACTAAAAGCAGTCTTTTTCTCACAGTGTCGACTTTTTTATTATAAAACTGGAAACAATTTCTCATATTCTTTGTTTATGTAATAATGTAATATTTTCTCGTAAAATTGTGACTTTTTTATGTAAAGTTATACGTTTTTAATGCAAAATGGTGACATTTGTCATATAAAATTCTGACTTATCGCAATATTGCCAATTTTTGTTGTTGTTCTTGTGACTTTTGTCGAGTAAAATTACGACTCTTTTCATAAAATTGCCAACATTCTAAGCTTTTCTTGTAAAACTGTATATTGCAAATTTTTCCTCGTAAAATTTGTATTTTTTTTTTGTAAAATTATTACTTTTTAATGCAATTGGTGACATTTGTCATATAAAAATCTGACTTTTATCACAATATTTGCCAATTTTTTGGTTCTTGTAAAAAGGTGACATTTTTTGAGTAAAATTATGACCTTTGTCATAATTTTGCCAGGTAAAATTCAGATTATTATTATAATATTGCCAAAATGTTAAAGTTTTCTTATAAAATTGTGACTTTTGTCGAGTCAAATTATGACTCTTTTCATAAAATTGCCAAAATTTTAAGCTTTTCTTGTAAAACTGCGACTGTATAATGCAAATTTTTCTCGTAAAATGTTTATTTTTTTATGTAAAATTATTACTTTTTAATGCAAAATGGTGACATTTGTCACATAAAATTCTGACTTTTATCACAATATTTGCCAATTTTTTAGTTCTTGTAAAAAGGTGACATTTTTTGAGTAAAATTATGACTTTTGTCATAATTTTGCAGAGTAAAATTTTGATTATTATTGTAATGTTGCCAACATTTGTAAGTTTTCTTATAAAATTGTGACTTTTGTCGAGTAAAATGGCCAAAATTCTAAGCTTTTATTGAAAAACTGCGACTGTGTATTGCAAATTTTTCTCGTAAAATTTTTATTTTTTTATGTAAAACTATTACTTTTTAATGCAAAATGGTGACATTTGTCATATAAAAATCTGACTTTTATCACAATATTTGCCAATTTTTTTGTTCTTGTAAAAAGGTGACATTTTTTGAGTAAAATTATGACCTTTGTCATAATTTTGCCAGGTAAAATTCAGATTATTATTATAATATCGCCAAAATGTTAAAGTTTTCTTATAAAATTGTGACTTTTGTCGAGTCAAATTATGACTCTTGTCATAAAATTGCCAAAATTTTAAGCTTTTCTTGTAAAATTGCGACTGTTATTGAGTAAAATTCCAACTTTTATCATAATATTGCACAAATGTTCCGTTTTTCTTGTAACATTTTGACTTGGTTGAGTAAAATGACAGAATTAATAATAAAACAATTACATATATGTATATGGAGACATACTGTAATAACTTGAAATAAATAAAAAAACAAAAAATTCAAAACATTTTTTTTACTAAAAGCAGTCTTTTTCTCAGTGTCAACTTTTTTATTATAAATTTGGAAACAATTTCTCATATTCTTTGTTTCTGTAAAAATGCAATATTTTCTCGTAAAATTATGACTTTTTTATGTAAAGTTATACGTTTTTAATGCAAAATGGTGACATTTGTCATATAAAATTCTGACTTATCGCAATATTGCCAATTTTTTTTGTTGTTCTTGTGACTTTTGTCGAGTAAAATTACGACTCTTTTCATAAAATTGCCAAAATTCTAAGCTTTTGTTGAAAAAGTGCGACTGTATATTGCAAATTCTTCTCATAAAATGTATATTTTTTTAATGTAAAATTATTACTTTTTAATGCAAAATGGTGACATTTGTCACATAAAAATCTGACTTTTATCACAATATTTGCCAATTCTTTTGTTCTTGTAAAAAGGTGAAATTTTTTGAGTAAAATTATGACTTTTGTCATACTTTTGCAGAGTAAAATTTTGATTATTATTATAATGTTGCCAAAATTGCCCTGCGATGAGGTGGCGACTTGTCCAGGGTGTACCCCGCCTTCCGCCCGATTGTAGCTGAGATAGGCTCCAGCGCCCCCCGGGACCCCAAAAGGGAATAAGCGGTAGAAAATGGATGGATGGATGGATGTTGCCAAAATTTGTAAGTTTTCTTATAAAATTGTGACTTTTGTCAAGTAAAATTACGACTCTTTTCATAAAATTGCCCAAATTTTAAGCTTTTCTTGTAAAACTGCGACTGTATATTGCAACTTTTTCTCATGTAAAAATTAATGACCTTTGTCATAATTTTGCCAGGTAAAATTCAGATTATTATTATAATATCGCCAAAATGTTAAAGTTTTCTTATAAAATTGTGACTTTTGTCGAGTCAAATTATGACTTTTTTCATAAAATTGCCCAAATTTTCTTGAAAATTGCGACTGTTATTGAGTACAATTCCAACTTTTATCATAATATTGCACAAATGTTCCGCTTTTCTTGTAACATTTTGACTTGGTTGAGTAAAATGACGACTTTTATAATAATACCGCCAAAATTCTACGTTTTTCTTGTGAAATTGTGACCTTTTTCTTGTCAAATTCCAACAAATTTTTCACAACAAAATGTTTTATATTTGCATAGTGTGTATATATTATTAATGTTGTAAATACACATCTTTATATATCTAGAAAGGCTGGTCCTAAAGAGGTAGGCATTTTTCGGAGGTCCCAAGAAGGTAAGAAACACAAGAGTGTGTGTGTGTGTGTGCGGAACGGACTGGAGAATATTATTCCGCCAAGCAGCAGCCATGCCAGTGGCGAGTGGTGCTAATAACGCGAGCGAGGTTACATAATGTAGGCTACATTTGTGTTGTGAAGGTGCCCACAGCGCTACACGGGAGCAGCTAAACGGCCTTTGATCACGTGATCACGAGGTTTGATCAGACACCGCTCGCCCTCCAGCCCTCCACTGGGCATACACGGGCCGAGGCCGTTCCTGCATGAGGTTTACGCTTAAGGTAAAGACCGGCGTAAACAAAAGGTGCGGGCTTTAAATCTCGCCTGCTGTTCTCTGAGGGCGCCGTTTACTTCCCCGCCCTGGATGCTTGTTAAATAGACTATAAATCTAGAAATACTGACTCACTACTTTTATTTCTACTCATCGCTGCTTGTTTGCAAGTCGCTTCTCAACCAGAACATTCTATTTAGAATCTATTCCCGCACTGGTAAAATCATGGCATAAGAACTCAAAAATAAAGACAACTTCAGAAATGTTTTCTTTGTCTTACTTTGGCCAAAAATAGAATACCATATTTTCCAGACCATAGGGCGCACCGGATTAAAAGGCGCATTGCCGATGAATGGTCTATTTTTGATCTTTTTCCATAAATAAGACGTATTAAAGGAGTCATATTATTAGGGCCCGCATGGCCCATTGTATAAGGACTCCCAAAGGGAGTCCTTATACAATGGGCCATGAGGACCTATTGAATTTGTAAGGTTTTATTTATTCTTTATTCTTCCGCCGCCACTTTAAACTGTGATTTGACCCACTTAACATGCTTCAAAACTCACCATATTTGACCCACACATCAGGACCTGCGAAAATTGCCTTTTAAAAAAAAAAAAAACCGAACCACAAAACTCAAAATTGCGCTCTAGCGCCCCCTACGAAAGAAAAAAAACTAGACTGCCTGTAACTCCCACTAGGAAGGTCGGAGAGACATGAAACAAAAACGTTTATGTAGGTGTGACTTAGACCTAGATTTCATAATAGTATATTCTCAGGCAAAAATCAACAGGAAGTTGGCAATTCCCCCTTCAAGACAAAAAAGTACTAAAAACAGTCACTTTTGCCTCTTTGAGCTGTAATTTGACCACCTTAACATGCTTCAAAACTCACCGAACTTAATACACACATCAGGACCTGCGAAAATTGCCTTTTTTAAAAAAACAACCGAACCACAAAACTCAAAATTGCGCTCTAGCGCCCCCTACGAAAGAAAAAAAACTAGACTGCCTGTAACTCCCACTAGGAAGGTCGGAGAGACATGAAACAAAAACCTTTATGTAGGTGTGACTTAGACCTAGATTTCATAATAGTATATTTTCAGGCAAAAATCAACAGGAAGTTGGCAATTCCCCCTTCAAGACAAAAAAGTACTAAAAACAGTCACTTTTGCCTCTTTGAGCTGTAATTTGACCACCTTAACATGCTTCAAAACTCACCGAACTTAATACACACATCAGGACCTGCGAAAATTGCCTTTTTAAAAAAAAAAACCGAACCACAAAACTCAAAATTGCGCTCTAGCGCCCCCTACGAAAGAAAAAAAACTAGACTGCCTGTAACTCCCACTAGGAAGGTCGGAGAGACATGAAACAAAAACGTTTATGTAGGTGTGACTTAGACCTAGATTTCATAATAGTATATTCTCGGGCAAAAATCAACAGGAAGTTGGCAATTCCCCCTTCAAGACAAAAAAGTACTAAAAACAGTCACTTTTGCCTCTTTGAGCTGTAATTTGACCACCTTAACATGCTTCAAAACTCACCGAACTTAATACACACATCAGGACCTGCGAAAATTGCCTTTTTTAAAAAAACAACCGAACCACAAAACTCAAAATTGCGCTCTAGCGCCCCCTACGAAAGAAAAAAAACTAGACTGCCTGTAACTCCCACTAGGAAGGTCGGAGAGACATGAAACAAAAACCTTTATGTAGGTGTGACTTAGACCTAGATTTCATAATAGTATATTTTCAGGCAAAAATCAACAGGAAGTTGGCAATTCCCCCTTCAAGACAAAAAAGTACTAAAAACAGTCACTTTTGCCTCTTTGAGCTGTAATTTGACCACCTTAACATGCTTCAAAACTCACCGAACTTAATACACACATCAGGACCTGCGAAAATTGCCTTTTTAAAAAAAAACAAACCGAACCACAAAACTCAAAATTGCGCTCTAGCGCCCCCTACGAAAGAAAAAAAACTAGACTGCCTGTAACTCCCACTAGGAAGGTCGGAGAGACATGAAACAAAAACGTTTATGTAGGTGTGACTTAGACCTAGATTTCATAATAGTATATTTTCAGGCAAAAATCAACAGGAAGTTGGCAATTCCCCCTTCAAGACAAAAAAGTACTAAAAACAGTCACTTTTGCCTCTTTGAGCTGTAATTTGACCACCTTAACATGCTTCAAAACTCACCGAACTTAATACACACATCAGGACCTGCGAAAATTGCCTTTTTAAAAAAAAAAACCGAACCACAAAACTCAAAATTGCGCTCTAGCGCCCCCTACGAAAGAAAAAAAACTAGACTGCCTGTAACTCCCACTAGGAAGGTCGGAGAGACATGAAACAAAAACGTTTATGTAGGTGTGACTTAGACCTAGATTTCATAATAGTATATTCTCGGGCAAAAATCAACAGGAAGTTGGCAATTCCCCCTTCAAGACAAAAAAGTACTAAAAACAGTCACTTTTGCCTCTTTGAGCTGTAATTTGACCACCTTAACATGCTTCAAAACTCACCGAACTTAATACACACATCAGGACCTGCGAAAATTGCCTTTTTTAAAAAAAAACCGAACCACAAAACTCAAAATTGCGCTCTAGCGCCCCCTACGAAAGAAAACAAACTAGACTGCCTGTAACTCCCACTAGGAAGGTCGGAGAGACATGAAACAAAAACCTTTATGTAGGTGTGACTTAGACCTAGATTTCATAATAGTATATTCTCGGGCAAAAATCAACAGGAAGTTGGCAATTCCCCCTTCAAGACAAAAAAGTACTAAAAACAGTCACTTTTGCCTCTTTGAGCTGTAATTTGACCACCTTAACATGCTTCAAAACTCACCGAACTTAATACACACATCAGGACCTGCGAAAATTGCCTTTTAAAAAAAAAAAAACCGAACCACAAAACTCAAAATTGCGCTCTAGCGCCCCCTACGAAAGAAAAAAAACTAGACTGCCTGTAACTCCCACTAGGAAGGTCGGAGAGACATGAAACAAAAACCTTTATGTAGGTGTGACTTAGACCTAGATTTCATAATAGTATATTCTCGGGCAAAAATCAACAGGAAGTTGGCAATTCCCCCTTCAAGACAAAAAAGTACTAAAAACAGTCACTTTTGCCTCTTTGAGCTGTAATTTGACCCCCTTAACATGCTTCAAAACTCACCGAACTTAATACACACATCAGGACCTGCGAAAATTGCCTTTTTTAAAAAAAAAAAACGAACCACAAAACTCAAAATTGCGCTCTAGCGCCCCCTACGAAAGAAAAAAAACTAGACTGCCTGTAACTCCCACTAGGAAGGTCGGAGAGACATGAAACAAAAACGTTTATGTAGGTGTGACTTAGACCTAGATTTCATAATAGTATATTCTCAGGCAAAAATCAACAGGAAGTTGGCAATTCCCCCTTCAAGACAAAAAAGTACTAAAAACAGTCACTTTTGCCTATTTGAGCTGTAATTTGACCACCTTAACATGCTTCAAAACTCACCGAACTTAATACACACATCAGGACCTGCGAAAATTGCCTTTTTAAAAAAAAAAACCGAACCACAAAACTCAAAATTGCGCTCTAGCGCCCCCTACGAAAGAAAAAAAACTAGACTGCCTGTAACTCCCACTAGGAAGGTCGGAGAGACATGAAACAAAAACGTTTATGTAGGTGTGACTTAGACCTAGATTTCATAATAGTATATTTTCAGGCAAAAATCAACAGGAAGTTGGCAATTCCCCCTTCAAGACAAAAAAGTACAAAAAACAGTCACTTTTGCCTCTTTGAGCTGTAATTTGACCACCTTAACATGCTTCAAAACTCACCGAACTTAATACACACATCAGGACCTGCGAAAATTGCCTTTTTAAAAAAAAAAAACCGAACCACAAAACTCAAAATTGCGCTCTAGCGCCCCCTACGAAAGAAAAAAAACTAGACTGCCTGTAACTCCCACTAGGAAGGTCGGAGAGATATGAAACAAAAACGTTTATGTAGGTGTGACTTAGACCTAGATTTCATAATAGTATATTTTCAGGCAAAAATCAACAGGAAGTTGGCAATTCCCCCTTCAAGACAAAAAAGTACTAAAAACAGTCACTTTTGCCTCTTTGAGCTGTAATTTGACCACCTTAACATGCTTCAAAACTCACCGAACTTAATACACACATCAGGACCTGCGAAAATTGCCTTTTAAAAAAAAAAAAAACCGAACCACAAAACTCAAAATTGCGCTCTAGCGCCCCCTACGAAAGAAAAAAAACTAGACTGCCTGTAACTCCCACTAGGAAGGTCGGAGAGACATGAAACAAAAACGTTTATGTAGGTGTGACTTAGACCTAGATTTCATAATAGTATATTCTCAGGCAAAAATCAACAGGAAGTTGGCAATTCCCCCTTCAAGACAAAAAAGTACTAAAAACAGTCACTTTTGCCTCTTTGAGCTGTAATTTGACCACCTTAACATGCTTCAAAACTCACCGAACTTAATACACACATCAGGACCTGCGAAAATTGCCTTTTTTAAAAAAACAACCGAACCACAAAACTCAAAATTGCGCTCTAGCGCCCCCTACGAAAGAAAAAAAACTAGACTGCCTGTAACTCCCACTAGGAAGGTCGGAGAGACATGAAACAAAAACCTTTATGTAGGTGTGACTTAGACCTAGATTTCATAATAGTATATTTTCAGGCAAAAATCAACAGGAAGTTGGCAATTCCCCCTTCAAGACAAAAAAGTACTAAAAACAGTCACTTTTGCCTCTTTGAGCTGTAATTTGACCACCTTAACATGCTTCAAAACTCACCGAACTTAATACACACATCAGGACCTGCGAAAATTGCCTTTTTAAAAAAAAAAACCGAACCACAAAACTCAAAATTGCGCTCTAGCGCCCCCTACGAAAGAAAAAAAACTAGACTGCCTGTAACTCCCACTAGGAAGGTCGGAGAGACATGAAACAAAAACGTTTATGTAGGTGTGACTTAGACCTAGATTTCATAATAGTATATTCTCGGGCAAAAATCAACAGGAAGTTGGCAATTCCCCCTTCAAGACAAAAAAGTACTAAAAACAGTCACTTTTGCCTCTTTGAGCTGTAATTTGACCACCTTAACATGCTTCAAAACTCACCGAACTTAATACACACATCAGGACCTGCGAAAATTGCCTTTTTTAAAAAAACAACCGAACCACAAAACTCAAAATTGCGCTCTAGCGCCCCCTACGAAAGAAAAAAAACTAGACTGCCTGTAACTCCCACTAGGAAGGTCGGAGAGACATGAAACAAAAACCTTTATGTAGGTGTGACTTAGACCTAGATTTCATAATAGTATATTTTCAGGCAAAAATCAACAGGAAGTTGGCAATTCCCCCTTCAAGACAAAAAAGTACTAAAAACAGTCACTTTTGCCTCTTTGAGCTGTAATTTGACCACCTTAACATGCTTCAAAACTCACCGAACTTAATACACACATCAGGACCTGCGAAAATTGCCTTTTTAAAAAAAAACAAACCGAACCACAAAACTCAAAATTGCGCTCTAGCGCCCCCTACGAAAGAAAAAAAACTAGACTGCCTGTAACTCCCACTAGGAAGGTCGGAGAGACATGAAACAAAAACGTTTATGTAGGTGTGACTTAGACCTAGATTTCATAATAGTATATTTTCAGGCAAAAATCAACAGGAAGTTGGCAATTCCCCCTTCAAGACAAAAAAGTACTAAAAACAGTCACTTTTGCCTCTTTGAGCTGTAATTTGACCACCTTAACATGCTTCAAAACTCACCGAACTTAATACACACATCAGGACCTGCGAAAATTGCCTTTTTAAAAAAAAAAACCGAACCACAAAACTCAAAATTGCGCTCTAGCGCCCCCTACGAAAGAAAAAAAACTAGACTGCCTGTAACTCCCACTAGGAAGGTCGGAGAGACATGAAACAAAAACGTTTATGTAGGTGTGACTTAGACCTAGATTTCATAATAGTATATTCTCGGGCAAAAATCAACAGGAAGTTGGCAATTCCCCCTTCAAGACAAAAAAGTACTAAAAACAGTCACTTTTGCCTCTTTGAGCTGTAATTTGACCACCTTAACATGCTTCAAAACTCACCGAACTTAATACACACATCAGGACCTGCGAAAATTGCCTTTTTTAAAAAAAAACCGAACCACAAAACTCAAAATTGCGCTCTAGCGCCCCCTACGAAAGAAAACAAACTAGACTGCCTGTAACTCCCACTAGGAAGGTCGGAGAGACATGAAACAAAAACCTTTATGTAGGTGTGACTTAGACCTAGATTTCATAATAGTATATTCTCGGGCAAAAATCAACAGGAAGTTGGCAATTCCCCCTTCAAGACAAAAAAGTACTAAAAACAGTCACTTTTGCCTCTTTGAGCTGTAATTTGACCACCTTAACATGCTTCAAAACTCACCGAACTTAATACACACATCAGGACCTGCGAAAATTGCCTTTTAAAAAAAAAAAAACCGAACCACAAAACTCAAAATTGCGCTCTAGCGCCCCCTACGAAAGAAAAAAAACTAGACTGCCTGTAACTCCCACTAGGAAGGTCGGAGAGACATGAAACAAAAACCTTTATGTAGGTGTGACTTAGACCTAGATTTCATAATAGTATATTCTCGGGCAAAAATCAACAGGAAGTTGGCAATTCCCCCTTCAAGACAAAAAAGTACTAAAAACAGTCACTTTTGCCTCTTTGAGCTGTAATTTGACCCCCTTAACATGCTTCAAAACTCACCGAACTTAATACACACATCAGGACCTGCGAAAATTGCCTTTTTTAAAAAAAAAAAACGAACCACAAAACTCAAAATTGCGCTCTAGCGCCCCCTACGAAAGAAAAAAAACTAGACTGCCTGTAACTCCCACTAGGAAGGTCGGAGAGACATGAAACAAAAACGTTTATGTAGGTGTGACTTAGACCTAGATTTCATAATAGTATATTCTCAGGCAAAAATCAACAGGAAGTTGGCAATTCCCCCTTCAAGACAAAAAAGTACTAAAAACAGTCACTTTTGCCTATTTGAGCTGTAATTTGACCACCTTAACATGCTTCAAAACTCACCGAACTTAATACACACATCAGGACCTGCGAAAATTGCCTTTTTAAAAAAAAAAACCGAACCACAAAACTCAAAATTGCGCTCTAGCGCCCCCTACGAAAGAAAAAAAACTAGACTGCCTGTAACTCCCACTAGGAAGGTCGGAGAGACATGAAACAAAAACGTTTATGTAGGTGTGACTTAGACCTAGATTTCATAATAGTATATTTTCAGGCAAAAATCAACAGGAAGTTGGCAATTCCCCCTTCAAGACAAAAAAGTACAAAAAACAGTCACTTTTGCCTCTTTGAGCTGTAATTTGACCACCTTAACATGCTTCAAAACTCACCGAACTTAATACACACATCAGGACCTGCGAAAATTGCCTTTTTAAAAAAAAAAAACCGAACCACAAAACTCAAAATTGCGCTCTAGCGCCCCCTACGAAAGAAAAAAAACTAGACTGCCTGTAACTCCCACTAGGAAGGTCGGAGAGATATGAAACAAAAACGTTTATGTAGGTGTGACTTAGACCTAGATTTCATAATAGTATATTTTCAGGCAAAAATCAACAGGAAGTTGGCAATTCCCCCTTCAAGACAAAAAAGTACTAAAAACAGTCACTTTTGCCTCTTTGAGCTGTAATTTGACCACCTTAACATGCTTCAAAACTCACCGAACTTAATACACACATCAGGACCTGCGAAAATTGCCTTTTTAAAAAAAAAAACGAACCACAAAACTCAAAATTGCGCTCTAGCGCCCCCTACGAAAGAAAAAAAACTAGACTGCCTGTAACTCCCACTAGGAAGGTCGGAGAGACATGAAACAAAAACCTTTATGTAAGTGTGACTTAGACCTAGATTTCATAATAGTATATTCTCGGGCAAAAATCAACAGGAAGTTGGCAATTCCCCCTTCAAGACAAAAAAGTACTAAAAACAGTCACTTTTGCCTCTTTGAGCTGTAATTTGACCACCTTAACATGCTTCAAAACTCACCGAACTTAATACACACATCAGGACCTGCGAAAATTGCCTTTTTAAAAAAAAAAAACCGAACCACAAAACTCAAAATTGCGCTCTAGCGCCCCCTACGAAAGAAAAAAGACTAGACTGCCTGTAACTCCCACTAGGAAGGTCGGAGAGACATGAAACAAAAACCTTTATGTAGGTGTGACTTAGACCTAGATTTCATAATAGTATATTCTCAGGCAAAAATCAACAGGAAGTTGGCAATTCCCCCTTCAAGACAAAAAAGTACTAAAAACAGTCACTTTTGCCTCTTTGAGCTGTAATTTGACCACCTTAACATGCTTCAAAACTCACCGAACTTAATACACACATCAGGACCTGCGAAAATTGCCTTTTTAAAAAAAAAAACGAACCACAAAACTCAAAATTGCGCTCCAGCGCCCCCTACGAAAGAAAAAAAACTAGACTGCCTGTAACTCCCACTAGGAAGGTCGGAGAGACATGAAACAAAAACGTTTATGTAGGTGTGACTTAGACCTAGATTTCATAATAGTATATTTTCAGGCAAAAATCAACAGGAAGTTGGCAATTCCCCCTTCAAGACAAAAAAGTACTAAAAACAGTCACTTTTGCCTCTTTGAGCTGTAATTTGACCCCCTTAACATGCTTCAAAACTCACCGAACTTAATACACACATCAGGACCTGCGAAAATTGCCTTTTTAAAAAAAAAAACGAACCACAAAACTCAAAATTGCGCTCTAGCGCCCCCTACGAAAGAAAAAAAACTAGACTGCCTGTAACTCCCACTAGGAAGGTCGGAGAGACATGAAACAAAAACGTTTATGTAGGTGTGACTTAGACCTAGATTTCACAATAGTATATTTTCAGGCAAAAATCAACAGGAAGTTGGCAATTCCCCCTTCAAGACAAAAAAGTACTAAAAACAGTCACTTTTGCCTCTTTGAGCTGTAATTTGACCCCCTTAACATGCTTCAAAACTCACCGAACTTAATACACACATCAGGACCTGCGAAAATTGCCTTTTTAAAAAAAAAACCGAACCACAAAACTCAAAATTGCGCTCTAGCGCCCCCTACGAAAGAAAAAAAACTAGACTGCCTGTAACTCCCACTAGGAAGGTCGGAGAGACATGAAACAAAAACCTTTATGTAGGTGTGACTTAGACCTAGATTTCATAATAGTATATTCTCAGGCAAAAATCAACAAGAAGTTGGCAATTCCCCCTTCAAGACAAAAAAGTACTAAAAACAGTCACTTTTGCCTCTTTGAGCTGTAATTTGACCCCCTTAACATGCTTCAAAACTCACCGAACTTAATACACACATCAGGACCTGCGAAAATTGCCTTTTTAAAAAAAAAAACGAACCACAAAACTCAAAATTGCGCTCTAGCGCCCCCTACGAAAGAAAAACAACTAGACTGCCTGTAACTCCCACTAGGAAGGTCGGAGAGACATGAAACAAAAACGTTTATGTAGGTGTGACTTAGACCTAGATTTCATAATAGTATATTTTCAGGCAAAAATCAACAGGAAGTTGGCAATTCCCCCTTCAAGACAAAAAAGTACTAAAAACAGTCACTTTTGCCTCTTTGAGCTGTAATTTGACCACCTTAACATGCTTCAAAACTCACCGAACTTAATACACACATCAGGACCTGCGAAAATTGCCTTTTAAAAAAAAAAACCGAACCACAAAACTCAAAATTGCGCTCTAGCGCCCCCTACGAAAGAAAAAAAACTAGACTGCCTGTAACTCCCACTAGGAAGGTCGGAGAGACATGAAACAAAAACCTTTATGTAGGTGTGACTTAGACCTAGATTTCATAATAGTATATTTTCAGGCAAAAATCAACAGGAAGTTGGCAATTCCCCCTTCAAGACAAAAAAGTACTAAAAACAGTCACTTTTGCCTCTTTGAGCTGTAATTTGACCCCCTTAACATGCTTCAAAACTCACCGAACTTAATACACACATCAGGACCTGCGAAAATTGCCTTTTAAAAAAAAAAACCGAACCACAAAACTCAAAATTGCGCTCTAGCGCCCCCTACGAAAGAAAAAAAACTAGACTGCCTGTAACTCCCACTAGGAAGGTCGGAGAGACATGAAACAAAAACCTTTATGTAGGTGTGACTTAGACCTAGATTTCATAATAGTATATTTTCAGGCAAAAATCAACAGGAAGTTGGCAATTCCCCCTTCAAGACAAAAAAGTACTAAAAACAGTCACTTTTGCCTCTTTGAGCTGTAATTTGACCCCCTTAACATGCTTCAAAACTCACCGAACTTAATACACACATCAGGACCTGCGAAAATTGCCTTTTTAAAAAAAAAACCGAACCACAAAACTCAAAATTGCGCTCTAGCGCCCCCTACGAAAGAAAAAAAACTAGACTGCCTGTAACTCCCACTAGGAAGGTCGGAGAGACATGAAACAAAAACCTTTATGTAGGTGTGACTTAGACCTAGATTTCATAATAGTATATTTTCAGGCAAAAATCAACAGGAAGTTGGCAATTCCCCCTTCAAGACAAAAAAGTACAAAAAACAGTCACTTTTGCCTCTTTGAGCTGTAATTTGACCACCTTAACATGCTTCAAAACTCACCGAACTTAATACACACATCAGGACCTGCGAAAATTGCCTTTTTAAAAAAAAAACCGAACCACAAAACTCAAAATTGCGCTCTAGCGCCCCCTACGAAAGAAAAAAACTAGACTGCCTGTAACTCCCACTAGGAAGGTCGGAGAGACATGAAACAAAAACCTTTATGTAGGTGTGACTTAGACCTAGATTTCATAATAGTATATTCTCAGGCAAAAATCAACAGGAAGTTGGCAATTCCCCCTTCAAGACAAAAAAGTACTAAAAACAGTCACTTTTGCCTCTTTGAGCTGTAATTTGACCCCCTTAACATGCTTCAAAACTCACCGAACTTAATACACACATCAGGACCTGCGAAAATTGCCTTTTTAAAAAAAAAACCGAACCACAAAACTCACAATTGCGTTCTAGCGCCCCCTACGAAAAAAAAAAACTAGACTGCCTGTAACTCCCACTAGGAAGGTCGGAGAGACATGAAACAAAAACGTTTATGTAGGTGTGACTTAGACCTAGATTTCATAATAGTATATTCTCAGGCAAAAATCAACAGGAAGTTGGCAATTCCCCCTTCAAGACAAAAAAGTACTAAAAACAGTCACTTTTGCCTCTTTGAGCTGTAATTTGACCCCCTTAACATGCTTCAAAACTCACCGAACTTAATACACACATCAGGACCTGCGAAAATTGCCTTTAAAAAAAAAAAACCGAACCACAAAACTCAAAATTGCGCTCTAGCGCCCCCTACGAAAGAAAAAAAACTAGACTGCCTGTAACTCCCACTAGGAAGGTCGGAGAGACATGAAACAAAAACCTTTATGTAGGTGTGACTTAGACCTAGATTTCATAATAGTATATTCTCAGGCAAAAATCAACAGGAAGTTGGCAATTCCCCCTTCAAGACAAAAAAGTACTAAAAACAGTCACTTTTGCCTCTTTGAGCTGTAATTTGACCCCCTTAACATGCTTCAAAACTCACCGAACTTAATACACACATCAGGACCTGCGAAAATTGCCTTTTTAAAAAAAAAAACCGAACCACAAAACTCAAAATTGCGCTCTAGCGCCCCCTACGAAAAATAAAAACTAGACTGCCTGTAACTCCCACTAGGAAGGTCGGAGAGACATGAAACAAAAACCTTTATGTAGGTGTGACTTAGACCTAGATTTCATAATAGTATATTCTCAGGCAAAAATCAACAGGAAGTTGGCAATTCCCCCTTCAAGACAAAAAAGTACTAAAAACAGTCACTTTTGCCTCTTTGAGCTGTAATTTGACCCCCTTAACATGCTTCAAAACTCACCGAACTTAATACACACATCAGGACCTGCGAAAATTGCCTTTAAAAAAAAAAAAACGAACCACAAAACTCAAAATTGCGCTCTAGCGCCCCCTACGAAAGAAAAACAACTAGACTGCCTGTAACTCCCACTAGGAAGGTCGGAGAGACATGAAACAAAAACCTTTATGTAGGTGTGACTTAGACCTAGATTTCATAATAGTATATTCTCAGGCAAAAATCAACAGGAAGTTGGCAATTCCCCCTTCAAGACAAAAAAAGTACTAAAAACAGTCACTTTTGCCTCTTTGAGCTGTAATTTGACCCCCTTAACATGCTTCAAAACTCACCGAACTGAACACACACATCAGGACTGGCAAAAATTGTGATCTAATAAAAAAACCTAACCCCAAATCTCAAAATTGTGCTCTAGCGCAATTTTTTAATGAAACGCACAAAAAACTGCTCCTCGGATGAAAAAACTGACAAAACTGCCTGTAACTCTCCCTGGGAAGTTCGGAGAGACATGAAACAAAAACCTCTATGTAGGTCTCACTTAGACCTACATTTCATAAATTGACAACCCCCAGCAAAAATCAACAGGAAGTTTGCTATTCCCCCTTCAAAACAATTTTTTTGTAAAAACCGGTCACCTTCCTTCAAAAACGAACTCCTCTGAGCGCGTTTGTCGTTTCGGCTTCAAACTAACACAGGAGAGAGATTAAACCCTTGTGTATAAAATAACAGAACAGCTTTTTAATACCTGCTCCGGTTTTGATTTTATGACTCTTCAAAGACCCGCTGCGCTGATGCTGCTACGCTGCTGTTTTTTTAAGATGGCTGCTTAAAAGCAGGAAGCACCAACGTGCCCACACAATGCAGACAAGGTAGGTACACTAGACAAAAGTCTTGGGACACTTCAGACTAAAAGTAGACAAAAGTATTGGGACACTTAGGACTAGCACCTGCCAAATACGCGGGCCCGACCAACGCTGCTTGCAGCTTTAATTATGATTTTTTTTCTAAATGTAAAAGACTTCCTTGTGGTCTACATAACATGTGATGGTGGTTCTTTGCTCAAAATGTTGCATGGACATCATCTTCAAGTCACTTTTTGACCGTTTTATGGGCTTATTTACGTGCCTCCACTTGGACAGCGTCTTCTCCCCGTCATCTTTGTTGTAGCGGTGTAGCGTGCAAGGACGGGAGTGGAAGAAGGGTCAAAAGATGGCGCTAACTGTTTTAATGACATTCAGACTTTACTTCAATCATCCGTGGCTCACTAGTCCAACAACAACAAGGCCGGAAATGTGTCCCGTGGAAAAAACGTCCGACCGGAACTCTCTAATAAGTAAAGTTCCTTGGGTGAATAAAGTAAACTCACTACACCGGTATGTTTTAGTGCTTTCATGGCGAGTTTACTGACAGATATAAGTAAGAACTTTACACTACTTTATATTAGAAATGGCAACAGCGGAGGATGAATGTCACATAACAAGAAGATAGAGAAAATGTAGAAACTTATCGACTACGGACTACAATGGCGCACATTTTCAGGACTTATGCAGATCCCAAATACAGATCAGCAGGTACCAAAGGGTAAGAAAAGTTGCTTTTGCATAATATTACCAAACAAAACGCCAGATAATATGTCTTACCTTATACACACACCATAATAATACTCCTATGTTAAAGCAAAGTACAATCCATCAAGCGGTGTGGCTTCATAGCTTACCAAAGTCCTACTAAAACATTGTGACAGATTTTTGAGCACTGTGTGTAATGTTCTGAATGGAACTGTGGAGGGGGGCGTGGTCTGCGGGCCTGCCGCAGAGCGGGGTGTGGAAGGACCGGCCTCGAAGCACAGCTGGCAGGTGATTGGATTACCCAGCTGGGGCCGATCATCCAATCATCTGCCATGCTTATTAGCAGCAGCCGGGACGAGACAAGTCAGTTGGAGTTGGAGCTAGAGGAGCCACACATCCGCACGAGACCACGCCGTAAGCGGAAGAGCAACCGAAAGACTGAAAAGTTGATGAAAAAGAGTGCTGACCTGGCGCGTGTGTGCAGAATACAACATTGTTGCACCAGACTACCGGGCTCACGAGAGGATCTTTGAGGTCAGAAAAAATGTTTTGGTGTTGTTTACTGGCATCATCTTGCAGTCTACACGTATCTCTTATGTGTGACTGCCATCTACTGGTCACACTTATCATTACGCCGTGTACCAAATATAACAGCTTCGAGGTCGGTAAGCACAACCAGGATCATTCCGTACATTAGGCGCACCGGGTTATAAGGCGCACTGTTGATTTTTCAAAAAAATGAAAGGATTTTAAGTGCGCCTTATAGTCCGAAAAAAATGCGGTAAGCACATTCTGGAAATGTTCATATTATAAATAACCGGAGCAGTTGGAAAAAAAGCGCTTCTGTCATTGTAATCACAAGGGTTCAATCTCTCTCCTGTGTTAGTTTGAAGGCGAAACGAGAAACGCGCTCAGAGGAGTTCGTTTTTGAAGGAATTTGACCGGTTTTTACAAAAAACTTGTTTTGAAGGGGGAATAGCAAACTTCCTGTTGATTTTTGCTGGGGGTTGTCAATTTATGAAATGTAGGTCTAAGTGAGACCTACATAGAGGTTTTTGTTGCATGTCTCTCCGACCTTCCCAGTGGGAGTTACAGGCAGTTTTGTCATTTTTTTTCTTCCGAGGAGCAGTTTTTTTTGTGTTTTATTAAAAAATTGCAGTAGAGCGCAATTTTGAGATTTGGGGTTAGGTTTTTTTTTTTTTAGATCGCAATGTTTGCCAGTCCTGATGTGTGCGTTCAGTTTGGTGAGTTTTGAAGCATGTTAAGGGGGTCAAATTACAGCTCAAAGAGGCAAAAGTGACTGTTTTTAGTACTTTTTTGTCTTGAAGGGGGAATTGCCAACTTCCTGTTGATTTTAGCCCGAGAATGTACCATGATGAAATCTAGATCTGAGTCAGACCTACATAGAGGTTTTTGTTTCATGTCTCTCCGACCTTCCCAGTGGGAGTTACAGGCAGTTTTGTCATTTTTTTCTTCCGAGGAGCAGTTTTTTTTGCGTTTTATTAAAAAATTGCAGTAGAGCGCAATTTTGAGATTTGGGGTCAGGTTTTTTTTTTTTAGATCGCAATGTTTGCCAGTCCTGATGTGTGCGTTCAGTTTGGTGAGTTTTGAAGCATGTTAAGGGGGTCAAATTACAGCTCAAAGAGGCAAAAGTGACTGTTTTTAGTACTTTTTTGTCTTGAAGGGGGAATTGCCAACTTCCTGTTGATTTTAGCCCGAGAATGTACCATTATGAAATCTAGATCTGAGTCAGACCTACATAGAGGTTTTTGTTTCATGTCTCTCCGACCTTCCCAGTGGGAGTTACAGGCAGTTTTGTCATTTTTTTCTTCCGAAGAGCAGTTTTTTTTGCGTTTTATTAAAAAATTGCAGTAGAGCGCAATTTTGAGATTTGGGGTTAGGTTTTTTTTTTTTAGATCGCAATGTTTGCCAGTCCTGATGTGTGTGTTCAGTTCGGTGAGTTTTGAAGCATGTTAAGGGGGTCAAATTACAGCTCAAAGAGGCAAAAGTGACTGTTTTTAGTACTTTTTTGTCTTGAAGGGGGAATTGCCAAATTCCTGTTGATTTTAGCCCGAGAATGTACCATTATGAAATCTAGATCTGAGTCAGACCTACATAGAGGTTTTTGTTTCATGTCTCTCCGACCTTCCCAGTGGGAGTTACAGGCAGTTTTGTCATTTTTTCTTCTTCCGAGGAGCAGTTTTTTTTGCGTTTTATTAAAAATTGCGGTAGAGCGCAATTTTGAGATTTGGGGTCAGGTTTTTTTTTTAGATCGCAATGTTTGCCAGTCCTGATGTGTGCGTTCAGTTTGGTGAGTTTTGAAGCATGTTAAGGGGGTCAAATTACAGCTCAAAGAGGCAAAAGTGACTGTTTTTAGTACTTTTTTGTCTTGAAGGGGGAATTGCCAACTTCCTGTTGATTTTAGCCCGAGAATGTACCATGATGAAATCTAGATCTGAGTCAGACCTACATAGAGGTTTTTGTTTCATGTCTCTCCGACCTTCCTAGTGGGAGTTACAGGCAGTCTAGTTTTTTTTTTTTTCCTAGGGGGCGCTAGAGCGCAATTTTGAGTTTTGGGGTTCGGTTTTTTTTTATTTTGGCCCGCATGGCCCATTGCAAAAGGACTCCCGCATGGGCCATGCGGGCCCTATAAACATTGATTGATTGATTGATCTTCTTGGCAAAACACTTCCAAGCTAGTTGAAAATTTGTGTTGTTTGACTTTCCGCGGCCATACACTTTACAGCCGTGTTACTTGATATGTGAGACATGCTAACTGTTAGCATGACATCGTTAGCACACATGCTAAGTGCTGCATTTTTTAATGTAAGCGTGCTAATGTTGTAGGCTAGCTCTGAAAATCATTTTGAACAGTTACATCTCAAATTCACGGATTCGGACGCTCAGAACGTCAAAATATCCGCGGGAATTTTCTAGTTTACCAGTACGAGTCATGTCATAATCATCACTTCCTCAGCATACAGTCGCTGTGTGTGTGTGTGTGTGTGTGTGTGTGTGTGTGTGTGTGTGTGTGTGTGTGTGTGTGCCCACGCCAGGTAATTTCCTCATCGGATCATCTCGCTCAATACGTCAAAACCTGTCAATCAAAGTCATCCAGGCTTACCGGGTTCCTCCTCATGGCTCCTCCCACCGCCCGCGCCGCTCCGGGCTGTCCCGCCATCTCAGCCAGGCGCTTGTAGGAGACCGTCTCCCCGGTCTTCACGTGGCTCAGGAGGACGTGCAGCACGCGGCTGGTGAAGGTATCTGCGGGGGGGGGGTGAATGCATTTATTATTAAAAGTAGAATTGGCTCAATTTTTTTGTTTCATCTGACATCACCTAGACAAAGATAAGACCTTCTGGAGGAAAGTTCTGTGGTCAGGTGAAACAAAAATAGAGCTGTTTGGCCAAAATAATCAGGAAAATATTTGGAGGAAAAAAAAGGTGAGGCCTTTAACCCCAGGAACACCATGCCTACCGCAGTGTTTCCCCCAGAAAATGTGTTAGTTAAGGTGGTGACTCTCCAGGGGGTGAGTGGGTGTAAGGATCGGTGTAACTCGGCCTGTCGCCATCACGTCTCCACCTTGTCGCTGCCACCACCGCCTGGGGGGGGGGGGGCAATAGACTACAAACTGTGGTGAAGTAGGCCGGCTTCGTCGCGTGAAAAAGCCTACAACTTTTGGTTGTGTTTTCTGCTCCATTTATAAGCCGCGCCTTCAATGAACGGCATATTTCAAAACTTTGTCCACCTATAAGCCGCCCCGTGTTGTAAGCCGCATCTAACTGCGCTAAAGGAATGTCAAAAAAACAGTCAGATAGGTCAGTCAAACTTTAATAATATATTAAAACCAGCGTGATGTGGGCGCGCATGGAATCGTATATCAACATGGACAGAGCTGCGTGAAAAAAGCCACCCGGCCTCTTCGCGTAAACTTAAACTTACCTTAACCACTCGCTCATCTTTTCTTCATCCATCCCTTCGAGTTAGCTTTTATGATGACACCGGCTGGAAAGGTCTCTTTTGGCAAGGTCTTCCTTTTGAATATCACCATGGGTGGAAGTTTCTGGCCATTAGCATGGCAAGCTAGAACCACAGTGAAGGATGACTTCTCATTCCCTGTGGTGCGAATATTCACCGTACGTGCTCCCGTTGTATCCACAGTGCGGTTCACAGGAATATCAGTTGCTGTGAAATAGTAATCCGTGTGCGGATGGAGAGATTGCGTCTTTTCATGAACCGGATCCCTGTCGCTTAGTAGGAGCCATTTTGTGGTCTTTACAGATGTAAACACACAAAGGAAATGAAACGTACGGTAATATCCGCGCGCTTTTTCTTCTTCTACGCGGGCGGGTGGTTGCTTACAGTAGAAGAAGAAGCGCTTCCTGTTCTATGGGGGCGGGTGCTTACCTTGGCGGTTGCTTGCGTAGAAGAAGAAGCGCTTCCTGTTCTACCGGGAAAAAAGATGGCGGCTGTTTACCGAAGTTGCGAGACCAAAACTTTATGAAAATGAATCTTAATATTAATCCATATATAAAGCGCACCGGGTTATAAGGCACACTGTCAGCTTTTGAGAAAATTTGTGGTTTTTAGGTGCGCCTTATAGTGCGGAAAATACGGTAAGTAAAAACAAAACAGTCCTAGTTACCTGAGATACTAAATCCGTCATTATTATGACTTAGTAATTTACTAAGTCAAAATAATGACTTACAAAGTCAAATTAATGACTTACTGTAAGTTCATTTTCGGTACAGTAAGAAAACAACAAAATAATACATTTTTTGGTTATTTATTTACCAAATTTGTAAACAATGGCTTTATCCTTTTAACATTGGGAACACGATAATAATTCTGCCCACGTTAATCAACAATAAACTGCCTCAAGTTGTTGCTCAGATTAAATAAAATGACAAAACTTTTCTTCTACATATAAAAAGTGCAACATTAAACAGTTTCATGTCAACTCATCATGCTTCATTTATTACAGCATTTGGGAAGCCTGTAGTTGATTTTTATTATGTAAATGTTATATTTGTATCAACATGTGATAGCAGGGACCCTGCCATTCAAAACTAAGCTGCTCCATTAGTAATGATTAATGTAACTATAGTTGAAAACCATAGCAATAGGTGAGACTATTCATCCCTGAACACCATGGAGTTCATGTAGGCTTAATGATGCACTTGACGTTTTTTTGAATGCATTTTTAAAGTGATTTAGAGGTAGAGTTGATTGCTATCATTAGCTGCATTGCTAGCCACCTAGAACCAGACGAGTTTTCCATTTTGGTCTTCTTCTCTTTCATAATGATTGTGAACGACAGGGAAAATTCCCCCCAAAAAAGTGCATTACCCCTCTAAGGGTGCACAAGGGTCAAAAGACTGGATTTGCCAACGTCACATGAAGTCTGTAGTTGATTTTTATTATGTAAATGTTATATTTTTATCAACATGTGATAGCAGGGACCCTGCCATTCAAAACTAAGCTGCTACATTACTAATGATTAATGTAACTATAGTTGAAAACAATAGCAATAGGTGAGACTATTCATCCCTGAACACCATGGAGTTCATGTAGGCTTATAGATGCACTTACATTATTATATCAACCATTAGAGACAGAAACTCTTCATTTAACATAATGTCCTTTTTTGCTGCTTCAACACAGCTCAATCAACACAGAAAAAGGTAGAGTGAAATAACTTAGTTGTTAACTGTAGGTCAATAATGATTGTCTTTCTCTCAGACAGACAGTGCTTTGCTGTCAAAAATAATTGCTCAGGCCTGTTATGCAGGTTACAGAGCGTAAATGAAGTATTGTTGACGTTTTTTTGAATGCATTTTTAAAGTGATTAAGAGGTAGAATTGATTGCTATCATTAGCTGCATTGCTAGCCACCTAGAACCAGACGAGTTTTACATTGCGGTCTTCTTCTCTTTCATAATGATTGTGAACGACAGGGAAAATTCCCCCCAAAAAAGTGCATTACCCCTCTAAGGGTGCACAAGGGTCAAAAGACTGGATTTGCCAACGTCACATGAAGTCTGTAGTTGATTGTTATTATGTAAATGTTATATTTGTATCAACATGTGATAGCAGGGACCCTGCCATTCAAAACTAAGCTGCTCCATTACTAATGATTAATGTAACTATAGTTGAAAACAATAGCAATAGGTGAGATTATTCATCCCTGAACACCATGGAGTTCATGTAGGCTTATAGATGCACTTACATTATTATATCAACTATTAGAGACAGAAACTCTTCATTTAACATAATGTCCTTTTTTGCTGCTTCAACACAGCTCAATCAACACAGAAAAAGGTAGAGTGAAATAACTTAGTTGTTAACTGTAGGTCAATAATGATTGTCTTTCTCTCAGACAGACAGTGCTTTGCTGTCAAAAATAATTGCTCAGGCTTGTTATGCAGGTTACAGAACGTAAATGAAGTATTGTTGACGTTTTTTTGAATGCATTTTTAAAGTGATTAAGAGGTAGAGTTGATTGCTATCATTAGCTGCATTGCTAGCCACCTAGAACCAGACGAGTTTTACATTTTGGTCTTCTTCTCTTTCATAATGATTGTGAACGACAGGGAAAACCCCCCCCAAAAAAGTGCAGTTCCCCTCTAAGGGTGCACAAGGGTCAAAAGACTGGATTTGCCAACGTCACATGAAGGCTGGGCAAACTTGTCGTCAGTATGCGGCCAAATAGCTAAATTTTTGTTTCATCTGACATCACATGGACAAAGATAAGACCTTCTGGAGGAAAGTTCTGTGGTTAGATGAAACAAAAATTGAGCCGTTTGGCCACAATACCCAACAATATGTAGGCCTTTAATCCAAGGAACACCATACCTACCGTCAAGCATGGTGGTGGTAGTATTATGCTCTGGGCCTGTTTTGCTGCCAATGGAACTGCTGCTTTACAGAGAGTAAATGGGACAATGAAAAAGGAGGATTACCTCCAAATTGTTTAGGACAAGCTAAAATCATCAGCTCAGAGGTTGGGTCTTGGGCGCAGTTGGGTGTCGACCCCAAACACACGTCAAAAGTGGTAAAGGAATGGCTAAATCAGGCGAGAATGAATGTTTTAGAATGGCCCTTCCCAAAGTCCTGACTTAAACGTGTGGACAATGCTGAAGAAACAAGTTAAACAACACCAATTTTGTCAAGAGGAGTGGTCAAAAATTCAAGCAGAAGCTTGTGGATGGCTACCAAAAGTGTCTTATTGCAGGTAAACTTGCCAAGGGACATGTAAGCAAATATTAACATTGCTGTATGTATACTCCAACCTCCGAGAATAAAGCTACGAACAATGGGAGACCGGGCTTTCTGCTCCGTCGCTCCCAGTCTGTGGAACGCTCTCCCTGACCACTTGAGGGCACCACAGACTGCGGATGCTTTTAAAAAAGGCTTAAAACCCTTCTTTTTTTTTTTTTTAAACATTTTTTTAGATATATGCATACTAGTTTTAGCTTTTGTTTTGTTCTAGTTTTTATTTTTATTTATTTTTTTATAATCTTTTTTTATTTTATTTTTTTTGTTAAATTTTTATTTTTTATACACTGTAGCACTTTAAGGTTGTTTACTCAATGTAAAGTGCTTTTTACAAATAAAATCTATTATTATTATTATTACTACTTTTGACCCAGCAGATTTGCTCACATTTTATTTTTTTTTTTAAATAAATGCTTTCTTTTAGTTGACCTTGTACCAGTCAATCTGTGCCGTCATGAACTTCTACCTGACCCTATCCAAACTTCTAATCAATTCTTCAATCAATCCATCTATTATAATGAGTCAGAAAAGGTTGGAAAGGAAGCTAACACTACTAGCTGTGTTCACTTACCAGAGACAAAGTGTTCACAGCACAGTCTGGGGTGTTCTGTAGAAACTGAAACTTTTATTAGTAGATTAAAGTTCAAGTTAAAGTACCAATGATTGTCACACACACACTAGGTGTGGCGAAATTATTCCCTGCATTTGACCCGTCACACTTGATCACACCCCTGGGAGGTAAGGGGAGCAGTGAGCAGCAGCGGTGGCCGCGCCCGGGAATAATTTTTTGGTGATTTAACCCCCAATTCCAACCCTTGAAGCTGAGTGCCAAGCAGGGAGGTAACGGGTCTCATATTTATAGTCTTTGATATGACTCAGCCGGGGTTTAGACTCTTATTTTTTTGTGTTAGAGTGATTGGAGCACAAAAAAACATTCATGAAGTTTGGTTCTCTACTGGGTCAAAAGTATACATACAGCAATGTTAATATTTGCTTACATGTCCCTTGGCAAGTTTCACCGCTTTTGGTAGCCATCCACAAGCTTCTGCTTGAATTTTTGACCACTCCAATTGGTGCAGTTCAGCTAAATGTGTTAATTTTCTAACATGGACTTGTTTCTTCAGCATTGTCCACACGTTTGGGAAGGCCATTCTAAAACATTCATTCTAGCCTGATTTAGCCATTTCTTTACCACTTTTGACGTGTGTTTGGGGTCATTGTCCTGTTGGAACACCCAACTGTGCCCAAGACCCAACCTCCGGGGTGAGGATTTTAGCTTGTCCTGAAGAATTTGGAGGTAATCCTCCTTTTTTCATTGGGTATTGTGGCCAAACAGCTCAATTGTGGTTTCATCAGACCACAGAACTTTCCTCCAGAAGGTCTTATCTTTGTCCATTTGACGTCAGATGAAACAAAACGTGTCTATTTGACCGCATACTGACGACAAGTTTGCCCAGACTTCATGTGATGTTGGCAAATCGAGTCTTTTGACCCTCGTGACAAAGTGTTCACAGCACAGTCTGGAGTGTTCTGTAGAAACTGAAACTTGTATTAGTAGATTAAAGTTAAAGTAGCAATGATTGTCACACACACACTAGGTGTGGCGAAATGATTCCCTGCATTTGACCCGTCACACTTGATCACACCCCTGGGAGGTGAGGGGAGCAGTGAGCAGCAGCGGTGGCCGCGCCCGGGAATAATTTTATTGGTGATTTAACCCCCAATTCCAACCCTTCAAGCTGTGTGCCAAGCAGGGAGGTAACGGGTCTCATATTTATAGTCTTTGATATGACTCAGCCGGGGTTTAGACTCTTATTTTTTTGTGTTAGAGTGATTGGAGCACATACTTGTTGGTCACAAAAAAAATTCAAGAAGTTTGTTTCTCTGCTGGGTCAAAAGTATACATACAGCAATGTCAATATTTGCTTACATGTCCCTTGGCAAGTTTCACCGCTTTTGGTAGCCATCCACAATAGAGATGCGCGGTTTGCGGACACAACCGCGGAGTCCGCGGATTATCCGCGGATCGGGCGGATGAAATTAAAAAAATTAAGATTTTATCCGCTCGCGGTTTGGGTCGGGTGGATTAATTAGATATTTTTTTAATTTTTTTTTTGCGGGTGGCAGTTAAACCAATTGGTAAATATATATACATAGTTAAATGTTGTTACCCACATACGAAAAACGAGCAGGCACCTGCTGCATATGCCACAACAGAAGAAAAAAAAAGAAAAGAGATGGACACTTTTACGTAGCGGAGAAGGGACGCCTCGCCGGGGTCCGGGACCGAGGCCCCTTCCCCCGAGAGGGCCCCACCGGGAGCCGTAGCTGAGGCGATCCGCGAGAAGGGCCCGACGCACGTCCAGGGTCACCACCGCGCCCACCGCACCGACACCCCGCCTCGTCCGCCTTCGCCGCGGCCGGCGTCACGCGCAGCAGGTAAGCAGCTTACCTGCCCGCCACCCCCGTGGCCGGGGGCTCGTAACAGGGGTCACTCCGCGCGCTCCGCCCGCGCAGCTTACCTGCCCGCCACCCCTGTTGCCGGGGGCTCGTAACAGGGGTCACTCCGCGCGCAGTGCGCTCACGAAAGGGGTGGGGCTCACCCTGGTTGATATAGACAGCAGGACGGTGGCCATGGAAGTCGGAACCCGCTAAGGAGTGTGTAACAACCCACCTGCCGAATCAACTAGCCCTGAAAATGGATGGCGCTGGAGCGTCGGGCCCATATACCCGGCCGTCGCCGGCAGCGAGACGCGCTTGGAGGTGCGCTCAGCGCGGCTCCCATATGATTGCGCACTGGTGTGCGTCTGGGTCGTGACAGCGTGGCACGCGAAAGTCTGTGCTGCGTTGGATCAGTCTCCTTTCTTTAACAGGCAAAAGCTTTATAACCTCAGTGAGGTTATAAAGCTTGCGCACCAAACACGAAGCAAGGCCATGGTGCAGGAGAACAAAGGACTTCTTTCATTTAAGGTTTGTGATAAACCATCAAACTCATTCGTTAAAAGGACTCTATAGTAATATAAAGCGAGTTTTTCTGGACATTATCATGCAAGAAAAGTTTATTTTTGGGACCGCGATCACCGCGTAATGATTTTTAAAGGTTGCATGACAAACATTTAACTGTCCCATGTGATCAGCCAGTGCGATTGGAAGTCCATGCTCAATTATTGCCTCCGTAAATAAAACTTCGGCATTTATCACATCCAAAGAATCTGTTTGGGCGACGAAAAACGTTGAAAGTTTTCCACTTGTATCGCTAGCAACGGCATTAGACTTGTGTTTTTTTGTCCCAACGTGGTCTTTTACATCCCTAATTCCTCCGTGTCCGATCGAAAAATCTTGTCTGCACAAGGTGCAATTCGCGTAGTTTTCACCCTTTTTTTTTTTTTTAATTAATGAAAAACCCGGAATAGGTTGATGAAAACCGTACGAATTACGGGAAAACCGGAGTAGTTGGCAGGCTCACTAATGCCTTGCATCATCTATATTAGATCGGGCGGATGGCGGGCGGGTGCAGTTCTGATCAAACGTTACATCGGGTGGATGGCGGATGGTTGACGACTTTCTGACGCGGTTGCGGATGAAATAAATTGCCTATCCGCGCATCTCTAATCCACAAGCTTCTGCTTGAATTTTTGACCACTCCAATTGGTGCAGTTCAGCTAAATGTGTTAATTTTCTAACATGGACTTGTTTCTTCAGCATTGTCCACACGTTTAAGTCAGGACTTTGGGAAGGCCATTCTAAAACCTTCATTCTAGCCTGATTTAGCCATTTCTTTACCACTTTTGACGTGTGTTTGGGGTCATTGTCCTGTTGGAACACCCAACTGTGCCCAAAACCCAACCTCCGGGGTGAGGATTTTAGCTTGTCCTGAAGAATTTGGAGGTAATCCTCCTTTTTTCATTGGGTATTGTGGCCAAACAGCTCAATTTTGGTTTCATCAGACCACAGAACTTTCCTCCAGAAGGTCTTATCTTTGTCCATTTGATGTCAGATGAAACAAAAAGTGTCTATTTGGCCGCATACTGACGACAAGTTTGCCCAGACTTCATGTGACGTTGGCAAATCGAGTCTTTTGACCCTTGTGACAAAGTGTTCACAGCACAGTCTGGAGTGTTCTGTAGAAACTGAAACTTTTATTAGTAGATTAAAGTTAAAGTACCAATGATTGTCACACACACACTAGGTGTGGCGAAATGATTCCCTGCATTTGACCCGTCACCCTTGATCACCCCCCTGGGAGGTGAGGGGAGCAGTGAGCAGCAGCGGTGGCCGCGCCCAGGAATAATTTTTTGGTGATTTAACCCCCAATTCCAACCCTTCAAGCTGAGTGCCAAGCAGGGAGGTAACGGGTCTCATATTTATAGTCTTTGATATGACTCAGCCGGGGTTTAGACTCTTATTTTTTTGTGTTAGAGTGATTGGAACACATACTTGTTGGTCACAAAAAACATTCATGAAGTTTGTTTCTCTGCTGGGTCAAAAGTATACATACAGCAATGTTAATATTTGCTTACATGTCCCTTGGCAAGTTTACCTGCAATAAGGCGCTTTTGGTGGCCATCTGCTTGAATTTTTGACCACTCCAATTGGTGCAGTTCAGCTAAATGTGTTAATTTTCTAACATGGACTTGTTTCTTCAGCATTGTCCACACGTTTAAGTCAGGACTTTGGGAAAATGCCATTCTAAAACCTTCATTCTAGCCTGATTTAGCCATTTCTTTACCACTTTTGACGTGTGTTTGGGGTCATTGTCCTGTTGGAACACCCAACTGCGCCCAAGACCCAACCTCCGGGGTGAGGATTTTAGCTTGTCCTGAAGAATTTGGAGGTAATCCTCCTTTTTTCATTGGGTATTGTGGCCCAACAGCTCAATTTTGGTTTCATCAGACCACAGAACTTTCCTCCAGAAGGTCTTATCTTTGTCCATTTGACGTCAGATGAAACAAAAAGTGGCTATTTGGCCG
Source organism: Nerophis lumbriciformis (assembly GCF_033978685.3). NCBI lineage: Eukaryota > Metazoa > Chordata > Actinopteri > Syngnathiformes > Syngnathidae > Nerophis > Nerophis lumbriciformis. The sequence goes on along the minus strand of NC_084549.2, from coordinate 70,752,321 downwards.
CATGCTGACGACAAGTTTGCCCAGACTTCATGTGATGTTGGCAAATCGAGTCTTTTGACCCTCGTGACAAAGTGTTCACAGCACAGTCTGGAGTGTTCTGTAGAAACTGAAACTTTTATTAGTAGATTAAAGTTAAAGTAGCAATGATTGTCACACACACACTAGGTGTGGCGAAATGATTCCCTGCATTTGACCCGTCACCCTTGATCACACCCCTGGGAGGTAAGGGGAGCAGTGAGCAGCAGCGGTGGCCGCGCCCAGGAATAATTTTTTGGTGATTTAACCCCCAATTCCAACCCTTGATGCTGAGTGCCAAGCAGGGAGGTAACGGGTCTCATATTTATAGTCTTTGATATTATTTTTTTGTGTTAGAGTGATTGGAGCACATACTTGTTGGTCACAAAAAACATTCATGAAGTTTGTTTCTCTGCTGGGTCAAAAGTATACATACAGCAATGTTAATATTTGCTTACATGTCCCTTGGCAAGTTTACCTGCAATAAGGCGCTTTTGGTGGCCATCTGTTTGAATTTTTGACCACTCCAATTGGTGCAGTTCAGCTAAATGTGTTAATTTTCTAACATGGACTTGTTTCTTCAGCATTGTCCACATGTTTAAGTCAGGACTTTGGGAAGGCCATTCTAAAACCTTCATTCTAGCCTGATTTGGTATTGTGACCAAACAGCTCAATTTTGGTTTCATCAGACCACAGAACTTTCCTCCAGAAGGTCTTATCTTTGTCCATTTGATGTCAGATGAAACAAAAAGTGTCTATTTGGCCGCATACTGACGACAAGTTTGCCCTGACTTCATGTGATGTTGGCAAATCGAGTCTTTTGAAGGGCTCTTTTGACCCTTGTGACAAAGTGTTCACAGCACAGTCTGGAGTGTTCTGTAGAAACTGAAACTTTTATTAGTAGATTAAAGTTAAAGTACCAAGGCGAAATTATTCCCTGCATTTGACCCGTCACACTTGATCACCCCCCTGGGAGGTAAGGGGAGCAGTGAGCAGCAGCGGTGGCCGCGCCCAGGAATAATCTTTTGGTGATTTAACCCCCAATTCCAACCCTTGATGCTGAGTGCCAAGCAGGGAACGGCTCCCATTTTTATAGTCTTTGGTTTGACTCCCAACCTATCGATCTCAGGGTGGACACTCTAACCACTGTGCTCCAATCACAAAAAAAATAAGAATTGTAGAAATGACTGGAAACTCAAGACAGCCATGACATTATGTTCTTTAGTGTATGCAAACTTTTGACCAGGACTGTATATATTAAAGAAGTTTGACCTTAGAACCAGTAATAATACGGTACAGTAGCTGATGCGAGAAAATTATTACTACGGCAGGAAAAAAAAAAATCTAGGTTATGCATTGAAAGGTCACAGCTAAAATTAAAAAAGTTGGCTCCTTCATTTAAAAGGATTAAGAGAGGCCAAAAAGACGGCAAATCTGCTCCAGATTTTTAATAATAATCATTTGAATGTTGCATACCATTTGTGGCAGGCGGATGACTTTGAGGTTAATCAGACCAATTTGTCCTTTTAATTGCTTTCTATTCAGAGTAGATTCATTATATCATCTCCACTTAAATGGCGGAATTCTCCAAATCATCCGCAGCTTAACAGCTCTGATTTCATTAGCACTTTAGCGGTAGCTTTATCTTTTTTTTTTCTTTTTTTTTTTTCCCGTGGATTACCGGCCGGGGGTGTTTGTCCAGGCTGCCCGTCGATAAAGGAGACGAAGAAGAGGAGGCGCGCGCGGAAACCTTGAGACGCCGACGCCACTTTGCACGGCGCTGGAACAAAAAGTGGGGCGAACTCCTGCCTTCCAGTGTACACAAGTCGTCAGTGGGGAGAATTCAATTAGCGATCTCTGGCTGATGTGGTCTAACAGACACGACAAGTGAAATCCCTCCTAAATTGGCATTGTGTGAAAACATGTCACCCCCCCCGTCTCACTTCCACGGAGTGAACGTCCCCGGGCTCCCCGGGCTCCCCTCGCTACCTCCGAGTCACTCTCCGCTACACAAAGCCACGCCAACGAGGCAATTTGCCTAAACTGGGGGGAATAAGTGTAAAACCTGAAGGGGATAGGTTTGATTGATGCGCACCCACGTGACTTCTTTGTCTCCGACGAGGCCCGTAGGTACGGTTTCATCATTTCTCAGGTAATAATCACGCTGTCAAGCAGATGAGGGGCTCCTACACACCACGAGGGTGGGGGGGATACGCCCCCCAAAATTTCCTTTATGCATTATTCTCCCTCACGCAAGTAAGTACAGCTGGATCAAAAGTTTACATACCCTAACCCTAACCCTAAACATAACCCTGAATTTATTATGGGTCTACTGGAAATGTGACCAAATCTGCTGGGTCAAAAGGAAACATACAGCAATGTTAATATTTGCTTACGTGTCCCTTGGCAAGTATATATATATGAACAATATAATATATATATATAATGTAGTAACAGACACCTTCATAACAATATGTAATATGTACAAACCCCGTTTCCATATGAGTTGGGAAATGGTGTTAGATGTAAATATAAACGGAATACAATGATTTGCAAATAATTTTCAACCCATATTCAGTTGAATATGCTACAAAGACAACATAATTGATGTTCAAACTGATAAACCTTTTTTTTTCATTAACTTTAGAATTTGATGCCAGCAACACGAGACAAAGAAGTTGTGAAAGGTGGCAATAAATACTGATAAAGTTGAGGAATGCTCATCAAACACTTATTTGGAACATCCCACGGGTGTGCAGGCTAATTGGGAGCAGGTGGGTGCCATGATTGGGTATAAAAACAGCTTCCCAAAAAATGCTCAGTCTTTCACAAGAAAGGATGGGGCGAGGTACACCCCTTTGTCCACAACTGCGTGAGCAAATAGTCAAACAGTTTAAGAACAACGTTTCTCAAAGTGCAATTGCAAGAAATTTAGGGATTTCAACATCTACGGTCCATAATATCATCAAAAGGTTCAGAGAATCTGGAGAAATCACTCCACGCAAGCGGCATGGCCGGAAACCAACATTGAATGACCGTGACCTTCCATCCCTCAGACGGCACTATATCAAAAACCGACATCAATCTCTAAAGGATATCACCACATGGGCTCAGGAACACTTCAGAAAACCACTGTCACTAAATACAGTTGGTCGCTACATCTGTAAGTGCAAGTTAAAGCTCTACTATGCAAAGCGAAAGCCATTTATCAACAACACCCAGAAACGCCGCCGGCTTCTCTGGGCCCGAGATCATCTAAGATGGACTCATGCAAAGTGGAAAAGTGTTCTGTGGTCTGACGAGTCCACATTTCAAATTGTTTTTGGAAATATTCGACATCGTGTCATCCGGACCAAAGGGGAAGCGAACCATCCAGACAGTTATCGACGCAAAGTGTAAAAGCCAGCATGTGTGATGGTATGGGGGTGCATTAGTGCCCAAGGCATGGGTAACTTACACATCTGTGAAGGCACCATTAATGCTGAAAGGTACATACAGGTTTTGGAACAACATATGCTGCCATCGAAGCGCCGTCTTCGTAAAAAAAGAGTGCGGGTACTTTTCTGGCCCACCTGCAGTCCAGACCGGTCTCCCATTGAAAATGTGTGGCGCATTATGAAGCGTAAAATACGACAGCGGAGACCCCGGACTGTTGAATGACTGAAGCTCTACATAAAACAAGAATGGGAAAGAATTTTACTTTCAAAGCTTCAAAAATTAGTTTCCTCAGTTCCCAATCGTTTATTGAGTGTTGTTAAAAGAAAAGGTGATGTAACACAGTGGTGAACATGCCCTTTCCCAACTACTTTGGCATGTGTTGCAGCCATGAAATTCTAAGTTAATTATTATTTGCAAAAAAAATAAATAAAGTTTATGAGTTTGAACATCAAATATGTTGTCTTTGTAGCATATTCAACTGAATATGGGTTGAAAAGGATTTGCAAATCATTGTATTCCGTTTATATTTACATCTAACACCATTTCCCAACTCATGGAAACGGGGTTTGTACAATATACACACTGCAAGTATATATATATAATGCAGTAACAGACACCTTTATAACAATTATGTGTGACTGCCATCATATTGCAGTCTACACGTATCTCTTATGTGTGGCTGCCATCATATTGCAGTCTACACGTATCTCTTATGTGTGACTGACATCATATTGCAGTCTACACGTATTTCTTATGTGTGACTGACATCTACTGGTCACACTTATCATTACACCATGTACCAAATAAAATAGCTTCAAGGTCGGTAAGCACAATCAGAATTATTCCGTACATTAGGCGCATTGGGTTATAGGGCGCACTTTAGAAAATCAAAGGGTTTTAAGGGTGCCTTCTAGTCGGAAAAATACGGTATCCCAAAAAATGTCACACATTGGCTGGTCTGCACCACTCTTGCTGCATTTGCTTACAGAATAGTCAAGGCAGTTACACTGTCCGTGTCTCGCCTGAAACACAACAAAAAAAATACATGTGTGCTTACAGCGAGAGTACAAACTAATTTCAGGCGGCTGCTTGTGCGTGAGGTTCAAGAAGTGACTTCACTCCAGGGCATACTTGCCAACCCTCCCGGATTTTCCGGGAGACTCCCGAAATTCAGCGCCTCTACCGAAAACCTCCCGGGACAAATTTTCTCCCGCAAAATCTCCCGAAATTCAGGCGGAGCTGGAAGCCACGCCCCCTCCAGCTCCATGCGGACCTGAGTGACGTCAGGTGCGCAACACCACGTAAATCGTTGGCCAACCAAAAAGTAACCCCAGTACGCTATAGCCAACATTCACCAGGAGATGGCAACAGACAAACATAGATCACTATTACATTCCTCCCCTTTTATAAATGTAGAAGTTACTCAAAATAAATAAACAACCCAACCAAAAAATGCAGCAGCTCAATTAAAAAACTGTACTTAAGCCACATTCTTTTCTTTCTTTTTTTTAGTACTGAACTCTTAACCCTCATTTGTAAAAAAAAATAACATGCTTATTATACAAACAGTATTTGTACACCTTTAACACAGATTTTTATACTGTCTTCAGAGATTCAGTTTTTTTGGTGGTACTCAAAACCTTTCTGGGTACCTGCGAAAGGGTGTTCAGCATGGTTAGAAAAATAGTGACAGAGAATAGAACAAGGATGGACAATTCAACCCTTAACTCAACAATGAGTAGATGAGTGTTATGTGTGTGTATATGTGTAAATAAATGAACACTGAAATTCAAGTATTTCTTATATATATATATATATATATATATATATATATATATATATATATATATATATATATATATAATAAAATAAATATATATATATATAGCTAGAATTCACTGAAAGTCAAGTATTTCTTATATATATATATATATATATATATATATATATGAAATACTTGACTTGGTGAATTCTAGCTGTAAATATAATCCTCCCCTCTTAATATAATCCTCCCCTCTTAGACCCACCCCCAACCACGCCCCCGCCCCACCCCGAGGGTGTTCAGCATGGTTAGAAAAATAGTGACAGAGAATAGAACAAGGATGGACAATTCAACCCTTAACTCAATAATGAGTAGATGAGTGTTATGTGTGTGTGTATATGTGTAAATAAATGAACACTGAAATTCAAGTATTTCTTTTATATATATATATATATATATATATATATATATATATATATATATATATATATATATAGCTAGAATTCACTGAAAGTCAAGTATTTCTTATATATATATATATATATATGAAATACTTGACTTGGTGAATTCTAGCTGTAAATATATTCCTCCCCTCTTAGACCCACCCCCAACCACGCCCCCGCCCCACCCCCGAGGGTGTTCAGCATGGTTAGAAAAATAGTGACAGAGAATAGAACAAGGATGGACAATTCAACCCTTAACTCAACAATGAGTAGATGAGTGTTATGTGTGTGTGTGTGTGTGTATGTGTAAATAAATGAACACTGAAATTCAAGTATTTCTTTTATATATATATATATATATATATATATATATATATATATATATATATATATATATACATATATATATATATATATATATATATATATATATATACATATACATATATATATACATACATATATATATATACATACATATACATACATATATATATATATATACATACATAAACATATATATATATATATATATATATATATATATATATAATAAAATAAATATATATATATAGCTAGAATTCACTGAAAGTCAAGTATTTCTTATATATATATATATATATATATATATATATATATGAAATACTTGACTTGGTGAATTCTAGCTGTAAATATATTCCTCCCCTCTTAGACCCACCCCCAACCACGCCCCCGCCCCACCCCGACCACGACCCCCCACCCCCCACCTCCCGAAATCGGAGGTCTCAAGGTTGGCAAGTATGCTCCAGGGGACCCCCGCCATACTTCATAAAGAGACTAATACCGAGGTCAGGACCCTCTTTAGATCGGGTGCAGCCACGTCAATTGTTGGGATAAAAGTTGAGAGGAACCACTTCCATGTTTACGGACACGTCACAGGTCATTACCAGGTAATAGGGCCACACCGCCGATCGAAGAGATCCAGTGATTATTGACTCCTGTGATTGATCTCCTCATTATTTTGGATATGAGAGCAATTTGGGCAAAGGCGGAGGAGGGGGGTAATAAAAGGGAATTCCATCAGCGACGCTAATGATGGATTCAGTGAGACGGCTGACAGTCACCTCAACCCATTTTTTTTTTTTTTTTGGGGGGGGGGGGGTGAGGATAAAAACCACAATGGTGGAAATGCAGCCGGCTCATTATCCTTTGTGAAGACTTCGACTCTCAGTCAAAGTGTATCCCCGGTCTGGAGGGATCCGCACTTTTGAAGGCTGATGATTCTCTGATTATTCGATATTCCGAAAACGTTCATTTCCCTAATTCCTCTCCACATCACAGGGGCCCAGGCGAGTGTCTCATCTCGCCCCGCGCAGGGGAGGGGGGGGGAGGTTGTGGGCCCCCGCAGGAAGGCAAGTCATCTGGGCTTTGAAGAGCGCCCTGCCAGCCTCCTGCGCCGCTTACCGCCACTAAGATCCTCTCGTCTGCTACATACGGATGTATAATTAATGAGATACGAATATGCATCGTTTTAAGAACCCACGGTGGCGTCTGCCTTTTCCTGGAGGTGGTGGTAGGGAGCGTGAATGACACGCGCGCTCGCCATTCCCCGGCGCCTCGGTGGAGCAAAGTTGCGTGTGATGTCGCCGGGCTGACAATCAGTCAAGACGCGGGGAGGGGTAAGCGGCGCCCGGGCGCTCTCCTTTCATGTCACCTCGGCTGCTCAGGTAATGTGGTGACAGCTAATATGAAAAGTGGCTTGTTTTGTCAGAAAGGTGTAAATAAACATGGCAACACTTCAAGCGGAGGTCACGACTCCATGTTACACGACAAGCCCCCGCAAGATAGCGGAGCAAACAAAAGTTGCTTTGGCGCCGATTTTAACGACCTGATTCAACTTGGTTTTTGTGAGAATAATTGTATAGAAGTTATCACACAACTTGTTTTCCCACGAGTTCAGGTCGCCCTTTGATCTTATCGGCATGGCGTAGTGGGTAGAGCAACCGTGCCAGAAACCTGAGGGTTGCAGGTTCGCTCCCTGCCTCTTACCATCCAAAAATCGCTGCCGTTGTGTCCTTGGGTGGGACACTTCACCCTTTTCCCCCGGTGCCACTCACACCGGTGAATTGAATGGTGAATGATAGGTGGTGGTCGGAGGGGCCGTTGGCGCAAATTGCAGCCACGCTTCCGTCAGTCTACCCCAGGGCAGCTGTGGCTATGAAAGTAGCTTACCACCACCAGGTGTGAACGATTGATGGGTTCTACATGTAAAGCGACTTTGGGTACTTAGAAAAGCGCTATATAAATCCCAGTTATTATTATTATTATCAAGCAAAAGGCCTACCGCTTGTAAACCTCCACTGTGTGCGATGGGCTGCGACGTGGAGGTGTCGGTTTCTTGGATCTACTGAACAGCCACAGGAAGACCTTGTCATGACCCGAGATCTACAAAGCAGAGAGGGGGCAAACCTGACACTAGAGATGTCCGATAATGGCTTTTTTGCCGATATCCGATATTGTCCAACTCTTAATTACCGATTCCGATATATACAGTGGTGGAATTAACACATTATTATGCCTAATTTTGTTGTGATGCATTAAACCAGGGGTGCTCATTACGTCGATCGCGATCTACCGGTCGATCTCGGAGGGTGTGTCAGTCGATCACCAGCCAGGCATTAAAAAAACTGTCCTAAAAATGAGCGATCATAAATCTTCACTATGACGTCACTTTCGTCACTTGATTGACATTCACGGCACCCGAGGGTCTTCTGAGATGACGCTGGCTGCTGCCGGCTCATTAAAATGACCCGACTGGAAGGCGAGAAACACTTTATTTCAACAGACTCCGGCGCCGTACCTGTCGTCAAAACTCCAAAGACCGACTGCACAGTTGCACAATAAAAGCTCTGCTTCATCCTGCCTGCGCTAACAAAATAAGAGTCTCAGAAAGCTGGCGTGCACAAGCTAGCAAGCTACGGAGTTTGCCGACAATGTATTTCTTGTAAAGTGTATACAAAGGAGTACGGAAGCTGGACAAATAAGATGCCAAAAACCAACCACTTTCATGTGGTATTGGACAGAAAGGAGGACTTTTTTTCTCCTTCATTCGAAAATGCGGACGTTATCATCACCTACTGTCTGATTCCAATCAATGCAAGTCATCACACTCAGGTAATACACCAACTTATATTCTTGTCTTCATGAAAGAAAGGAATCTATATGTGTTAAACATGCTTGTATTATCTTTAAACACCTTTAACTTGTTAACAATATTAACTATATGTGTTAAACATGCTTGCATTATCTTTAAACACCTTTAACTTGTTAACAATATTAACTATATGTGTTAAACATGCTTGCATTATCTTTAAACACCTTTAACTTGTCAACAATATTAACTATATGTATTAAACATACTTGTATTATCATTAAACACCTTTAATGTATTAACAATATTAACTAAATGTGTTAAACATGCTTGCATTATCATTAAACACCTTTAACTTGTTAACAAAAACATATATTTCATAAATAAGTAAATATAAATGATATATATGAAGGAGGTAGATCCCCACGACTTGATCAATTGAAAAGTAGCTCGCCTGCAGAAAAAGTGTGAGCACCCCTGCATTAAACAATGTAACAAGGTTTTCCAAAATCAATCAACTCAAGTTATGGAAAAAAGTGCCAACATGGCACTGCCATATTTATTATTGAAGTCACAAAGTGCATTTTTTTTTTTTAACATGCCTCAAAACAGCAGCTTGGAATTTGGGACATGCTCTCCCTGAGAGAGCATGAAGAGGTTGAGGTGGGGGCGGGGGGGGGGGGGGGGGGTGTATATTGTAGCGTCCCGGAAGAGTTAGTGCTGCAAGGGGCTTCTGGGTATTTGTTCTGTTGTGTTTATGTTGTGTTAAGGTGCGGATGTTCTCCCGAAATGTGTTTGTCATTCTTGTTTGGTGTGGGTTCACAGTGTGGCGCATATTTGTAACAGTGTTAAAGTTGTTTATATGGCAACCCTCAGTGTGACCTGTATGGCTGTTGACCAAGTATGGGTTGCATTCACTTGTGTGTGTGAAAAGCTGTAGATATTATGTGACTGGGCCGGCACGCAAAGGCAGTGCCTTTAAGGTTTATTGGCGTTCTGTACTTCTCCCTACATCCGCATACATTTTACTTTTTGAAACCGATACTGATTAATTTTGAAACCGATACCAATAATTTCCGATATTACATTTTAAAGCATTTATCGGCCGATAATATCGGCAGTCCGATAATATCGGACATCCCTACCTGACCCGGCTCCAAACACCTTTTCTTTTAACTGTTTATGACCGAGTGCCGCAGCTATTTATGACCTCCACCCTTAGAAGGAGCTGCGGCTATGTAATCAGGAAATGCCCAAATAAATGAGGAGGCGTGTGGAACTCTTTTCCTCAGAGCGTGGGACGACACTGTGCGAGGGTGCAGGTCGACGCGCTCACCTCATGAGCTAAATTGAATCCTGTCTCTGGTTTGATTCCTTGCTTCTTGTCTCGTTTAATAGATCGTTCGGTGTTTGAACCTGACACTCGTATTTATGAATCAAGAAGGGAAAAAAAGCCTCTATTGTCCTTCCTCAAAAGACAAAAGTGTTCCTGTTCGTGGTTCAACTGTCCGAGACAATCTTCCTCCACCCCGCCCAATAAGGAATACAGCCTCATTGTTCTAAGCACATAAGGTAAAAAGGGAGTACATCATACTCCCAATACACATTCCAACGCTTTTGAGGTAAAGCACAAGAGTTTACGTGCGGACATAAGATACAAGAACAAAGTGTACACATGGGAAAATATTAGCTGCTTTAAACAGGACTATGAATATATTGCAATATTGCGGATGCTGTATCGATCTGTTGTGGTGAAGAAGGAGCTGAGCCGGAAGGCAAAGCTCTCAATTTACTATCTATCTATCTATCTTTCACACTACTATGTTAGATCCACTATGGACTGGACTCTCACACTATTATGTTAGATCCACTATGGACTGGACTCTCACACTATTATGTTAGATCCACTATAGACTGGACTCTCACTATTATGTTAGATCCACTATGGACTGGACTCTCACTATTATGTTAGATCTACTATGGACTGGACTCTCACTATTATATTAGATCCATAATGGACTGGACTCGCACACTATTATGTTAGATCCACTATGGACTGGACTCTCACACTATTATGTTAGATCCACTATGGACTGGACTCTCACACTATTATGTTAGATCCACTATGGACTGGACTCTCACTATTATGTTAGATCCACTATGGACTGGACTCTCGCACTATTATGTTAGATCCACTATGGACTGGACCTTCTCACTATTATGTTAGATCCACTATGGACTGGACTCTCACACTATTATGTTAGATCCACTATGGACTGGACTCTCTCACTATTATGTTAGATCCACTATGGACTGGACTCTCACACTACTATGTTAAATCCACTATGGACTGGACTCTCACACTATTAAGTTAGATCCACTATGGACTGGACTCTCACACTATTATGTTAGATCCACTATGGACTGGACTCTCACTATTGTGTTAGATCCACTATGGACTGGACTATCACTATTATATTAGATCCACTATGGACTGGACTCTCACTATTATGTTAGATCCACTATGGACTGGACTCTCACTATTATGTTAGATCCACTATGGACTGGACTCTCACACTATTATGTTAGATCCACTATGGACTGGACTCTCGCACTATTATGTTAGATCCACTATGGACTGGACCTTCTCACTATTATGTTAGATCCACTATGGACTGGACTCTCACACTATTATGTTAGATCCACTATGGACTGGACTCTCTCACTATTATGTTAGATCCACTATGGACTGGACTCTCACACTACTATGTTAAATCCACTATGGACTGGACTCTCACACTATTAAGTTAGATCCACTATGGACTGGACTCTCACACTATTATGTTAGATCCACTATGGACTGGACTCTCACTATTATGTTAGATCCACTATGGACTGGACTCTCACACTATTATGCTAGATCCACTATGGACTGGACTCTCACTATTATGTTAGATCCACTATGGACTGGACTCTCACACTATTATGTTAGATCCACTAGGGACTGGACTCTCACTATTATGTTAGATCCACTATGGACTGGACTCTCACACTATTATGTTAGATCCACTATGGACTGGACTCTCACACTATTATGTTAGATCCACTATGGACTGGACTCTCACCATTATGTTAGATCCACTATGGACTGGACTCTCACTATTATGTTAGATCCACTATAGACTGGACTTTCACACTATTAGGTTAGATCCACTATGGACTGGACTCTCACACTATTATGTTAGATCCACTATGGACTGGACTCTCACTATTATGTTAGATCCACTATGGACTGGACTCTCACACTATTATGTTAGATCCACTATTGACTGGACTCTCACTATTATGTTAGATCCACTATGGACTGGACTCTCACTATTATGTTAGATCCACTATGGACTGGACTCTCACACTATTATGCTAGATCCACTATGGACTGGACTCTCACTATTATGTTAGATCCACTATGGACTGGACTCTCACACTATTATGTTAGATCCACTATGGACTGGACTCTCACACTATTATGTTAGATCCACTATGGACTGGACTCTCACTATTATGTTAGATCCACTATGGACTGGACTTTCACACTATTAGGTTAGATCCACTATGGACTGGACTCTCACACTATTATGTTAGATCCACTATGGACTGGACTCTCACTATTATGTTAGATCCACTATAGACTGGACTCTCACTATTATGTTAGATCCACTATGGACTGGACTCTCACTATTATGTTAGATCCACTATGGACTGGACTCTCACTATTATGTTAGATCTACTATGGACTGGACTCTCACTATTATGTTAGATCCACTATGGACTGGACTCTCACACTATTATGGTAGATCCACTATGGACTGGACTCTCACACTATTATGTTAGATCCACTATTGACTGGACTCTCACTATTATGTTAGATCCACTATGGACTGGACTCTCACACTATTATGTTAGATGCACTATGGACTGGACTCTCACACTATTATGTTAGATCCACTATGGACTGGACTCTCACTATTATGTTAGATCCACTATGGACTGGACTCTCACTATTATGTTAGATCCACTATGGACTGGACTCTCACACTATTATGTTAGATCCACTATGGACTGGACTCTCACACTATTATGTTAGATCCACTATGGACTAGACTCTCACTATTATGTTAGATCCACTATGGACTGGACTCTCACTATTATGTTAGATCCACTATGGACTGGACTCTCACTATTATGTTAGATCCACTATGGACTGGACTCTCACTATTATGTTAGATCCACTATGGACTGGACTCTCACACTATTATGTTAGATCCACTATGGACTGGACTCTCACACTATTATGTTAGATCCACTATGGACTAGACTCTCACTATTATGTTAGATCCACTATGGACTGGACTCTCACTATTATGTTAGATCCACTATGGACTGGACTCTCACTATTATGTTAGATCCACTATGGACTGGACTCTCACACTATTATGTTAGATCCACTATGGACTGGACTGTCACTATTATGTTAGATCCACTATGGACTGGACTCTCATACTATTATGTTAGATCCACTATGGACTGAACTCTCACTATTATGTTAGATCCACTATGGACTGGACTCTCACACTATTATGTTAGATCCACTATGGACTGGACTCTCACTATTATGTTAGATCCACTATGGACTGGACTCTCACACTATTATGTTAGATCCACTATGGACTGAACTCTCACTATTATGTTAGATCCACTATGGACTGGACTCTCACACTATTATGTTAGATCCACTATGGACTGAACTCTCACTATTATGTTAGATCCACTATGGACTGGACTCTCACACTATTATGTTAGATCCACTATGGACTGGACTCTCACTATTATGTTAGATCCACTATGGACTGGACTCTCACTATTATGTTAGATCCACTATGGACTGGACTCTCACTATTATGTTAGATCCACTATGGACTGGACTCTCACTATTATGTTAGATCCACTATGGGCTGGACTCTCACACTATTATGTTAGATCCACTATAGACTGGACTCTCACTATTATGTTAGATCCACTATGGACTGGACTCTCACTATTATGTTAGATCCACTATGGACTGGACTCTCACACTATTATGTTAGATCCACTATGGACTGGACTCTCACACTATTATGTTAGATCCACTAGGGACTGGACTCTCACTATTATGTTAGATCCACTATGGACTGGACTCTCACTATTATGTTAGATCCACTATGGACTGGACTCTCACACTATTATGTTAGATCCACTAGGGACTGGACTCTCACTATTATGTTAGATCCACTATGGACTGGACTCTCACACTATTATGTTAGATTTACTATGGACTGGACTTTCACAATATTATGTTAGATCCACTATGGACTGGACTCTCACACTATTGTGTTAGATCCACTATGGACTGGACTCTCACACTATTATGTTAGATCCACTATGGACTGGACTTTCACACTATTATGTTAGATCCACTATGGACTGGACTCTCACTATTATGTTAGATCCACTATGGACTGGACTCTCACTATTATGTTAGATCCACTATGGACTGGACTCTCACACTATTATGTTAGATCCACTAGGGACTGGACTCTCACTATTATGTTAGATCCACTATGGACTGGACTCTCACACTATTATGTTAGATTTACTATGGACTGGACTTTCACAATATTATGTTAGATCCACTATGGACTGGACTCTCACACTATTGTGTTAGATCCACTATGGACTGGACTCTCACACTATTATGTTAGATCCACTATGGACTGGACTTTCACACTATTATGTTAGATCCACTATGGACTGGACTCTCACTATTATGTTAGATCCACTATGGACTGGACTCTCACTATTATGTTAGATCCACTATGGACTGGACTCTCACAATATTATGTCAGACCCACTCGACGTCCATTGCATCCGGTCTCCCCTAGAGGGGGGGTAACCCACATATGCGGTCCTCTCCATGGTTTCTCATAGTCATTCACATCGACGTCCCATTGGGGTTGTGAGTTTTTCCTTGCCCTTATGTGGGCTCTGTACCGCGGATGTCGTTGTGGCCCTTTGAGACACTTGTGATTGAGGGTTATATAAATAAACATTGATTGATTGAAAAAGATGGATGGATGGATGTTGTTGTGCAGCACTTTGGAAACATTTTTGTTGTTTAAATGTGCTATACAAATAAAGTGTAAAGTGATTCTGATGTTTATGTGTGCTATGGCTATGAGGTTTTTCCCCCCCTTGGCCTCAGTCTGGACCCCTCTCCAGGGGCCCAGGCTTAGGCTGAATTTTTTCCCCCCCCTCCCCGGCATTTAGCTGTTTCTCACCTTTTTGTAAGGGGATGCCGGAAGTTGGCCGATCCGTCAGCGATCCCGTCTTGTCTCCCTGTAATGTTTGTTTGCTCTTGTGCCGAAAAAATCTCAATTTCCCCTCGGGGATTATTCAAGTATTTCTGATTCTGATATTACATGACAAGGGCAGCGAGCTCCCGCAAGATAAAGGAGCCAACAAAAGTTGTTGGATCCACTATGGACTGGACTCTCACTATTATGTTAGATCCACTATGGACTGGACTCTCACACTATTAGGTTAGATCCACTATATACTGGACTCTCACTATTATGTTAGATCCACTATGGACTGGACTCTCACTATTATGTTAGATCCACTATGGACTGGACTCTCACTATTATGTTAGATCCACTATGGACTGGACTCTCACTATTATGTTAGATCCACTATGGACTGGACTCTCACTATTATGTTAGATCCACTATGGACTGGACTCTCACTATTATGTTAGATCCACTATGGACTGGACTGTCACTATTATGTTAGATCCACTATGGACTGGACTCTCACACTATAATGTTAGATCCACTATGGACTGGACTGTCACTATTATGTTAGATCCCCTATGGACTGGACTCTAATACTATTATGTTAGATCCACTATGGACTGGACTGTCACTATTATGTTAGATCCACTATGGACTGGACTCTCACTATTATGTTAGATCCACTATGGACTGGACTCTCACACTATTATGTTAGATCCACTATGGACTGGACTCTCACACTATTATGTTAGATCCACTATGGACTGGACTCTCACTATTATGCTAGATCCACTATGGACTGGACTCTCACACTATTATGTTAGATCCACTATGGACTGGACTCTCACACTATTATACTAGATCCACTATGGACTGGACTCACACTATTATGTTAGATCCACTATGGACTGGACTCTCACACTATTATGTTAGATCCACTATGGACTGGACTCTCACTATTATGTTAGATCCACTATGGACTGGACTCTCACACTATTAGGTTAGATCCACTATGGACTGGACTCTCACACTATTATGTTAGATCCACTAGGGACTGGACTCTCACTATTATGTTAGATCCACTATGGACTGGACTCTCACTAATATGTTAGGTCCTCTCCATGCTTTCTCATAGTCATTCACATCGACGTCCCATTGGGGTTGTGAGTTTTTCCTTGCCCTTATGTGGGCTCTGTACCGCGGATGTCGTTGTGGCCCTTTGAGACACTTGTGATTTAGGGTTATATAAATAAACATTGATTGATTGAAGAAGATGGATGGATGGATATTGTTGTGCAGCACTTTGGAAACATTTTTGTTGTTTAAATGTGCTATACAAATAAAGTGTAAAGTGATTCTGATGTTTATGTGTGCTATGGCTATGAGGTTTTCCCCCCCCCCTTGGCCTCAGTCTGGACCCTTCTTTTTTTCCCCCTCCCCGGCATTTAGCTGTTTCTCACCTTCTTGTAAGGGGATGCCGGAAGTTGGTCGACCCGTCAGCGCTCCCGTCCTGTCTCCCTGTAATGTTTGTTTGCTCTTGTGCCGAAAAAATCTCAATTTCCCCTCGGGGATTATTCAAGTATTTCTGATTCTGATATTACATGACAAGGGCAGCGAGCTCCCGCAAGATAAAGGAGCCAACAAAAGTTGCTTGTCGCCGATTGTAACGACCTGATTAAACTTTGCAGGAGAATTTTGTGCCGCCTCATATTCATGAATCAAGAAGGGAAAAAAAGCCTCTATTGTCCTTCCTCAAAAGACAAATACTCCCGACGCGAGCATTTAACATTTTTATTCACGCACAACCCCGGCGGTTGCGACTACGGAGAGCAATCGGGCCCTAAACCCTGTATTTACCGAGCCCCAAAACAACAGGCGAGGGAGAGGAGGTGCAACGCGGCACGATCACCTATTCAGATCAGGTACTAATGAAGAATTCCATCTATCCTGAAATTTAATTAAAACCCCAAAGACTCCAGATGAGATGCGATTTGAAAAGAGCCCGGGGCTGGTACACAAGCGCTTGGTGGCGAAGGGAATCGCGCTGAAAGGTGATATCGTAATTGGTCCTGATGTATTTCTGCATTGCCTTTGCGGGAGCGTGGGACTCTGGAGCGGTATGGCGGGGGTCTCCGCGGAGTACCTGCTCATTGGAAATGCCATCACTCAAGCACTGCGGGTCTGCATGAAATTACAGCCAAAGTGAGGCCTGATTGCAGGGGAAGGCAGACACAATTGTTAAATGCATATATTAGACTTTTCCCCCCCCCTTCCGTGTTGCTGGGATTCGGCGTCTAAATGAGCGCTTTGGAACATTTCTAATGCCTGTGAACTTTGAATGAGTTGCCATTGTTTGTTTCCTCCACACAAGCATAATTAAACCCCTTCTATTTTTTTCATATTTTAGTGCTCTGCATCATTCACACACACGGCGTGAAAGGACACAATTATTTAGAAAAAGCCTTCTGCTAATTTACAATAGCACGTACAAAGACGCATGAAAACACACCTACAGACATCACACATGGGATGCTTTAATAAGTATGAATTGTTTTAGTTGCATTGTAAAACTTTCAAACGTCACTTGGAGCGATGAATGGAGAATCCATACAAGTAGAAACGCTACGGACGACTAGAAGACGGAACGGCACTTGTACTTCCGGTTCAAAGCACTAAACGGAAGGAAAAACTATCGACATCACTGCTTGTGTTTTATGAAAACTAGCTCTTCAATCAGCTAAACAGACTAAATAACAAATACGCATGAAAACACACCTACAGACATCACACATGGGACGGTTTAATAAGTATGAATTGTTTTAGTTATATTGTAAAACTTTCAAACGTCACTTGGAGTGATGAATGGAGAATCCATGCAAGTAGAAATGTTACGGAACGACTAGAAGACGGAAAGGCACTTGTACTTCCGGTTCAAAGCGCTAAACGGAAGGAAAAACTATCGGCATCACTGCTTGTGTTTTATGAAAACTAGCTCTTCAATCAGCTAAACAGACTTAAAAACTCCACGATAACGTTTTGATGAATTTACTGAGGAATTTGTGAAGCTGAAACAAAACACAAAAAATTCCATTGTAACTCAATATTACTAACACAGACACTCGTAAACGTGTAAGCATATTAATTAATGCTAGTGCTAGTATGAATTATTTTAGTTATATTGTAAAAACTTTCAAACGTTACTTGGAGTGATGAATGGAGAATCCATACAAGTAGAAACGCGACGGACGACTAGAAGACGGAACGGCACTTGTACTTCCGGTTCAAAGCACTAAACAGAAGGAAAAACTATCGCTGCTTGTGTTTTATGAAAACTAGCTCTCCAATCATCTAAACAGACTCAATAACTCCACGATGATGTTTTGATGAATTTACTGAGGAATTGGCGAAACTGAAACTATACAAAAATAATTCCATTGTAAGTCAATATTACTAACACAGTAGTAAACGTGTAAGCATATTAGCTAAAGCTAAAACCGCCAGCTTGATTACATTACGATAGCACGTACAAATACGCATGCAAACACTCAGACAGACAGACATCACACATGGGACGGTTTAATAAGTATGAATTGTTTTAGTTATATTGTAAAACTTTCAAACGTCACTTGGAGCGATGAATGGAGAATCCATACAAGTAGAAATGTTACGGAATGACTAGAAGACGGAAAGGCACTTGTACTTCCGGTTCAAAGCGTTTAACGGAAGGAAAACTATCGACATCACTGCTTGTGTTTTATTAAAACTAGCTCTTCAATCAGCTAAACAGACTCAATAACAAATATGCATGAAAACACACGTACAGACATCACACATGGGACGGTTTAATGAGTATGAATTGTTTTAGTTATATTGTAAAACTTTCAAACGTCACTTGGAGTGATGAATGGAGAATCCATACAAGTAGAAACGTTACGGAATGACTAGAAGATGGAACAGCACTTGTACTTCCGGTTCAAAGCGCTAAACGGAAGGAAAAACTATCGACATCACTGCTTGTGTTTTATTAAAACGAGCTCTCGAATAAGCTAAACAGACTCAATAACAAATACGCATGAAAACACACGTACAGACATCACACATGGGACGGTTTAATAAGTATGAATTGTTTTAGTTATATTGTAAAACTTTCAAACGTCACTTGGAGTGATGAATGGAGAATCCATACAAGTAGAAACGTTACGGAATGACCAGAAGACGGAACGGCACTTGTACTTCCGGTTCAAAGCGCTAAACGGAAGGAAAAACTATCGACATCACTGCTTGTGTTTTATTAAAACTAGCTCTCCAATAAGCTAAACAGACTCAATAACAAATACGCATGAAAACACTCCTACAGACATCACACATGGGATGGTTTAATAAGTATGTATTGTTTTAGTTATATTGTAAAACTTTCAAACGTCACTTGGAGCGATGAATGGAGAATCCATACAAGTAGAAACGTTACGGAACGACCAGAAGACGGAACGGCACTTGTAATTCCGGTTCAAAGCGCTAAACGAAAGGAATAACTATCAACATCACTGCTTGTGTTTTATTAAAACTAGCTCTCCAATAAGCTAAACAGACTCAATAACAAATACGCATGAAAACACTCCTACAGACATCACACATGGGATGGTTTAATAAGTATGTATTGTTTTAGTTATATTGTAAAACTTTCAAACGTCACTTGGAGCGATGAATGGAGAATCCATACAAGTAGAAACGTTACGGAATGACCAGAAGACGGAACGGCACTTGTACTTCCGGTTCAAAGCGCTAAACGGAAGGAATAACTATCAACATCGCTGCTTGTGTTTTATGAAAACTAGCTCTCCAATCAACTAAACAGACTTAAAAACTCCACGATAACAATTTGATGATTTTACTGAGGAATTTGTGAAACTGAAACAAAACACAAAAAATTCCATTGTAACTCAATATTACTAACACAGACACCCGTAAACCTGTAAGCATATCAACTAGTGCTAGTATGAATTATTTTAGTTATATTGTAAAACTTTCAAACGTTACTTGGAGTGATGAATGGAGAATCCATACAAGTAGAAACGTTACGGAATGACTAGAAGACGGAACGGCACTTGTACTTCCGGTTCAAAGCACTAAACAGAAGGAATAGCTATCGCTGCTTGTGTTTTATGAAAACTAGCTCTCCAATCAGCTAAACAGACTCAATAATAATAGATTTTATTAGTAAAAAGCACTTTACATTGAGTAAACAACCTCAAAGTGCTACAGTGTATTAAAAATGTAATTTTAATTAAAATAAAAAGATAATAAAAAATATATAAAAATAAAAACTACTCATAAACCTGTAAGCATATCAACTAGTGCTAGTATAAATTATTTTAGTTATTGTAAAACTTTCAAACGTTACTTGGAGTGATGAATGGAGAATCCATACGAGTAGAAACGCTACGGACGACTAGAAGACGGAACGGCACTTGTACTTCCGGTTCAAAGCACTAAACAGAAGGAATAGCTATCGCTGCTTGTGTTTTATAAAAACTAGCTCTCCAATCAACTAAACAGACTTAACTCCACGATGACGTTTTGATGAATTTACTGAGGAATTTGTGAAACTGAAACAAAACACAAAAAATTCCATTGTAACTCAATATTACTAACACAGACACCCGTAAACCTGTAAGCATATTAATTAATGCTAGTGCTAGTATGAATTATTTTAGTTATATTGTAAAAACTTTCAAACGTCACTTGGAGTGATGAATGGAGAATCCATACAAGTAGAAACGCTACGGACGACTATAAGACGGAACGGCACTTGTACTTCCGGTTCAAAGCACTAAACAGAAGGAATAGCTATCGCTGCTTGTGTTTTATGAAAACTAGCTCTCCAATCAGCTAAACAGACTCAATAATAATAGATGTTATTAGTAAAAAGCACTTTACATTGAGTAAACAACCTCAAAGTGCTACAGTGTATTAAAAATGTAATTTTAATTAAAATAAAAAGATAATAAAAAATATATAAAAATAAAAACTACTCATAAACCTGTAAGCATATCAACTAGTGCTAGTATAAATTATTTTAGTTATTGTAAAACTTTCAAACGTTACTTGGAGTGATGAATGGAGAATCCATACGAGTAGAACCGCTACGGACGACTAGAAGACGGGACGGCACTTGTACTTCCGGTTCAAAGCACTAAACAGAAGGAATAGCTATCGCTGCTTGTGTTTTATGAAAACTAGCTCTCCAATCAGCTAAACAGACTCAATAATAATAGATTGTATTAGTAAAAAGCACTTTACATTGAGTAAACAACCTCAAAGTGCTACAGTGTATTAAAAATGTAATTTTAATTAAAATAAAAAGATAATAAAAAATTAAAGCTGCAAGCAGCGTTGTTCGGGCCCGCGTATTTGGCAGGTGCTAGTCCTAAGTGTCCCAATACTTTTGTCTACTTTTAGTCTGAAGTGTCCCAAGACTTTTGTCTAGTGTACCTACCTTGTCTGCATTGTGTGGGCACGCTGGTGCTTGCTGCTTTTGAGCAGCCATCTTAAAAAAACAGCAGCGCAGCGGGTCTTTGAAGGGTCATAAAATCAAAACCGGAGCAGGTATCACAACTCTTTCGCCAACTTTTAATCAGAAGGGTTCAATCTCTCTCCTGTGTTAGTTTAAAGCCGAAACAACAAACGCGCTCAGAGGAGATAATGTTTGAAGAAATGTGACCGGTTTTTACAAAAATGTTGAGTTGAAGGGGGAATAGCAAACTTCCTGTTGATTTTTGCTGGGGGTTGTCAATTTATGAAATGTATGTCTAAGTGAGACCTACATTAAGGTTTTTGTTTCATGTCTCTCCGACCTTCCCAGTGGGAGTTACAGGCAGTTTTGTAATGTTTTTCTTCCGAGGAGCAGTTTGTTCTCCGTTTTATTCAAAAATTGCTCTAGATCGCAATTTTTAGAATTGGTGTTAGATTTTTTTATGAGATCGCAATTTCTGCCAGTCTTGATGTGTGCGTTCAGTTCGGTGAGTTTTGAAGCATGTTAAGGGGGTAAAATAATAGCTGAAAGAGTCAAAAGTGACTGTTTTTAGTACATTTTTGTGTTGAAGGGGGAATTGGCAACTTCCTGTGTATTTTTGTTGAAGAATGTCATTGTATGAAATGTAGGTGAAAGTCAGACCTACATAGAGATTTTTGTTTCGTGTTTTTACGACATTCGTACTGGGAGTTAGAGGAAGTTGTATCTGTGTTTTCTTCCTAGGGGGCGCTAGAGCGCAATATTGAGTTTTGTGGTTAGGTTTTTTTACTAAAGAGTTTTGTTCGCGTTTTTTTGATGTGTGCGTGAAATTTGGTGAGTTTTGGAGCATGTTAAGGGGGTCAAAGTACCGCGCAAAGCTGCGGAAGAAAAAAGAAAGAATAATTAAAGCTGCAAGCAGCATTGGTCGGGCCCGCGTATTTGGCAGGTGCTAGTCCTAAGTGTCCCAATACTTTTGTCTACTTTTAGTCAGAATTGTCCCAATACTTTTGTCTAGTGTACCTACCTTGTCTGCATTGTGTGGGCACGTTGGTGCTTCCTGCTTTTAAGCAGCCATCTTAAAAAAACAGCAGCGCAGCGGGTCTTTGAAGGGTCATAAAATCAAAACCGGAGCAGTTATTAAAACGCCCATCTATACTTTTAATCACAAGGGTTTAATCTCTCTCCTGTGTTAGTTTGAAGCCTAAACGACAAACGCGCTCAGAGGAGATAGATTTTGAAGGAGGGTGACCGGTTTTTACAAAAATGTTGTTTTGAAGGGGGAATAGCAAACTTCCTGTTGATTTTTGCTGGGGGTTGTCAATTTATGAAATGTAAGTCTAAGTGAGACCTACATAGAGGTTTTTGTTTCATGTCTCTCCGACCTTCCCAGTGGGAGTTACAGGCAGTTTTGTCATTTTTTCTCCGTTTTATTAAAAAATTGCTCTAGAGCGCAATTTTTAAATTTGGGGTTAGGTTTTTTTATTAGATCGCAATTTCTGCTAGTCCTGATGTGTGTGTTCAGTTCGGTGAGTTTTGAAGCATGTTAAGGGGGTCAAATTACAGCTCAAAGAGGCAAAAGTGACTGTTTTTAGTACATTTTTGTCTTGAAGGGGGAATTGCCAACTTCCTGTTGATTTTTGCCCGAGGAAATTAATTAATGAAAAGTAGGGCTAAGTGAGCCCTACATAGAGGTTTTTTGTTTCATGTCTCTACAACATTCGTACTGGGAGTTATAAGCAGTTTTCTTTCTAGGGGGCGCTGGAGCGCAATTTTGAGTTTTGGGGTTCGTTTTTTTTAATTAAAAGACTATTTTCGCAGGTCCTGATGTGTGGGTCAAATATGGTGAGTTTTGAAGCATGTTAAGTGGGTCAAATTAGTGCTCAAAGAGGCGGCGGAATAATAATAAAACCTTAGAAAAACAATAGGTCCTTATGTCCCATTGCAAAAGGACTCCCGTTGGGATTCCTTTTACAATGGGCCATGCGGGCCCTAATAATTAAACCTTACAAATTCAATAGGTCCTTATGTCCCATTGCATAAGGACTCCCTGTGGGAGTCCTTTTGCAATGGGCCATGCGGGCCCTAATAAATAAAAATAAAAACTAGAACAGCCCAATAGCTAAAACTAGTATGCATACATCTAAAAAAGGGCTTTTTTAAAAAGAAGGGTTTTTAAGCCTTTTTTAAAAGCATCCACAGTCTGTGGTGCCATCAGGTGGTCAGGGAGAGCGTTCCACAGACTGGGAGCGGCTGAGCAGAAAGCCTGGTCTCCCATTGTTCGTAGCTTTGTCCTCGGAGGTTGGAGTATAGCCCCACCATGAAGTTTTGATGAATATTTTTCAATGTGTTTAACTACTCTTTTTATCCTTTTCAACTCTGTAGCACTTTAAGATTGACACGGTGCTTTACAAATGAAATGTATTATTATTATATTAGTCTTTTTTTTTTTTTTTTAGGGGCTGCCGGTGCCAACAATAAGCTCATTCAAAGTTTACCACCATTCACACGTTCTCGTAAAAAAAAAAAAAAAAAAGAACGGGCGAGGAAAGAAGAAAAAGTTTCCTGTCTGAAAATGTCAAGAGTGGAATTGGATCAGTTAGAGAGAAATGTGCCAAGAATGATGGAGGAGCCTGCCAAGACCAACACGCGTGGTCAGATTACTAGTAAAAGACTTGGTAGTAAACACTGAGTCTCAGTCATGTGACTATTAGGAGTGCGAGGCTGATCCCAGGCATGGCTCTGCAAATATTTATCCATGACAGACCTGCTCTCAGGGCCGGGTGGTGAAAGGCGGGCGGCGGCGGGAGACTCCCAGCGCCGCGCGGCTCGCTGAAGTACGCCTGGAGCCATCGCACGCAGCGCCGCAACTCCGGGTTGGTTTCCGCCGGGGCGCCGCTGACCACGCGGCAGCTCGGGGGGGGCTCGCCGCTCCTGCAGGGGATCAGAGAAGCAATCACAACCTTCCCGGTGCTGAGAATGTGCTGAAATATGCCACTGGGGGGTAATCGGAGGCCCGCGGGGGGGTCACAGATGACATCATCTACGTTGTTGAGGGGCCCCGTGTTTGAATAGAGTTACTCAAGTCTCCTGGCACTCTGCTTCAGGTGGGACGTATTGAAGAAGCCAAGAACATGAATATTTGTTCACATTTTTTTGTACAAACCCCGTTTCCATATGAGTTGGGAAATTGTGTTAGATGTAAATATAAATGGAATACAATGATCCTTTTCAACCCATATTCAATTGAATGCACTACAAAGACAAGATATTTGATGTTAAAAAATTAAACTTTTTTTTTTTTTTTGCCATCCAAGCAACGTTATCATGGACGCCCCTGCTTATTTCAGCAAGACAATGCCAAGCCACGTGTTACAACAGCGTGGCTTCATAGTAAAAGAGTGCGGGTACTAGACTGTATTTTCCTTCATTTTTCTTCCTTTCATATTTTTTTAACATTACACGCAGTTTGAACAGTAACACTGTGTTTGAATGTAGGAAAATACAGTCTAGTACCCGCACTTTTTTACTATGAAGCCACGCTGTTGTAACACGTGGCTTGGCATTGTCTTGCTGAAATAAGCAGGGGCGTCCATGATAACGTTGCTTGGATGGCAACATATGTTGCTCCAAAACCTGTATGTACCTTTCAGCATTAATGGTGCCTTCACAGATGTGTAAGTTACCAATGTCTTGGGCACTAATACACCCCCATACCATCACACATGCTGCCTTTTCAACATTGCGCCTAGAACAATCCGGATGGTTCTTTTCATCTTCGGTCCGGACGACACGACGTCCACAGTTTCCAAAAGCAATTTGAAATGTGGACTCGTCAGACCACACAACACTTTTCCACTTTGCATCAGTCCATCTTAGATGAGCTCGGGCCCAGCGAAGCCGACGGCGTTTCTGGGTGTTGTTGATAAATGGTTTTGGCTTTGTATAAGAGAGTTTTAACTTGCATACAGAGGTAGTGACCAACTGTAGTTACTGACAGTGGGTTTCTGAAGTGTTCCTGAGCCCATGTGGTGATATCCTTTACACACTGATGACGTTTTGTTTGATGCAGTACCGCCTGAGGGATCGAAGGTCCGTAATATCATGGCTTACGTGCAGTGCTTTCTCCAGATTCTCTGAACCTTTTGATGATATTACGGAGCGTAGATGGTGAGTCCCTAAATTCCTTGCAATAGCTGGTTGAGAAATGTTGTACTTAAACAATTTGCTCAGGCATTTGTTGACAAATTGGTGACCCTCGCCCCGTCCTGAGCATTTCATGGAAGCTGCTTCTATACCCAATCATGGCACCCACCTGTTCCCAATTAGCCTGTTCACCTGTGGGATGTTCCAAATAAGTGTTTGACGAGCATTCCTCAACTTCCTCAGTCTTTTTTGCCACTTGTGCCAGCTTTTTTGAAACATGTCGCAGGCATCAAATTCCAAATGAGCTAATATTTGCAAAAAATAACAACGTTTTCCAGTGTGAACATGAAATACCTTGTCTTTGCAGTCTATTCAATTGAATGTAGGTTGAAAACCCGACGGAATCAATAAAGTACTATCTATCTATCTAAAAGGGTTTGCAAATCATTGTATTCTCTTTTTATTTAACATTTACACAACGTGCCACACCCACTACATTTTTGTAGAAAAAATATTTTCCATATATTAGCCGCACCAGACTATAAGTTGTAGATATATACATAGTGAAATTAGTTATTTTGTCTGTAACAAGGCAGTAAGACGGCTGATCGAACAAAACGGAAGTCATCATCATGACATCATGACGACAGTCACACATAAGAGATACGTGTGGACTGCAATATGATGGCAGTCACACATAAGACATACGTGTGGACTGCAATATGATGGCAGTCACACATAAGAGATACGTGTAGACTGCAATATGATGGCAGTCACACAAAAGAGATACGTGAAGACTGCAATATGATGGCAGTCACACATAAGAGATACGTGAAGACTGCAATATGATGGCAGTCACACATAAGAGATACGTGCAGACTGCAATATGATGGCAGTCACACATAAGAGATACGTGTAGACTGCAATATGATGGCAGTCACACATAAGAGATACGTGTAGACTGCAATATGATGGCAGTCACACATAAGAGATACGTGAAGACTGCAATATGATGGCAGTCACACATAAGACATACGTGTAGACTGCAATATGAAGGCAGTCACACATAAGACATACGTGTAGACTGCAATATGGTGGCAGTCACACAAGAGATACGTGTAGACTGCAATATGATGGCAGTCACACATAAGAGATATGTGCAGTCTGCAATATGATGGCAGTCACACATAAGAGATACGTGTAGACTGCAATATGATGGCAGTCACACATAAGAGATACGTGTAGACTGCAATATGATGGCAGTCACACATAAGAGATACGTGCAGACTGCAATATGATGGCAGTCACACATAAGACATACGTGTAGACTGCAATATGATGGCAGTCACATATAAGAGATACATGTAGACTGCAATATGATGGCAGTCACACATAAGAGATACGTGCAGACTGCAATATGATGGCAGTCACACATAAGAGATACGTGCAGACTGCAATATGATGGCAGTCACACATAAGACATACGTGTAGACTGCAATATGATGGCAGTCACACATAAGAGATACGTGTGGACTGCAATATGATGGCAGTCACACATAAGAGATATGTGAAGACTGCAATATGATGGCAGTCACACATAAGACATACGTGTAGACTGCAATATGATGGCAGTCACACATAAGACATACGTGTAGACTGCAATATGATGGCAGTCACACATAAGAGATACGTGTGGACTGCAATATGATGGCAGTCACACATAAGAGATACGTGTGGACTGCAATATGATGGCAGTCACACATAAGAGATACGTGTAGACTGCAATATGATGGCAGTCACACATAAGAGATACGTGTAGACTGCAATATGATGGCAGTCACACATAAGAGATACGTGCAGACTGCAATATGATGGCAGTCACACATAAGAGATACGTGAAGACTGCAATATGATGGCAGTCACACATAAGAGATACGTGAAGACTGCAATATGATGGCAGTCACACATAAGACATACGTGTAGACTGCAATATGATGGCAGTCACACATAAGACATACGTGTAGACTGCAATATGATGGCAGTCACACATAAGAGATACGTGCAGACTGCAATATGATGGCAGTCACACATAAGAGATACGTGTAGACTGCAATATGATGGCAGTCACACATAAGAGATACGTGCAGACTGCAATATGATGGCAGTCACACATAAGAGATACGTGTAGACTGCAATATGATGGCAGTCACACATAAGAGATACGTGTGGACTGCAATATGATGGCAGTCACACATAAGAGATACGTGTAGACTGCAATATGATGGCAGTCACACATAAGAGATACGTGAAGACTGCAATATGATGGCAGTCACACATAAGACATACGTGTAGACTGCAATATGATGGCAGTCACACATAAGAGATACGTGTAGACTGCAATATAATGGCAGTCACACATAAGAGATACGTGCAGACTGCAATATGATGGCAGTCACACATAAGAGATACGTGTAGACTGCAATATGATGGCAGTCACACATAAGAGATACGTGTGGACTGCAATATGATGGCAGTCACACATAAGACATACGTGTAGACTGCAATATGATGGCAGTCACACATAAGAGATACGTGAAGACTGCAATATGATGGCAGTCACACATAAGACATACGTGTAGACTGCAATATGATGGCAGTCACACATAAGAGATACGTGCAGACTGCAATATGATGGCAGTCACACATAAGAGATACGTGTAGACTGCAATATGATGGCAGTCACACATAAGACATACGTGTAGTCTGCAATATGATGGCAGTCACACAAGAGATACGTGTAGACTGCAATATGATGGCAGTCACACATAAGAGATACGTGCAGACTGCAATATGATGGCAGTCACACATAAGAGATACGTGCAGACTGCAATATGATGGGAGTCACACATAAGCAGAGGTGGGTAGTAACGCGCTACATTTACTCCGTTACATCTACTTGAGTAACTTTTGGGATAAATTGTACCTCTAAGAGTAGTTTTAATGCAACATACTTTTTGGTGACGTTCACTCCGTTCCACCAATCAGATGCACTCACTGGTGACGTTGGACCAATCAAACAGAGCCAGGCGGTCACATGACCTGACTTAAACAAGTTGAAAAACTTATTGGGGTGTTACCATTTAGTGGTCAATTGTACGGAATATATACTGTACTGTGCAATCTACTAATAAAAGTTTCAATCAATCAATCAAAAGTGTGAAGGAAAAAAGACCCTTTTTTATTTCAACC
This sequence comes from Nerophis lumbriciformis, assembly GCF_033978685.3. Taxonomy (NCBI): domain Eukaryota; kingdom Metazoa; phylum Chordata; class Actinopteri; order Syngnathiformes; family Syngnathidae; genus Nerophis; species Nerophis lumbriciformis. The sequence goes on along the minus strand of NC_084549.2, from coordinate 70,723,244 downwards.
GTACATCCCGTCAAAAGCCTAAAGACTGACTGCACAGTTCCTGTCTTCACAATAAAAGTGCCGCTCCATCGCGCCTGCGCGTTCAAAACAAGAGTCTCCGAAAGCCAGCGCAAACAAGCTAGCAAGCTACGGAGTTTGCCGCCAATGTATTCCTTGTAAAGTGTATAAAAACGAATATGGAAGCTGGACAAATAAGATGCCAAAAACCAACCACTTTCATGTGGTATTAGACAGAAAGGAGGAACTTTTTTTTTCCTCCATTTGAAAACGTGGACGCTATCAGCACTACTGTCTGATTACAATCAATGCAAGTCATCAGAATCAGGTAATACACCAACTTATATTCTTGTCTTCATGAAAGAAAGGAATCTATATGTGTTAAACATGCATGTATATTCATTAAAACACCTTTAACATGTAAACAAAAACGGCAAAATAAATAAATATAAATTATATACTGTATATATATATATATGTATATATATATATATATAAATGTGTGTGTGTGTATATATATATATATATATATATATATATATATATACAGTGTTTCCCACAGGACAGGCATGTATTTGTGGTGGTGTGGTAGGCGGGGGGGGGGGGGGGGGGGGGGGGGGGGGGCAGCGGCGATGACCAAGAAGAACGCGGAGTTGGAATATAATTACAACATTTTATGTACATATTTATATACAGATTTGAACAATTAGTGATTCACTGAAATATATTTATTAATTGTGGTTCTTACAAAAAATATATCTTATAAAATATAAAAGCTAAAATGTCTCTTAAAGCTCTGCCCCTTTAATTAGTGAATACTAAATAATTTAACTTTAGCCTACTACTACAACCATATTATTTACCAGCAACATGAAGTGAAACAGAGGCAGAGGTGTCCTGCCACAGTCAGTCAACCTCCTCCTCCTCCTCCTGCTGAACAGGTCGCACCTGTGGTCCGGACTGTAGGCCTACCTCCTCTCCAAGTCCAGCCCTTTTCGGCCGTTGAAAATATTTTTCTATACTCATCTGTGTGAAGGAGTGAACATCCAACATTAGAATTTATTACTAACGAGCAGAAGTGCTCTATGTACAGTGCCGTCTAACCAGCAGCTCAACACATGCAGGGTTCAACGTTAAGGTTTTTTTCTACTTGCCCGACTTCTCAAATCTACTTGCCCCAATATTTTTACTTGTCCTGCCTAGGTTTTTTTCTGGCTGTGTAGTGCTCATGGCTTATATCTTACTAGAATCCTTCCCGTTGACTATTTACAACACTACACAGTATTTATTATTATTATTATCTATAATTACATTTAAATGGCATTGCATACATGTAAAATTAAATGCTATTTCACATTTTTTGACCAGTAGCAGTTACACCCATCTGAACAGGTCAGCCACCTGTTTAAAGCCCGATCACAGTTGACATCTTGAAATGAAGAGCCTTTAATGGCCAAAACATTAACCTGGACAACATTTTAACAGCTGGTTGGCTCAGATTTTATTCTTTTCATTGCATTCACATGCTGCAGTGGACAGTGGACAATTTAGCTTCAGTCCATGTGTGTTTATTGACAACAGGGTTATAACCTGGACACGTTAGCTCGTCGGTATGAAAACAGGTGACCGAGTCAAACAGCGGCGGTGTTAATGAAGCAGCGTCAGGCGAAACCGTCAGTGAAACGCTCGGTGAAATCGCGGATTAACATTAAATATATGACGAGCCGCGAGCGATGCAGCTATAACCTATCTACCTATAACACCTGTAAAAATGAAGCAATGCTACCACGCTAGCAAGCGTTAGCTAGCCGGCTATGAGCCACCAAGCTGCTAACTATCGCCAAAAGGCACCATTTAATTTTTTTTCCCCATGGCATCCTGGATCAAGGCTTTCAGCAGCTTTTGGACGTTTGAGGTAGAAACGTAGGAAGCGCCATCATTATGAAAAGTAGCCGGCGAGTATTTTGATTCCGTCCGTCTGTCCCTCTTCTTCTGGCCCACCAGGTGAATTAAGTGCTATTGGCGGAGTTACAATGCATACCGCCACCTACTGCACCGGAGGTGTAACTACAAGCAACATTCACAGACAGTCCCATTGCTTTTATGAGCGGTCGAGCGAGTCAAAAGCCGAAAAATCCATTTGTGGCGGACATAATTCTTTCGTGGCGGGCCGCCACAAATAAATGAATGTGTGGGAAACACTGATATATATATATATATATATATATATATATATATATATATATATATAGATATATATATATAGATATATATAGATATATGATATGTGTGTGTATGTTACTCATCAGTTACTCAGTACTTGAGTAGTTTTTTCACAACATACTTTTTACTTTTACTCAAGTAAATATTTGGGTGACTACTCCTTACTTTTACTTGAGTAATAAATCTCTAAAGTAACAGTACTCTTACTTGAGTACAATTTCTGGCTACTCTACCCACCTCTGCACATAAGAGATACGTGTAGACTGCAATATGATGGCAGTCACACATAAGAGATACGTGCAGACTGCAATATGATGGCAGTCACACATAAGAGATACGTGTAGACTGCAATATGATGGCAGTCACACATAAGAGATACGTGTAGACTGCAATATGAAGACAGTCGCACATAATGCGATGTTCCAAATAAGTGTTTGACGAGCATTCCTCAACTTCCTCAGTCTTTTTTGCCACCTGTGCCAGCTTTCTTGAAACATGTCACAGGCATCGAATTCCAAATGAGCTAATATTTGCAAAAAAATAACAGTTTTCCGGTTTGAACGTTAAATATCTTGTCTTTGCAGTCTATTCAATTGAATATAAGTTGAAAATGATTAGCAAATCATTGTAATCTGTTTGTATTTACCATTTACACAACGTGACAACTTCATGGTTAGGTTGTTCATAAAATGTGTCAAATGCATGAACGTGAGTGCAAAGATTTTTATGACCTCAGTGGAGGGAAAACATACAATTAAAGTGGAGTGTGGCCGTAACAGTTGAGCATGATGAGGTTTAAAAGAAAACATTGGCAGTTTAACAACATTAAGGAAGTGGAGTCATTTCTATGAAGAAAAAAAAAAAAAGTCTTGCAGCTGTGTCAGGAAAAAGTTAACAAGAGTTCCAACTCTGCCTGGGTCTGGTTGAGAGTTCACCACGAGAATAAATAGATTTTTTTGTTGTTGGCCAGAGTCACGCTGGCGCACTTGGACGTGCATCTTAGCACGAGTCCACGCTTGGAGGAATTTGCTGACGGTTGAGTTGGCATCACTTAACAGCCCAAATTCCCTCCGCCGCTGACCACCCCCTAGGTCAACGCCGGCAGACTGACCCATATTTGACACTTAAAGACCCTACTGGGAAGGTCCTCTCTTAGTAGGTGCATTACCGCAAAGTGGACCTCAAGCTGTGATGCGGGATCTTAAAGCCGGCCCGCCGACTCCATTAACTGGTGTGTGGCGCTTATAAATAAATAATATCACCATTTAAGTGCCCCTCTTTCAAAATTGTCTTATCCTGTATAGTATTAATAATGGACATTTACTGTGTTAAACACAAAGCACGCCGTGACCAGACCAGCTCCAACGTGTCTCCACACTTGTGCTGGGGACACCATCAGCACCATCTTATTGCCTCTGCTAAGGCTTTTAATGCCATTATTAGTCTGTTAGTGTTCCACACACAATGGATGAAAGCAAGCTCTAAGAATGGTGTTGGGACTTGGGCTTAGACGACATTAAAGGGGTCATTTTGTGATATTTTTCCCCCCACATCAGTGTTTTTCAACCTTTTCTGAGCCAAGGCACATTTTTGTCCATCCATCCATTTTCTTCCGCTTATCCGAGGTCGGGTCGCGGGGGCAGCAGCCTAAGCAGGGAAGCCCAGACTTCCCTCTCCCCAGCCACTTCGTCCAGCTCCTCCCGGGGGATCCCGAGGCGTTCCCAGGCCAGCCGGGAGACATAGTCTTCCCAACGTGTCCTGGGTCTTCCCCGTGGCCTCCTACCGGTCGGACGTGCCCTAAGGCGATCGGGTGGCATCCTGACCAGATGCCCGAACCACCTCATCTGGCTCCTCTCCATGTGGAGGAGCAGCGGCTTTACTTTGAGCTCCCCCCGGATGACAGAGCTTCTCACCCTATCTCTAAGGGAGAGCCCCGCCACCCGGCGGAGGAAACTCATTTGGGCCGCTTGTACCCGTGATCTTGTCCTTTCGGTCATAACCCAAAGCTCATGACCATAGGTGAGGATGGGAACGTAGATCGACCGGTAAATTGAGAGCTTTGCCTTCCGGCTCAGCTCCTTCTTCACCACAACGGATCGATACAGCGTCCGCATTACTGAAGACTGTCGATCTCACCATCCACTCTTCCCTCACTCGTGAACAAGACTCCGAGGTACTTGAACTCCTCCACTTGGGGCAAGATCTCCTCCCCAACCCGGAGATGGCACTCCACTCTTTTCCGGGCATTTTTGTCATTGAACAAAATCTCGAGGCACACCACGAGCATAAAACATAAAAAAAAATGAAACTCAGCAGCCGATATTGACAATAAAAAGTTGTTCTTGCAATTGTTGCATATGACTTTAAACCATAACGAGGCATCTCCTCTTAACTATACGAATGCACATATTGCCCGTCCCCTTAAAAGGGGCGGGGGGTCGCACTAATACATACTTGCCAACCCTCCCGAATTTTCCGGGAGACTCCCGAAATTCAGCGCCTCTCCCGAAAACCTCCCGGGACAAATTTTCTCCCGAAAATCTCCCGAAATTCAGGCAGACTCAGGTCCTCCACAATATAAAAAAGCGTACCTGCCCAATCACGTTATAACTCTAGAATGATGGAGGGCGAGTTCTTGGTTTCTTATGTGGGTTTATTGTTAGGCAGTTTCATTAACGTCCTCCCAGCGCGGTAACAACACACAACAACAGCAGTCACGTTTTTGTCTACCGTAAAGCAGTTCGTCTGCCGTAAACAGCAATGTTGTGACACTCTTAAACAGGACAATACTGCCATCTTGTGCATTTGATGAAGGCACTTTTGTGCGTGCCACACAGCAATGCATCATCAGAGAGGGTGTTCAGCATGGTTCGAAAAATAGTGACAGAGAATAGAACAAGGATGGACAATTCAACCCTTAACTCAACAATGAGTAGATGAGTGTTATGTGTGTGTATATGTGTAAATAAATGAACACTGAAATTCAAGTATTTCTTTTATATATATATATATATATATATATATATATACATATATATATATATATATATATATACACACACACACACACACACACACACACACACAGGTAAAAGCCAGTAAATTAGAATATTTAGAAAAACTTGATTTATTTCAGTAATTGCATTCAAAAGGTGTAACTTGTACATTATATTTATTCATTGCACACAGACTGATGCATTCAAATGTTTATTTCATTTAATTTTGATGATTTGAAGTGGCAACAAATGAAAATCCAAAATTCCGTGTGTGTCACAAAATTAGAATATTACTTAAGGCTAATACAAAAAAGGGATTTTTAGAAATGTTGGCCAACTGAAAAGTATGAAAATGAAAAATATGAGCATGTACAATACTCAATACTTGGTTGGAGCTCCTTTTGCCTCAATTACTGCGTTAATGCGGCGTGGCATGGAGTCGATGAGTTTCTGGCACTGCTCAGGTGTTATGAGAGCCCAGGTTGCTCTGATAGTGGCCTTCAACTCTTCTGCGTTTTTGGGTCTGGCATTCTGCATCTTCCTTTTCACAATACCCCACAGATTTTCTATGGGGCTAAGGTCAGGGGAGTTGGCGGGCCAATTTAGAACAGAAATACTATGGTCCGTAAACCAGGCACGGGTAGATTTTGCGCTGTGTGCAGGCGCCAAGTCCTGTTGGAACTTGAAATCTCCATCTCCATAGAGCAGGTCAGCAGCAGGAAGCATGAAGTGCTCTAAAACTTGCTGGTAGACGGCTGCGTTGACCCTGGATCTCAGGAAACAGAGTGGAACGACACCAGCAGATGACATGGCACCCCAAACCATAACCCAACCATGCAAATTTTGCATTTCCTTTGGAAATCGAGGTCCCAGAGTCTGGAGGAAGACAGGAGAGGCACAGGATCCACGTTGCCTGAAGTCTAGTGTAAAGTTTCCACCATCAGTGATGGTTTGGGGTGCCATGTCATCTGCTGGTGTCGGTCCACTCTGTTTCCTGAGATCCAGGGTCAACGCAGCCGTCTACCAGCAAGTTTTAGAGCACTTCATGCTTCCTGCTGCTGACCTGCTCTATGGAGATGGAGATTTCAAGTTCCAACAGGACTTGGCGCCTGCACACAGCGCAAAATCTACCCGTGCCTGGTTTACGGACCATGGTATTTCTGTTCTAAATTGGCCCGCCAACTCCCCTGACCTTAGCCCCATAGAAAATCTGTGGGGTATTGTGAAAAGGAAGATGCAGAATGCCAGACCCAAAAACGCAGAAGAGTTGAAGGCCACTATCAGAGCAACCTGGGCTCTCATAACACCTGAGCAGTGCCAGAAACTCATCGACTCCATGCCACGCCGCATTAACGCAGTAATTGAGGCAAAAGGAGCTCCAACCAAGTATTGAGTATTGTACATGCTCATATTTTTCATTTTCATACTTTTCAGTTGGCCAACATTTCTAAAAATCCCTTTTTTGTATTAGCCTTAAGTAATATACTAATTTTGTGACACACGGAATTTTGGATTTTCATTTGTTGCCACTTCAAATCATCAACATTAAATGAAATAAACATTTGAATGCATCAGTCTGTGTGCAATGAATAAATATAATGTACAAGTTACACCTTTTGAATGCAATTACTGAAATAAATCAAGTTTTTCAAAATATTCTAATTTACTGGCTTTTACCTGTATATATCGGTATCGGTTGATATCGGAATCGGTAATTAAGAGTTGGACAATATGGGAACATCGGATATCGGTAAAAAAAAGCCATTATCGGACATCTCTAACTAAATTCTATTGGACGGGGACGGACTGGCCTTGGCGGAGGTCGGCACTCTCGTGCTGACTTTCTAGAAACGGACTTTGTAAAGTATTTACACTCCTGGTGTAAATACAGCGAGAGGCGCGACTCCTCCGGGTTGTGGACATGGACCGTGCGGCGGTGCACGCCGCGGCAGAACGTGCTGCAGAGTCAGGAGAGCCACAGGCGGGGGGTTCCTGCACCGAGAGCCGCGCAAACAATGGCCGTGGCTCCTGGCAATCTCCAGTCGGCATGGGTGAGCGCCCAGCCAGCCCCTACTTGTCATTGTCTCTCCTTTCCAGACCCCCTTCAATATTTCTCTATCCTCCCACTCCAGCTCTTTTGGCTCTCCAGCCTGACACCCCCTTCTTCTTCTTCTCCTCTTCAGGCCACCTCTATGTAACTCCCCCTCATCCTCTACCCCCCCCCTGCTTTCTGGGAGAGGATGTTCCAGCCGCTGCACACTGACAGCTCGGGGATATTGTGTGTGGAAATGTTCCTGTTGGACCCGCAGGCCCTTACAATCTAGCGGACAAAGGCTAGAGCACCTTTGCTTAAGGCGCGTCACCTTTGACCCCCCCGCAGCTCGCACCTCAGACTTGTCACTGTGGCTAATTACGCCCTCCCGCCCATGATCTTCTCGTCTGGCGCGGTGAGCGAGACAACATTGACAAGTGGTAAAAGTTAATGCAATGCAGCACATGTTATGGCTGGTAAACAACAAGCGAATGGACACACACACACACACACACACACATATATATATATATATATATATATATATATATACAGTATATATAAAAAGGGGAAGAGAAAGAACAAGATCAGTTGAGATGAAGTCTGTCACCTCCAGGTGCGATGGGGGATTGTTTCTAAAGAGCACCAAGGCGGTGGAGATGTTTATCGGCAACATTTCCTCTCGCCTCAGTGACTTGTACACTACAGCCCTTTTTTCTCTGCATTGAGTTGAAAAAAAAAAAAAAAAAGGAGCCAAAAACAGCCTTCTCAGGCATGTTAAGTATCAGCTTTTGAGTGATTAATCACAATTTATCAAATACCGTATTTTCCGCACTATTAGCCGCACCTAAAAACCACAAATTTACTCAAAAGCTGACAGTGCGGCTTATAACCCGGTGCGCCTTATATACGGATTAATATTAAGATTCATTTTCATAAAGTTTCGGTCTCGCAACTACGGTAAACAGCCGCCATCTTTTTTCCCCGTAGAAGAGGAAGTGCTTCTTCTTCTACGCCAAGCAACCGCCAAGGTAAGCACCCGCCCCCATAGAAGAGGAAGCGCTTCTTCTTCTACTGTAAGCAACCACCCGCCCCCGTAGAAGAAGAAGAAGCGCGCGGATATTACGTTTCATTTCCTTTGTGTGTTTACATCTGTAAAGAGCACAAAATGGCTCCTACTAAGCGACAGGTTTCCGGTTCATGAAAAGACGCAATCTCTCCATCCGGTACACGGACTACTATTTCACAGCAACTGCCTAAAGACTTTCAAGAAAAGCTGGCTACTTTCCGTGCATATTGTAAAAACAAGATAGCTGAAAAAAAAAGATCAGAACAGAGAACATTATCAACATGGACGAGGTTCCACTGACTTTTGATATTCCTGTGAACCGCACTGTGGATACAACGGGAGCACGTACGGTGAATATTCGCACCACAGGGAATGAGAAGTCGTCCTTCACTGTGGTTCTAGCTTGCCATGCTAATGGCCAGAAACTTCCACCCATGGTGATATTCAAAAGGAAGACCTTGCCAAAAGAGACCTTTCCAGCCGGCGTCATCATAAAAGCTAACTCGAAGGGATGGATGGATGAAGAAAAGATGAGCGAGTGGTTAAGGTAAGTTTACGCGAAGAGGCCGGGTGGCTTTTTTCACGCAGCTCCGTCCATGTTGATATACGACTCCATGCGCGCCCACATCACGCTGGTTTTTAATATATTATTAAAGTTTGACTGACCTATCTGACTGTTTTTTTGACATTCCTTTAGCGCAGTTAGATGCGGCTTATAACACGGGGCGGCTTATAGGTGGACAAAGTTTTGAAATATGCCGTTCATTGAAGGCGCGGCTTATAACCCAGGGCGGCTTATGGTGCAGAAAATACGGTACTAATAAAAGCTCAGTTGCCAGAATAAAGAGAAAAAAAACAGTGTTACCGTTTTTCCATTTACAGCTTGTTCTATAAAATCATTTTACAGTAAAATTCTGGCGACTAAGCTGCTATTTTCCCCCCGTAAAAAACAAAAAAAACAATAGTACTGATGAGCTTCCAGCACACCTGTGAAGTGAAACCTATTCCAGGTGACGACATCTTTGAAGCTCATGCAGAGAATGCCAAGGGTGTGCAAAGCAGTAATCAGAGCAAAGGGTGGCTATTTTGAAGAAACTAGAATATAAAACATGTTTTCAGTTATTTCACCTTTTTTTTGTGTTAAGTACATAACTCCACATGTGTTCATTCAAAGTTTTGATGTGACAATCTACAATGTAAATAGTCATGAAAATAAAGAAAACGCATAGTGGATCTAACATAATGGTGAGAGTCCAGTCCATAGTGGATCTAACATAATAGTGAGAGTCCAGTCCATAGTGGATCTAACATAATAGTGAGAGTCCAGTCCATAGTGGATCTAACATAATAGTGTGAGTCCAGTCCATAGTGGATCTAACATAATAGTGGGAGTCCAGTCCATAGTGGATCTAACATAATAGTGGGAGTCCAGTCCATAGTGGATCTAACATAATAGTGGGAGTCCAGTCCATAGTGGATCTAACATAATAGTGGGAGTCCAGTCCATAGTGGATCTAACATAATAGTGGGAGTCCAGTCCATAGTGGATCTAACATAATAGTGGGAGTCCAGTCCATAGTGGATCTAACATAATAGTGAGAGTCCAGTCCATAGTGGATCTAACATAATAGTGAGAGTCCAGTCCATAGTGGATCTACCTTGAAGGTAGAAAAGCGCTATACAAGTACAACCCATTTATCATTTATTTATTATCTAGCATAATAGTGAGAGTCCAGTCCATAGTGGATCTAACATAATAGTGAGAGTCCAGTCCATAGTGGATCTAACATAATAGTGAGAGTCCAGTTCATAGTGGATCTAACATAATAGTGAGAGTCCAGTCCATAGTGGATCTAACATAATAGTGTGAGAGTCCAGTCCATAGTGGATCTAACATAATAGTGTGAGAGTCCAGTCCATAGTGGATCTAACATAATATTGTGAGAGTCCAGTCCATAGTGGATCTAACATAATAGTGAGAGTCCAGTCCATAGTGGATCTAACATAATAGTGTGAGAGTCCAGTCCATAGTGGATCTAACATAATGTTGTGAGTCCAGTCCATAGTGGATCTAATATAATAGTGTGAGAGTACAGTCTATAGTGGATCTAACATAATAGTGTGAGAGTCCAGTCCATAGTGGATCTAACATAATAGTGTGAGAGTCCAGTCCATAGTGGATCTAACATAATAGTGAGAGTCCAGTCCATAGTGGATCTAACACAATAGTGAGAGTCCAGTCCATAGTGGATCTAACATGATAGTGAGAGTCTAGTCCATAGTGGATCTAACATAATAGTGAGAGTCCAGTCCATAGTGGATCTAACATAATAGTGAGAGTCCAGTCCATAGTGGATCTAACATAATAGTGTGAGAGTCCAGTCCATAGTGGATCTAACATAATAGTGAGAGTCCAGTCCATAGTGGATCGAACATAATTGTGAGAGTTCGGTCCATAGTGGATCTAACATAATAGTGTGAGAGTCCAGTCCATAGTGGATCTAACGTAATAGTGTGAGAGTCCAGTCCATAGTGGATCTAACATAATAGTGTGAGAGTCCAGTCCATAGTGGATCTAACATAATAGTGTGAGAGTCCAGTCCATAGTGGATCTAACATAATAGTGAGAGAGTCCAGTCCATAGTGGATCTAACATAATAGTGAGAGAGTCCAGTCCATAGTGGATCTGACATAATAGTGTGAGACTCCAGTCCATAGTGGATCTAACATAATAGTGTGAGAGTCCAGTCTATAGTGGATCTAACATAATAGTGAGAGTCCAGTCCATAGTGGATCTAACATAATAGTGAGAGTCCAGTCCATAGTGGATCTAACATAATAGTGTGAGTCCAGTCCATAGTGGATCTAACATAATAGTGAGAGAGTCCAGTCCATAGTGGATCTAACATGATAGTGAGAGTCCAGTCCATAGTGGATCTAACATAATAGTGAGAGTCCAGTCCATAGTGGATCTAACACAATAGTGAGAGTCCAGTCCATAGTGGATCTAACATGATAGTGAGAGTCTAGTCCATAGTGGATCTAACATAATAGTGAGAGTCCAGTCCATAGTGGATCTAACATAATAGTGAGAGTCCAGTCCATAGTGGATCTAACATAATAGTGTGAGAGTCCAGTCCATAGTGGATCTAACATAATAGTGAGAGTCCAGTCCATAGTGGATCGAACATAATTGTGAGAGTTCGGTCCATAGTGGATCTAACATAATAGTGTGAGAGTCCAGTCCATAGTGGATCTAACGTAATAGTGTGAGAGTCCAGTCCATAGTGGATCTAACATAATAGTGTGAGAGTCCAGTCCATAGTGGATCTAACATAATAGTGTGAGAGTCCAGTCCATAGTGGATCTAACATAATAGTGAGAGAGTCCAGTCCATAGTGGATCTAACATAATAGTGAGAGAGTCCAGTCCATAGTGGATCTGACATAATAGTGTGAGACTCCAGTCCATAGTGGATCTAACATAATAGTGTGAGAGTCCAGTCTATAGTGGATCTAACATAATAGTGAGAGTCCAGTCCATAGTGGATCTAACATAATAGTGAGAGTCCAGTCCATAGTGGATCTAACATAATAGTGTGAGTCCAGTCCATAGTGGATCTAACATAATAGTGAGAGAGTCCAGTCCATAGTGGATCTAACATGATAGTGAGAGTCTAGTCCATAGTGGATCTAACATAATAGTGAGAGTCCAGTCCATAGTGGATCTAACATAATAGTGTGAGAGTCCAGTCCATAGTGGATCTAACATAATGGTGTGAGAGTCCAGTCCATTGTGGATCTAACATAATGGTGTGAGAGTCCAGTCCATAATGGATCTACAATAATATTGTGAGAGTCCAGTCCATAGTGGATCTAACATAATAATGAGAGTCCAGTCCATAGTGGATCTAACATAGTAGTGAGAGTCCAGTCCATAGTGGATCTAGCATAATATTGTGAGAGTCCAGTCCATAGTGGATCTAACATAATAGTGAGAGTCCAGTCTATAGTGGATCTAACATAGTAGTGAGAGTCCAGTCCATAGTGGATCTAACATAATAGTGAGAGTCCAGTCCATAGTGGATCTAACATAATAGTGAGAGTCCAGTCCATAGTGGATCTAACATAGTAGTGAGAGTCCAGTCCATAGTGGATCTAACATAATAGTGAGAGTCCAGTCCATAGTGGATCTAACATAATAGTGAGAGTCCAGTCCATAGTGGATCTAACATAATAGTGTGAGTCCAGTCCATAGTGGATCTAACATAATAGTGAGAGAGTCCAGTCCATAGTGGATCTAACATGATAGTGAGAGTCTAGTCCATAGTGGATCTAACATAATAGTGAGAGTCCAGTCCATAGTGGATCTAACATAATAGTGTGAGAGTCCAGTCCATAGTGGATCTAACATAATGGTGTGAGAGTCCAGTCCATTGTGGATCTAACATAATGGTGTGAGAGTCCAGTCCATAATGGATCTACAATAATATTGTGAGAGTCCAGTCCATAGTGGATCTAACATAATAATGAGAGTCCAGTCCATAGTGGATCTAACATAGTAGTGAGAGTCCAGTCCATAGTGGATCTAGCATAATATTGTGAGAGTCCAGTCCATAGTGGATCTAACATAATAGTGAGAGTCCAGTCTATAGTGGATCTAACATAGTAGTGAGAGTCCAGTCCATAGTGGATCTAACATAATAGTGAGAGTCCAGTCCATAGTGGATCTAACATAATAGTGAGAGTCCAGTCCATAGTGGATCTAACATAGTAGTGAGAGTCCAGTCCATAGTGGATCTAACATAATAGTGAGAGTCCAGTCCATAGTGGATCTAACATAATAGTGAGAGTCCAGTCCATAGTGGATCTAACATAATAGTGAGAGTCCAGTCCATAGTGGATCTAACATAATAGTGTGAGAGTCCAGTCCATAGTGGATCTAACATAATAGTGTGAGAGTCCAGTCCATAGTGGATCTAACATAATAGTGAGAGTCCAGTCCATAGTGGGGCCAGCAGGAAACCATCCCGAGTGGAGACGGGTCAGCAGCACAGAGATGTCCCCAACCGATGCACAGGTGAGCGGTCCACCCCGGGTCCCGACTCTGGACAGCCAGCACTTCATCCGTGGCCACCAACTTATTTGCATAGCTCTTAAAGGGGAACTGCGCTTATTTTTTTTAATTTAAATGTAGCCTATCATTCACAATCTTTATGTTTCTCTTTTTTTATGCGTTCTAACTGGTAAATAAATGTGATCAAAAGTCACTGACAATGGAGCCGAGGGGAGTCGCCCTATTCTGCCTATAAAAGCCCTTAAAAATGTTAAAAATTGCACTCTTGTGTGTGATTTTAACTGTAAAATTCAATAAAATATATTTGCAAAAAAAAAAAGGAAAATTGCACTCTTATTTTGAAAAGCATGTGTCAGAAACATACATTTGAAATGAACACCCAGCTAGGAAAAATGTCACAATTTTGATTTTTGACACACTTTTAAAAATGCAGTGGTGATGTCGCTGGTTTTATTCTGTGTCATTATTATTTCAGCTTTATTGACTTTTACACATCCAACTGTCACGCTCCTCTTCGGTTTCCTCCTCCACGCCGAGATACAAGTGCAACGTCTGATAGTTGTCTGGCTTTATTTATTCTGTGGAGTCTTAATATTGTATTCCCTTTCAAGTGTGACACCGCATGACTGAACGTTTGCAAATGTTGGTCTTACTTATTGTCAACAACCTATTTTTCCCCCTGACTGAAATAAGACGATAACTAATCAAAACAAATGCCATGTTGGACCAAAAATACAAATGAAAAATCTGTCTGGAGCCGCAAAAAATGAAAAGCCTTATATAAGTGTTATAATGAAGACAACACATGATGTGTCTGTATTAGCCTACTATCAAAATGACTTTAAAAGTCTTCTATAAGTGTTATAATGAAGGCAACACATGATGTAAGTGTCTATATTAGCCTACTATCAAAATGACTTTAAAAGTCTTATATAAGTGTTATAATGAAAGCAACACATGATGTGTCTATATTAGCCTACTATCAAAATGACTTTAAAATTCTTATATAAGTGTTATAATGAAAGCAACACATGATGTAAGTGTCTATATTAGCTATATTAGCCTACTATCAAAATTACTTTAAAATTCTTATATAAGTGTTATAATGAAAGCAACACATGATGTAAGTGTCTATATTAGTTGTATTAGCCTACCATCAAAATTACTTTAAAAGTCTTATATAAGTGCTAAAATGAAGGCAACACATGATGTACCGTATTTTCCGCACTATAAGGCGCACCTAAAAACCACAAATTTTCTCAAAAGCTGACAGTGCGACTTATAACCCGGTGCGCTTTATATATGGATAAATATTAAGATTCATTTTCATAAAGTTTCGGTCTCGCAACTTCGGTAAACAGCCGCCATCTTTTTTCCCGGTAGAACAGGAAGCGCTTCTTCTTCTACGCAAGCAACCGCCAAGGTAAGCACCCGCCCCCATAGAACAGGAAGCGCTTCTTCTTCTACTGTAAGTAACCACCCGCCCGCGTAGAAGAAGAAAAAGCGCGCGGATATTATCATTTCCTTTGTGTGTTTACATCTGTAAAGACCACAAAATGGCTCCTACAAAGCGACAGGGATCCGGTTCATGAAAAGACGCAATCTCTCCATCCGCACACGGATTACTATTTCACAGCAACTGATATTCCTGTGAACCGCACTGTGGATACAACGGGAGCACGTACGGTGAATATTCGCACCACAGGGAATGAGAAGTCATCCTTCACTGTGGTTCTAGCTTGCCATGCTAATGGCCAGAAACTTCCACCCATGGTGATATTCAAAAGGAAGACCTTGCCAAAAGAGACCTTTCCAGCCGGCGTCATCATAAAAGCTAACTCGAAGGGATGGATGAAGAAAAGATGAGCGAGTGGTTAAGGTAAGTTTAAGTTTACGCGAAGAGGCCGGGTGGCTTTTTTCACGCAGCTCTGTCCATGTTGATATACGTATGTTTGTGATTGCACATTTGCGTACATTTTGGGAGTGAACAGAGTTGTTAGAACGCTGGTTTTTAATATATTATTAAAGTTTGACTGACCTATCTGACTGTTTTTTTGACATTCCTTTAGCGCAGTTAGATGCGGCTTACAACATGGGGCGGCTTATTGGTGGACAAAGTTTTGAAATATGCCGTTCATTGAAGGCACGGCTTATAACCCAGGGCGCCTTATGGTGCGGAAAATACGGTAAGTGTCTATATTAGCCTACTATCAAAATGACTTTAAAAGTCTCATAAGTGTTATAATGAAGACAACACATGATGTGTCTATATTAGCCTATTATCAAAATGACTTTAAAAGTCTTATAAAAGTGTTATAATGAAGACAACACATGATGTAAGTGTCTATTTTAGTGATAGTAGCCTACTATTAAAATTACTTTAAAAGTCTCATATAAGTGTTATAATGAAGACAACACATGATGTGTCTGTATTAGCCTACTATCAAAATGACTTTAAAAGTCTTATATAAGTGTTATAATGAAGGCAACACATGATGTAAGTGTCTATATTAGCCTACTATCAAAATGACTTTAAAAGTCTTATATAAGTGTTATAATGAAGGCAACACATGATGTAAGTATCTATGTTAGCCTACTATCAAAATGACTTCAAAAGTCTTATTTAAGTGTTATATAATTGCCGGGCGTCTTCCTCTGTACAGAACATTCCCTCTGTTCTAAGAGTCCATCTTGTAGGTTCAATTTAATATTTTATATGCTCAGACAGTAATGTGTTTATATACGTTCAGATTGGGGTATGTCGTTTCGTAATGGAGAAAGGCATTAATGTCTCTTGTTTTCATGTTAGCGGTCAAGTCTGTGGGTTTATCAAAGTGCAGTTATCAATCGTGTTTTTTTGTTGTTGATGATTTTAATTTAAAACGGTACTACAAATTGCCGGGAGTTTTACCGCAATTATCTTTATAACCGTTTGTAGAGGGAAATTATTGAAAATAAGATATTCTTCATCTCAGTATGTTAATAATGACTGAATTAATTAATTAATTACATATTACAAAACTGTTGTATACTAATTCATAGATGTTATTTTATTATATAAAAAGGTCAGTAAATGATTCTATATATTTGTAAACGCTTTGAAGTGGGAAAGGGGTAGGATTAAATAAGCTTTGCTTCTTCCTACTCCTTTTCGGGCATGATGTAAAATGAAATGATATGACATTGTGTGATGTATTATGATGTAAGTGTGTTCATGTTCGAAATAAACTAAAGAAAGAAAGAAAGAAAGAAAGAAAGAAAGAAAGAAAGAAAGAAAGAAAGAAAGTGCGATCAGCGCGCCTGCAGGAGCAAAAGTCACCACCGCTGTCCATGGCACTGAGGACGAGCACCAGCATGTGCTGACGGCGAGACACGGCTGACGGATGATCAGATTTCACAGGTGGTTCGTGTTAATCTAATCATCTGTTGTCTTTAACAGTAAGCGGGCCGGGAGCAGAGCAAGAGAGAGGATTGGGAGTGACGGCAACGTGTAAGTTACTAACAATAGGACATTACTTCTCTCACTGTTACCACATAAACCACTGCTGTGCTTTGCGATTGTTTACACACCTTTGCTGTGCTAATTAGGTCGTTAAAAATGACACCTTTTATGAACCGCGGTAGTTTCTCAGATCAAATATTGACGTCACAGTTACGAGGAGTAGACAAACATACCACGTGGTGCAGGGAACAGCAAACAATAGCAATAAACTATAGTTTGAACTCTTTTATGACCATACCTATGTCCAGGATTATAACTGTTAGATATGAGCACTTTAAATAAAGGGGACCACAAAAAAATGGCATTATTGGCTTTATTTGAACAAAAATCTTCGGGTACATTAAACATATGTTTCTTATTGCGAGTTTGTCCTTAAATAAAATAGTGAACATACTAGCCATTACAATAATAAACATTAGTTTAATGTACCGTAAGATTTTTTTGTTAAAATAAAGCCAATAATGCAATTTTTTGTGGTCCCCTTTATTTAAAAAAGTATCGAAAAGCATCTAAATACATTTAGGTTCCGGTACCAAAATATTGCTATCGAGACAACCCTAGTTACAGTATGAATAAATTAGTGTTGTCCCGATACCAATATTTTGGTACCGGTACCAAAACGTAATTCGATACTTTTTCTGAATAAAAGGGGACCACAAAAAATGGCATTATTGGCTTTATTTGAACAAAAATCTTCGGGTACATTAAACATATGTTTATTATTACGAGTTTGTCCTTAAATAAAATAGTGAACATACTAGCCATTGCGATAATAAACATTAGTTTAATGTACCGTAAGATTTTTTGTTCAAATAAAGCCAATAATGCAATTTTTTGTGGTCCCCTTTATTTAGAAAAGTATCGAAAAGCATCTAAATACATTTAGGTTCCGGTACCAAAATATTGCTATCGAGACAACCCTAGTTACAGTATGAATAAATTAGTGTTGTCCCTATACCAATATTTTGGTACCGGTACCAAAACGTAATTCGATATTTTTTCTAAATAAAGGGGACCACAAAAAATGGCATTATTGGCTTTATTTGAACAAAAATCTTCGGGTACATTAAACATATGTTTATTATTGCGAGTTTGTCCTTAAATAAAATAGTGAACATACTAGCCATTGCAATAATAAACATTAGTTTAATGTACCGTAAGATTTTTTTGTTCAAATAAAGCCAATAATGCAATTTTTTGTGGTCCCCTTTATGTAGAAAAGTATCGAAAAGCATCTAAATACATTTAGGTTCCGGTACCAAAATATTGCTATTGAGACAACCCTAGTTACAGTATGAATAAATTAGTGTTGTCCCGATACCAATATTTTGGTACCGGTACCAAAACGTAATTCGATACTTTTACTAAATAAAGGGGACCACAAAAAATGGCGTTATTGGCTTTATTTGAACAAAAATCTTCGGGTACATTAAACATATGTTTATTATTACGAGTTTGTCCTTAAATAAAATAGTGAACATACTAGCCATTGCGATAATAAACATTAGTTTAATGTACCGTAAGATTTTTTGTTCAAATAAAGCCAATAATGCAATTTTTTGTGGTGCCCTTTATTTAGAAAAGTATCGAAAAGCATCTAAATACATTTAGGTTCCGGTACCAAAATATTGCTATCGAGACAACCCTAGTTACAGTATGAATAAATTAGTGTTGACCCGATACCAATATTTTGGTACCGGTACCAAAACGTAATTCGATACTTTTTCTAAATAAAGGGGACCACAAAAAATGGCATTATTGGCTTTATTAGAACAAAAATCTTTGGGTACATTAAACATATGTTTATTATTGCGAGTTTGTCCTTAAATAAAATAGTGAACATACTAGCCATTACAATAATAAACATTAGTTTAATGTACCGTAAGATTTTTTTGTTCGAATAAAGCCAATAGTGCAATTTTTTGTGGTCCCCTTTATTTAGAAAAGTATCGAAAAGCATCTAAATACATTTAGGTTCCGGTACCAAAATATTGCTATCGAGACAACCCTAGTTACAGTATGAATGAATTAGTGTTGTCCTGATACCAATATTTTGGTATCGGTACCAAAATGTATTTCGATACATTTTGATACTTTCTAAATAAAGGGGACCACAAAAAATGGCATTATTGGCTTTATTTGAACAAAAATCTTCGGGTACATTAAACATATGTTTATTATTGCGAGTTTGTCCTTAAATAAAATAGTGAACATACTAGCCATTGCAGTAATAAACATTAGTTTAATGTACCGTAAGATTTTTTGTTCAAATAAAGCCAATAATGCAATTTTTTTGTGGTCCCCTTTATTTAGAAAAGTATCGAAAAGCATCTAAATACATTTAGGTTCCGGTACCAAAATATTGCTATCGAGACAACCCTAGTTACAGTATGAATAAATTAGTGTTGTCCCGATACCAATATTTTGGTACCGGTACCAAAACGTAATTCGATACTTTTTCTAAATAAAGGGGACCACAAAAAATGGCAT
Source organism: Nerophis lumbriciformis (assembly GCF_033978685.3). Classification (NCBI taxonomy): domain Eukaryota; kingdom Metazoa; phylum Chordata; class Actinopteri; order Syngnathiformes; family Syngnathidae; genus Nerophis; species Nerophis lumbriciformis. The sequence continues at coordinate 70,703,859 of NC_084549.2, read as the reverse complement.
TATTGGCTTTATTAGAACAAAAATCTTCGGGTACATTAAACATATGTTTCTTATTGCGAGTTTGTCCTTAAATAAAATAGTGAACATACTAGCCATTACAATAATAAACATTAGTTTAATGTACCGTAAGATTTTTTTGTTCAAATAAAGCCAATAATGCAATTTTTTGTGGTGCCTTTTATTTAGAAAAGCATCAAAAAGCATCTAAATACATATAGGTTCCGGTACCAAAATATTGCTATCGAGACAACCCTAGTTACAGTATGAATAAATTAGTGCTGTCCCGATACCAATATTTTGGTACCGGTACCAAAACGTAATTCGATACTTTTTCTAAATAAAGGGGACCACAAAAAATGGCATTATTGGCTTTATTTGAACAAAAATCTTCGGGTACATTAAACATATGTTTATTATTGCGAGTTTTTCCTTAAATAAAATAGTGAACATACTAGCCATTACAATAATAAACATTCGTTTAATGTACCGTAAGATTTTTTTGTTCAAATAAAGCCAATAATGCAATTTTTTGTGGTCCCCTTTATTTAGAAAAGTATCGAAAAGCATCTAAATACATTTAGGTTCCGGTACCAAAATATTGCTATCGAGACAACCCTAGTTACAGTATGAATAAATTAGTGTTGTCCTGATACCAATATTTTGGTATCGGTACCAAAATGTATTTCGATACATTTTGATACTTTCTAAATAAAGGGGACCACAAAAAATGGCATTATTGGCTTTATTTGAACAAAAATCTTCGGGTACATTAAACATATGTTTATTATTGCGAGTTTGTCCTTAAATAAAATAGTGAACATACTAGCCATTGCAATAATAAACATTAGTTTAATGTACCGTAAGATTTTTTTTGTTCAAATAAAGCCAATAATGCAATTTTTTGTGGTGCCCTTTATTTAGAAAAGTATCGAAAAGCATCTAAATACATTTAGGTTCCGGTACCAAAATATTGCTATCGAGACAACCCTAGTTACAGTATGAATAAATTAGTGTTGTCCCGATACCAATATTTTGGTACCGGTACCAAAACGTAATTCGATACTTTTTCTAAATAAAGGGGACCACAAAAAATGGCATTATTGGCTTTATTTGAACAAAAATCTTCGGGTACATTAAACATATGTTTATTATTGCGAGTTTTTCCTTAAATAAAATAGTGAACATACTAGCCTTTGCAATAATAAACATTAGTTTAATGTACCGTAAGATTTTTTTGTTCAAATAAAGCCAATAATGCAATTTTTTGTGGTGCCCTTTATTTAGAAAAGTATCAAAAAGCATCTAAATACATTTAGGTTCCGGTACCAAAATATTGCTATCGAGACAACCCTAGTTACAGTATGAATAAATTAGTGTTGTCCCGATACCAATATTTTGGTACCGGTACCAAAACGTAATTCGATACTTTTTCTAAATAAAGGGGACCACAAAAAATGGTATTATTGGCTTTATTTGAACAAAAATCTTCGGGTACATTAAACATATGTTTATTATTGCGAGTTTTTCCTTAAATAAAATAGTGAACATACTAGCCATTGCAATAATAAACATTAGTTTAATGTACCGTAAGATTTTTTGTTCAAATAAAGCCAATAATGCCATTTTTTGTGGTCCCCTTTATTTAGAAAAGTATCAAAAAGCATCTAAATACATTTAGGTTCCGGTACCAAAATATTGCTATCGAGACAACCCTAGTTACAGTATGAATAAATTAGTGTTGTCCCGATACCAATATTTTGGTACCGGTACCAAAACGTAATTCGATACTTTTTCTAAATAAAGGGGACCACAAAAAATGGCATTATTGGCTTTATTTGAACAAAAATCTTCGGGTACATTAAACATATGTTTATTATTGCGAGTTTGTCCTTAAATAAAATAGTGAACATACTAGCCGTTACAATAATAAACATTAGTTTAATGTACCGTAAGATATTTTTGTTCAAATAAAGCCAATAGTGCAATTTTTTGTGGTCCCCTTTATTTAGAAAAGTTTCGAAAAGCATCTAAATACATTTAGGTTCCGGTACCAAAATATTGCTATCGAGACAACCCTAGTTACAGTATGAATAAATTAGTGTTGTCCCGATACCAATATTTTGGTACCGGTACCAAAACGTAATTCGATACTTTTTCTAAATAAAGGGGACCACAAAAAATGGCATTATTGGCTTTATTTGAACAAAAATCTTCGGGTACATTAAACATATGTTTATTATTGCGAGTTTGTCCTTAAATAAAATAGTGAACATACTAGTCATTACAATAATAAACATTAGTTTAATGTACCGTAAGATTTTTTTTGTTCAAATAAAGCCAATAATGCAATTTTTTGTGATCCCGTTTATTTAGAAAAGTATCGAAAAGCATCTGAATACATTTAGGTTCCGGTACCAAAATATTGCTATCGAGACAACCCTAGTTACAGTATGAATAAATTAGTGTTGTCCCGATACCAATATTTTGGTACAGATACCAAAATTATTTCGATACTTTGATACTTTTCTAAATAAAGGGGACCACAAACATTGCAGTTGGCTTTATTTTAACAAAATAACATTAAAAATATGTTTATTATTGCAAGTTTGTCTTTACATAAAATAGTGAACATAATAGACAACTTGTCTTTTAGTAGTAAGTAAACAAACAGACTCCTAATTAGTCTGCTGATGTATGCAGTAACATATTGTGTCATTTATACACCTATTATTTTGTCAATAAGTAAATTAATAATCCATTTTTACCGCTTGTCCTTTATAATGTGTACAAAATAATAGGTGTATAAATGACACAATATGTTACTGCATACGTCAGCAGACTAATTAGGAGTCTTTGTTTGTTTACTTACTACTAAAAGAAAAGTTGTCTAGTATGTTCACTATTTTATTTAAGGACTAAATTACAATAATAAACATATGTTTCATGTACCCTAATATTATTTAATATTAATATTAATATTATTTAAGGACCAAATTGCAATAATAAACATATGTTTCATGTACCCTAATATTATTTAATATTAATATTAATATTATTTAATATTATTTAAGGACTAAATTGCAATAATAAACATATGTTTCATGTGCCCTAATATTATTTAATATTAATATTAATATTATTTAATATTATTTAAGGACTAAATTGCAATAATAAACATATGTTTCATGTACCCTAATATTATTTAATATTATTTAAGGACTAAATTGCAATAATAAACATATGTTTCATGTACCCTAATATTATTTAATATTAATATTAATATTATTTAATATTATTTAAGGACTAAATTGCAATAATAAACATATGTTTCATGCACCCTAATATTATTTAATATTAATATTATTTAATATTATTTAAGGACTAAATTGCAATAAAAAACATGTTTCATGTAACCTAATATTATTTAATATTATTTAATATTAATATTAATATTATTTAATATTATTTAAGGACTAAATTGCAATAATAAACATGTTTAATGTACCGTAAGATTTGTTGTTAAAATAAAGCCAATAATGCCATTTTTTGTGGTCTCCTTTATTTTGAAAAGTATCGAAAAGTATCGAAATACATTTTGGTATCGGGACAACACTAATTTATACTGATATATTATATTATATTTGTATATAATATATAACACATCACAATGACCATGTACAGTATTACAGTAAAAAAGAAAAAGGGCAACATAAAATAGAGAATAAATCCAGCAGAAAATATACATTATAAACAAAGAGAGGTAGCTAAATAAGTAAACTATGAAAATAAATCCCCCCCCCCCCCCAGAAAAACACAGAGCCACTGAAAGGCGGTAATTGCTTTCAAAGTGCTACTTGACAATTTTACCTCGGACAAAGAATAAACATCTCCATCTCTACAAGTCTTGCGGCGTAGTTATCATATTTTTACTCCATCACAGGTAATAACAAATAATTCAGAGCTAGCCTGGATGCCGCCGCACTAAAAAGAATATTTCCCCTGGTAGCAGATTGTGATTCCGGAAAAATTTCTAATATTGTGCTCCTGTCACAATCAATTTCCAATTACCATAAATCATTGCGGCGCAAAGTGGGAGTCATTTGGAGCGCTGCCTATTTCCTAATATAAAGAATGAATTGCGCATTTGTATAATATCGGAGGTTATTTTATTCATCCAGGAGGAAACAATCAAAGGAGACAAAAAAGGAGGTGAGGGCGGGGGGGTGAGGGCGGGGGGGGGGACAGCTGACTTTAAATTTGCCAATTTCCTCGCCGTGTGCATCCGTGCTCGCTCAGGTCCTCACTAAGACTTTTTCTATCAAGTGCAAACAGGTTAACCACAACATCTAATTGAAAGGAATCTGGCCAAGGGTGTAATGGTGTAGCGCCCGCGCGCACAAAAAAAAACTCAGAACTCATGCCTCCATCCTGCGGAGCGTGATGGCGCTCATCCCGACTCGATCGGCTGTCACTTTTGACACGGCCCTGCCAGGGTTCCCCTTCACCGATCATGGGGAACACGGCGGGGGTCGGGTCGGGGGGGGGGGGGGGGGGGGGGGGGGGGGGCGGGATGAAATAGGAAAGGGCCGAGCGCCGTCCAATATCTTCCCCCGGCCTTATAACGGCACGTACTTAACTCGGGAGACGTCAAGGACTCCAGAGAGGTTGCTTCTCTTTCTTCCCCTCCATTTTTATCTCTAGTTGTCAATACGTATATGTATTGTTGCATTTTAACAATTGTATTGTTGATAATAGAGGAAAATTATTGGTATTGTTCATTATCAATAACACTATTTCTATTGGTATTTGTAATGCTCCATCTGTAGTTTAATAATGCTCATTGTCATTTCTGTATTACAAGACAGGCCCAAATAAAAAATAAAAAAAGATAATATAAATACATTTAATAAAGTCAAATACAAATAAGGCAACAAGAGAAGTATACTACACTTTTCTTTTGTAAAGTCAATCTGAACAGCCGATATGGGCATCTACATCTACTATATGATTTGCCTGAGAAGCTGGACAGGACAAAAAAAAAAAAAAAAAAAAAAAAAAAAGATAATATAAATACATTTAATAAAGTCAAATACAAATAAGGCAACAAGAGAAGTATCCTACACTTCTCTTTTGTAAAGTCAATCTGAACAGCCGATATGGGCATCTACATCTACTATATGATTTTGCCTGAGAAGCTGGACAGGACCAAAAAAAAAAAAAAAAAAAAAAAAAAAAAAAAGATAATATAAATACATTTAATAAAGTCAAATACAAATAAGGCAACAAGAGAAGTATCCTACATTTCTCTTTTGTAAAGTCAATGTGAACAGCCGATATGGGCATCTACATCTACTATATGATTTGCCTGAGAAGCTGGACAGGACCAAAAAAAAAGAAAAAAAAGAAAAAATGGACTCGAGAGAGCGTGAAAAAAGGCTAAAATGACAGCGGAGGAAGGGGGTGGGGTTTGAAACACAGCATGTCTCTATGAATGTCAAGCGATACAATTGTAAGCCACTCGCTCAGCTCGGTTCAGCCGTTTTTGAGGATCATTCAGATGCCGATCTAGCTGCTGCGGCATTAAAGTCGAGAGCTTTCAGAGTGTGTCCTCGGTGGCCGCCGCTTCTTATTTTTTCGCGCGGGGAAACTAGAAAAAAAAAAAACACAACAGGGCAGGATAAACGGCTCTCTGGATATCCGACGAGTCCTATTAGCGAGTGACCGCCGCGGACTCCGGTTGATGCATAAAAGGCAGGGCGGCAGGTGCGGCGGCGGCGGCGGCAACAAAAGCACACAACAATTAGGCCTCCTCCCAGCTGGCGAGCCACGGGAGTCAGTGAAGGCATGTAATACGGCCGCCTTAACGCTCACTCCATTACGTCGCCGAGCCGCGCCCCGACAATGTTTATCTCCGACGGCGGTTCCAAATCGCATTTTTTTTTCAGCCCCCCCGGTTCTCCGGCGCCGCCGTGAGAGATTCCAATTATCCGAATGGTAAGGAGCCGGCGAGGGAGGCATAAAGTACATTAGGGACCACCCCCGGTAACTGCGGGGACCTTTTAGAGGCTCCGCTGAAGAGGGCCGGGAGACTTGGGGGGGGGGGGGGTTGACGGTGACCCTGCATGGATAGCCTCTGTCAAAACTTGACCACGTCAAGCACAAAGGCATTATGGGAATCCAGTGTCACCAAGTCCTAATTACTGTCTGTGTTGAGAGCAAATTACTGCCTTGTTCCTCTGATTAGCGAGGAGGCTAATCTTCACCTGTGTACGCCAGCACTGCTGAGGGCCCTTGAGTGTTAGCGCTTCGTCTTCTGTAATTTATTTTTAAATCAGTGCCCCGCTCCCAGGAGTTTTGAGTGTTTTGTTGTGAACCGCTTACCATGATCCCCACCGCCGCCCCCTCACCCCTAAATCCTCGACTAAATCCTTGTTTGGTGCCGCAGGAAGATAAGCAAGAACAACACTCGGGCATAATTGACTCGTACTCCTCGCCGAGATGTCGGGGCGGAATCGTCTCGGGCGCATATTGCCTTAGCATGTCGCGGCGCCGCGCACTGCTGCGCGCTGCAGATATAGAATCCAATCAAGTTGCGAAACAAACTCGCTCGCGTCGGGGAAAAAAACTTCTGGGCTGTTTTTAGCGACACCGCCGGGGGGCCCGGGAGGTTGCCTTCCGCGTTTGCCCTGTCATGGTCCAAGTTTAATGTCCCCACTCCACAATTATCATCTCTTAAGACTGACAGAGTTCAATATTTATCACAATGCTTGTCTAACCTATCAAGTCATCCACAGGCTGAAGACTGGACTCTCACAATATTATGTTAGATCCACTATGGACTGGACTCTCACACTATTATGTTAGATCCACTATGGACTGGACTCTCACACGATTATGTTAGATCCACTATGGACTGGACTCTCACTATTATGTTAGATCCACTATGGACTGGACTCTCACAATATTATGTTAGATCCACTATGGACTGGACTCTCACAATATTATGTTAGATCCACTATGGACTGGACTCTCACACTATTATGTTAGATCCACTATGGACTGGACTCTCACACGATTATGTTAGATCCACTATGGACTGGACTCTCACTATTATGTTAGATCCACTATGGACTGGACTCTCACAATATTATGTTAGATCCACTATGGACTGGACTCTCACAATATTATGTTAGATCCACTATGGACTGGACTCTCACACTATTGTGTTAGATCCACTATGGACTGGACTCTCACTATTATGTTAGATCCACTATGGACTGGACTCTCACTATTATGTTAGATCCACTATGGACTGGACTCTCACACTATTATGTTAGATCCACTATGGACTGGACTCTCACTATTATGTTAGATCCACTATGGACTGGACTCTCACTATTATGTTAGATCCACTATGGACTGGCCTCTCACACTATTATGTTAGATCCACTATGGACTGGACTCTCACACTATTGTGTTAGATCCACTATGGACTGGACTCTCACTATTATGTTAGATCCACTATGGACTGGACTCTCACTATTATGTTAGATCCACTATGGACTGGACTCTCACACTATTATGTTAGATCCACTATGGACTGGACTCTCACACTATTATGTTAGATCCACTATGGACTGGACTCTCACAATATTATGTTACATCCACTATGGACTGGACTCTCACTATTATGTTAGATCCACTATGGACTGGACTCTCACACTATTATGTTAGATCCACTATGGACTGGACTGTCACTATTATGTTAGATCCACTATGGACTGGACTCTCACACTATTATGTTAGATCCACTATGGACTGGACTCTCACACTATTATGTTAAATCCACTATGGACTGGACTCTCACACTATTATGTTAGATCCACTAAGGACTAGACTCTCACACTATTATGTTAGATCCACTATGGACTGGACTCTCACACTATTTTGTTAGATCCACTATGGACTGGACTCTCACACTATTATGTTAGATCCACTATGGACTGGACTCTCACACTATTATGTTAGATCCACTATGGACTGGACTCTCACTATTATGTTAGATCTACTATGGACTGGACTCTCACAATATTATGTTAGATCCACTATGGACTGGACTCTCTCACTATTATGTTAGATCCACTATGGACTGGACTCTCTCACTATTATGTTAGATCCACTATGGACTGGACTCTCACTATTATGTTAGATCTACTATGGACTGGACTCTCACTATTATGTTAGATCTACTATTGACTGGACTCTCACTATTATGTTAGATCCACTATGGACTGGACTCTCACTATTATGCTAGATCCACTATGGACTGGACTCTCACTATTATGTTAGATCTACTATGGACTGGACTCTCACTATTATGTTAGATCTACTATTGACTGGACTCTCACTATTATGTTAGATCCTCTATGGACTGGACTCTCACTATTATGTTAGATCCACTATTGACTGGACTCTCACTATTATGTTAGATCCACTATGGACTGGACTCTCACTATTATGTTAGATCCACTATGGACTGGACTCTCTCACTATTATGTTAGATCCACTATGGACTGGACTCTCTCACTATTATGTTAGATCCACTATGGACTGGACTCTCACTATTATGTTAGATCTACTATGGACTGGACTCTCACTATTATGTTAGATCTACTATTGACTGGACTCTCACTATTATGTTAGATCCACTATGGACTGGACTCTCACTATTATGCTAGATCCACTATGGACTGGACTCTCACAATATTATGTTAGATCCACTATGGACTGGACTCTCACACTATTATGTTAGATCCACTATGGACTGGACTCTCACACGATTATGTTAGATCCACTATGGACTGGACTCTCACTATTATGTTAGATCCACTATGGACTGGACTCTCACAATATTATGTTAGATCCACTATGGACTGGACTCTCACAATATTATGTTAGATCCACTATGGACTGGACTCTCACACTATTATGTTAGATCCACTATGGACTGGACTCTCACACGATTATGTTAGATCCACTATGGACTGGACTCTCACTATTATGTTAGATCCACTATGGACTGGACTCTCACAATATTATGTTAGATCCACTATGGACTGGACTCTCACAATATTATGTTAGATCCACTATGGACTGGACTCTCACACTATTGTGTTAGATCCACTATGGACTGGACTCTCACTATTATGTTAGATCCACTATGGACTGGACTCTCACTATTATGTTAGATCCACTATGGACTGGACTCTCACACTATTATGTTAGATCCACTATGGACTGGACTCTCACTATTATGTTAGATCCACTATGGACTGGACTCTCACTATTATGTTAGATCCACTATGGACTGGCCTCTCACACTATTATGTTAGATCCACTATGGACTGGACTCTCACACTATTGTGTTAGATCCACTATGGACTGGACTCTCACTATTATGTTAGATCCACTATGGACTGGACTCTCACTATTATGTTAGATCCACTATGGACTGGACTCTCACACTATTATGTTAGATCCACTATGGACTGGACTCTCACACTATTATGTTAGATCCACTATGGACTGGACTCTCACAATATTATGTTACATCCACTATGGACTGGACTCTCACTATTATGTTAGATCCACTATGGACTGGACTCTCACACTATTATGTTAGATCCACTATGGACTGGACTGTCACTATTATGTTAGATCCACTATGGACTGGACTCTCACACTATTATGTTAGATCCACTATGGACTGGACTCTCACACTATTATGTTAAATCCACTATGGACTGGACTCTCACACTATTATGTTAGATCCACTAAGGACTAGACTCTCACACTATTATGTTAGATCCACTATGGACTGGACTCTCACACTATTTTGTTAGATCCACTATGGACTGGACTCTCACACTATTATGTTAGATCCACTATGGACTGGACTCTCACACTATTATGTTAGATCCACTATGGACTGGACTCTCACTATTATGTTAGATCTACTATGGACTGGACTCTCACAATATTATGTTAGATCCACTATGGACTGGACTCTCTCACTATTATGTTAGATCCACTATGGACTGGACTCTCTCACTATTATGTTAGATCCACTATGGACTGGACTCTCACTATTATGTTAGATCTACTATGGACTGGACTCTCACTATTATGTTAGATCTACTATTGACTGGACTCTCACTATTATGTTAGATCCACTATGGACTGGACTCTCACTATTATGCTAGATCCACTATGGACTGGACTCTCACTATTATGTTAGATCTACTATGGACTGGACTCTCACTATTATGTTAGATCTACTATTGACTGGACTCTCACTATTATGTTAGATCCTCTATGGACTGGACTCTCACTATTATGTTAGATCCACTATTGACTGGACTCTCACTATTATGTTAGATCCACTATGGACTGGACTCTCACTATTATGTTAGATCCACTATGGACTGGACTCTCTCACTATTATGTTAGATCCACTATGGACTGGACTCTCTCACTATTATGTTAGATCCACTATGGACTGGACTCTCACTATTATGTTAGATCTACTATGGACTGGACTCTCACTATTATGTTAGATCTACTATTGACTGGACTCTCACTATTATGTTAGATCCACTATGGACTGGACTCTCACTATTATGCTAGATCCACTATGGACTGGACTCTCACTATTATGTTAGATCTACTATGGACTGGACTCTCACTATTATGTTAGATCTACTATTGACTGGACTCTCACTATTATGTTAGATCCTCTATGGACTGGACTCTCACTATTATGTTAGATCTACTATTGACTGGACTCTCACTATTATGTTAGATCCACTATGGACTGGACTCTCACTATTATGCTAGATCCACTATGGACTGGACTCTCACTATTATGTTAGATCTACTATGGACTGGACTCTCACTATTATGTTAGATCCACTATGGACTGGACTCTCACACTATTATGTTAGATCCACTATGGACTGGACTTTCACTATTATGTTAGATCCACTATGGACTGGACTCTCACAATAGTATGTTAGATCCACTATGAACTGGACTCTCACACTATTATGTTAGATCCACTATGGACTGGACTCTCACACTATTATGTTAGATCCACTATGGACTGGACTCTCACAATATTATGTTAGATCCACTATGGACTGGACTCTCACACTATTATGTTAGATCCACTATGGACTGGACTCTTACACTATTATGTTAGACCCACTATGGACTGGACTCTCACACTATTATGTTAGATCCACTATGGACTGGACTCTCACTATTATGTTAGATCTACTATGGACTGGACTCTCACTATTATGTTAGATCCACTATGGACTGGACTCTCACACTATTATGTTAGATCCACTATGGACTGGACTCTCACTATTATGTTAGATCCACTATGGACTGGACTCTCACAATATTATGTTAGATCCACTATGGACTGGACTCTCACAATATTATGTTAGATCCACTATGGACTGGACTCTCACACTATTGTGTTAGATCCACTATGGACTGGACTCTCACTATTATGTTAGATCCACTATGGACTGGACTCTCACTATTATGTTAGATCCACTATGGACTGGACTCTCACACTATTATGTTAGATCCACTATGGACTGGACTCTCACTATTATGTTAGATCCACTATGGACTGGACTCTCACTATTATGTTAGATCCACTATGGACTGGCCTCTCACACTATTATGTTAGATCCACTATGGACTGGACTCTCACACTATTGTGTTAGATCCACTATGGACTGGACTCTCACTATTATGTTAGATCCACTATGGACTGGACTCTCACTATTATGTTAGATCCACTATGGACTGGACTCTCACACTATTATGTTAGATCCACTATGGACTGGACTCTCACACTATTATGTTAGATCCACTATGGACTGGACTCTCACAATATTATGTTACATCCACTATGGACTGGACTCTCACTATTATGTTAGATCCACTATGGACTGGACTCTCACACTATTATGTTAGATCCACTATGGACTGGACTGTCACTATTATGTTAGATCCACTATGGACTGGACTCTCACACTATTATGTTAGATCCACTATGGACTGGACTCTCACACTATTATGTTAAATCCACTATGGACTGGACTCTCACACTATTATGTTAGATCCACTAAGGACTAGACTCTCACACTATTATGTTAGATCCACTATGGACTGGACTCTCACACTATTTTGTTAGATCCACTATGGACTGGACTCTCACACTATTATGTTAGATCCACTATGGACTGGACTCTCACACTATTATGTTAGATCCACTATGGACTGGACTCTCACTATTATGTTAGATCTACTATGGACTGGACTCTCACAATATTATGTTAGATCCACTATGGACTGGACTCTCTCACTATTATGTTAGATCCACTATGGACTGGACTCTCTCACTATTATGTTAGATCCACTATGGACTGGACTCTCACTATTATGTTAGATCTACTATGGACTGGACTCTCACTATTATGTTAGATCTACTATTGACTGGACTCTCACTATTATGTTAGATCCACTATGGACTGGACTCTCACTATTATGCTAGATCCACTATGGACTGGACTCTCACTATTATGTTAGATCTACTATGGACTGGACTCTCACTATTATGTTAGATCTACTATTGACTGGACTCTCACTATTATGTTAGATCCTCTATGGACTGGACTCTCACTATTATGTTAGATCCACTATTGACTGGACTCTCACTATTATGTTAGATCCACTATGGACTGGACTCTCACTATTATGTTAGATCCACTATGGACTGGACTCTCTCACTATTATGTTAGATCCACTATGGACTGGACTCTCTCACTATTATGTTAGATCCACTATGGACTGGACTCTCACTATTATGTTAGATCTACTATGGACTGGACTCTCACTATTATGTTAGATCTACTATTGACTGGACTCTCACTATTATGTTAGATCCACTATGGACTGGACTCTCACTATTATGCTAGATCCACTATGGACTGGACTCTCACAATATTATGTTAGATCCACTATGGACTGGACTCTCACACTATTATGTTAGATCCACTATGGACTGGACTCTCACACGATTATGTTAGATCCACTATGGACTGGACTCTCACTATTATGTTAGATCCACTATGGACTGGACTCTCACAATATTATGTTAGATCCACTATGGACTGGACTCTCACAATATTATGTTAGATCCACTATGGACTGGACTCTCACACTATTATGTTAGATCCACTATGGACTGGACTCTCACACGATTATGTTAGATCCACTATGGACTGGACTCTCACTATTATGTTAGATCCACTATGGACTGGACTCTCACAATATTATGTTAGATCCACTATGGACTGGACTCTCACAATATTATGTTAGATCCACTATGGACTGGACTCTCACACTATTGTGTTAGATCCACTATGGACTGGACTCTCACTATTATGTTAGATCCACTATGGACTGGACTCTCACTATTATGTTAGATCCACTATGGACTGGACTCTCACACTATTATGTTAGATCCACTATGGACTGGACTCTCACTATTATGTTAGATCCACTATGGACTGGACTCTCACTATTATGTTAGATCCACTATGGACTGGCCTCTCACACTATTATGTTAGATCCACTATGGACTGGACTCTCACACTATTGTGTTAGATCCACTATGGACTGGACTCTCACTATTATGTTAGATCCACTATGGACTGGACTCTCACTATTATGTTAGATCCACTATGGACTGGACTCTCACACTATTATGTTAGATCCACTATGGACTGGACTCTCACACTATTATGTTAGATCCACTATGGACTGGACTCTCACAATATTATGTTACATCCACTATGGACTGGACTCTCACTATTATGTTAGATCCACTATGGACTGGACTCTCACACTATTATGTTAGATCCACTATGGACTGGACTGTCACTATTATGTTAGATCCACTATGGACTGGACTCTCACACTATTATGTTAGATCCACTATGGACTGGACTCTCACACTATTATGTTAAATCCACTATGGACTGGACTCTCACACTATTATGTTAGATCCACTAAGGACTAGACTCTCACACTATTATGTTAGATCCACTATGGACTGGACTCTCACACTATTTTGTTAGATCCACTATGGACTGGACTCTCACACTATTATGTTAGATCCACTATGGACTGGACTCTCACACTATTATGTTAGATCCACTATGGACTGGACTCTCACTATTATGTTAGATCTACTATGGACTGGACTCTCACAATATTATGTTAGATCCACTATGGACTGGACTCTCTCACTATTATGTTAGATCCACTATGGACTGGACTCTCTCACTATTATGTTAGATCCACTATGGACTGGACTCTCACTATTATGTTAGATCTACTATGGACTGGACTCTCACTATTATGTTAGATCTACTATTGACTGGACTCTCACTATTATGTTAGATCCACTATGGACTGGACTCTCACTATTATGCTAGATCCACTATGGACTGGACTCTCACTATTATGTTAGATCTACTATGGACTGGACTCTCACTATTATGTTAGATCTACTATTGACTGGACTCTCACTATTATGTTAGATCCTCTATGGACTGGACTCTCACTATTATGTTAGATCCACTATTGACTGGACTCTCACTATTATGTTAGATCCACTATGGACTGGACTCTCACTATTATGTTAGATCCACTATGGACTGGACTCTCTCACTATTATGTTAGATCCACTATGGACTGGACTCTCTCACTATTATGTTAGATCCACTATGGACTGGACTCTCACTATTATGTTAGATCTACTATGGACTGGACTCTCACTATTATGTTAGATCTACTATTGACTGGACTCTCACTATTATGTTAGATCCACTATGGACTGGACTCTCACTATTATGCTAGATCCACTATGGACTGGACTCTCACTATTATGTTAGATCTACTATGGACTGGACTCTCACTATTATGTTAGATCTACTATTGACTGGACTCTCACTATTATGTTAGATCCTCTATGGACTGGACTCTCACTATTATGTTAGATCTACTATTGACTGGACTCTCACTATTATGTTAGATCCACTATGGACTGGACTCTCACTATTATGCTAGATCCACTATGGACTGGACTCTCACTATTATGTTAGATCTACTATGGACTGGACTCTCACTATTATGTTAGATCCACTATGGACTGGACTCTCACACTATTATGTTAGATCCACTATGGACTGGACTTTCACTATTATGTTAGATCCACTATGGACTGGACTCTCACAATAGTATGTTAGATCCACTATGAACTGGACTCTCACACTATTATGTTAGATCCACTATGGACTGGACTCTCACACTATTATGTTAGATCCACTATGGACTGGACTCTCACAATATTATGTTAGATCCACTATGGACTGGACTCTCACACTATTATGTTAGATCCACTATGGACTGGACTCTTACACTATTATGTTAGACCCACTATGGACTGGACTCTCACACTATTATGTTAGATCCACTATGGACTGGACTCTCACTATTATGTTAGATCTACTATGGACTGGACTCTCACTATTATGTTAGATCCACTATGGACTGGACTCTCACACTATTATGTTAGATCCACTATGGACTGGACTCTCACTATTATGTTAGATCCACTATGGACTGCACTCTCACTATTATGCTAGATCCACTATGGACTGGACTCTCACTATTATGTTAGATCCACTATGGACTGGACTCTCACACTATTTTGTTAGATCCACTATGGACTGGACTCTCACACTATTTTGTTAGATCCACTATGGACTGGACTCTCACAATATTATGTTAGATCCACTATGGACTGGACTCTCACAATATTATGTTAGATCCACTATGGACTGGACTCTCACTATTATGTTAGATCCACTATGGACTGGACTCTCTCACTATTATGTTAGATCCACTATGGACTGGACTCTCTCACTATTATGTTAGATCCACTATGGACTGGACTCTCACTATTATGTTAGATCTACTATGGACTGGACTCTCACTATTATGTTAGATCTACTATTGACTGGACTCTCACTATTATGTTAGATCCACTATGGACTGGACTCTCACTATTATGCTAGATCCACTATGGACTGGACTCTCACTATTATGTTAGATCTACTATGGACTGGACTCTCACTATTATGTTAGATCTACTATTGACTGGACTCTCACTATTATGTTAGATCCTCTATGGACTGGACTCTCACTATTATGTTAGATCTACTATTGACTGGACTCTCACTATTATGTTAGATCCACTATGGACTGGACTCTCACTATTATGCTAGATCCACTATGGACTGGACTCTCACTATTATGTTAGATCTACTATGGACTGGACTCTCACTATTATGTTAGATCCACTATGGACTGGACTCTCACACTATTATGTTAGATCCACTATGGACTGGACTTTCACTATTATGTTAGATCCACTATGGACTGGACTCTCACAATAGTATGTTAGATCCACTATGAACTGGACTCTCACACTATTATGTTAGATCCACTATGGACTGGACTCTCACACTATTATGTTAGATCCACTATGGACTGGACTCTCACAATATTATGTTAGATCCACTATGGACTGGACTCTCACACTATTATGTTAGATCCACTATGGACTGGACTCTCACACTATTATGTTAGATCCACTATGGACTGGACTCTCACACTATTTTGTTAGATCCACTATGGACTGGACTCTCACACTATTATGTTAAATCCACTATGGACTGGACTCTCACTATTATGTTAGATCCACTATGGACTGGACTCTCACACTATTATGTTAGATCCACTATGGACTGGACTCTCACTATTATGTTAGATCCACTATGGACTGGACTCTCACTATTATGTTAGATCCACTATGGACTAGACTCTCACAATATTATGTTAGATCCACTATAGACTGGACTCTCTCGCTATTATGTTAGATCCACTATGGACTGGACTTTCACACTATTATGTTAGATCCACTATGGACTGGACTCTCACTATTATGTTAGATCCACTATGGACTGGACTCTCTCACTATTATGTTAGATCCACTATGGACTGGACTCTCACACTATTATGTTAGATCCACTATGGACTGGACTCTCACACTATTATGTTAGATCCACTATGGACTGGACTCTCACAATATTATGTTAGATCCACTATGGACTGGACTCTCACAATATTATGTTAGATCCACTATGGACTGGACTCTCACTATTATGCTAGATCCACTATGGACTGGACTCTCACTATTATGTTAGATCTACTATGGACTGGACTCTCACTATTATGTTAGATCCACTATGGACTGGACTCTCACACTATTATGTTAGATCCACTATGGACTGGACTTTCACTATTATGTTAGATCCACTATGGACTGGACTCTCACACTATTATGTTAGATCCACTATGGACTGGACTTTCACTATTATGTTAGATCCACTATGGACTGGACTCTCACAATAGTATGTTAGATCCACTATGAACTGGACTCTCACACTATTATGTTAGATCCACTATGGACTGGACTCTCACACTATTATGTTAGATCCACTATGGACTGGACTCTCACAATATTATGTTAGATCCACTATGGACTGGACTCTCACACTATTATGTTAGATCCACTATGGACTGGACTCTCACACTATTATGTTAGATCCACTATGGACTGGACTCTCACACTATTTTGTTAGATCCACTATGGACTGGACTCTCACACTATTATGTTAAATCCACTATGGACTGGACTCTCACTATTATGTTAGATCCACTATGGACTGGACTCTCACACTATTATGTTAGATCCACTATGGACTGGACTCTCACTATTATGTTAGATCCACTATGGACTGGACTCTCACTATTATGTTAGATCCACTATGGACTAGACTCTCACAATATTATGTTAGATCCACTATAGACTGGACTCTCTCGCTATTATGTTAGATCCACTATGGACTGGACTTTCACACTATTATGTTAGATCCACTATGGACTGGACTCTCACTATTATGTTAGATCCACTATGGACTGGACTCTCTCACTATTATGTTAGATCCACTATGGACTGGACTCTCACACTATTATGTTAGATCCACTATGGACTGGACTCTCACACTATTATGTTAGATCCACTATGGACTGGACTCTCACAATATTATGTTAGATCCACTATGGACTGGACTCTCACAATATTATGTTAGATCCACTATGGACTGGACTCTCACTATTATGCTAGATCCACTATGGACTGGACTCTCACTATTATGTTAGATCTACTATGGACTGGACTCTCACTATTATGTTAGATCCACTATGGACTGGACTCTCACTATTATGTTAGATCCACTATGGACTGGACTCTCTCACTATTATGTTAGATCCACTATGGACTGGACTTTCACAATATTATGTCAGATCCACTTGACGTCCATTGCATCTGGTCTCCCCTTCTAGCTTATCTGGGGGACCCTTTCACTTACCACCATCCTTAAATGGATATTCACTACTGTTGTAATTGTAAAATGGTATTGTGAATAAACTTGAAGCTTAAAAAACTTTGCAGGATTCTGTCTGTCCGACGCGCAGGTAGTGTTGCACAGGTGTTGCTTCGCACAGGAAGTGGCACGCGCAGGAGGCCGATCGGGGGCGGCCCCCGCGGGGCGAGGGGAAAGGGGGGGAGGCGTAAACATAGAGCACAGATGGGTCCGGGGGGCCAGTGGGAGCGGCACCTTAATGAATACACAGCTGAGTACGACACTTCACAACATGCAAAACAATATTCACAGGGCCGCCGCGGAAAAATAGAACAAAAATGATCTGAATATCATTACGCTATGAATTATTCATTGTCGTTTCTTGGGAGACCGCGTCGGGGAAAAAAAGAAAGGAGGTGAAGAAAAAAAAAAAAAAAAAAGAAAGTCCCTCGGCCTGCCGTCTGATGGTTTCACTCAGCAGATCTCGGATTGTATGACAAAGCAGTTTTAAGTTACAAATGTAAGCATTTATTTTAGGACGCTGGCGACGACGTCATAGTAATTACGGTACCTACCTTGGTTTGAAGGACAATGTTCAGTCTATTAAGGAAACAGTGTGAAGGGTTTTCAATACAAACTGCCAGCGGGTGAAATTGTCAAAAAAAGAAATATGAACTTATATATATTACAAAAGGGTTTGCACCATTTTTCATCAATGGCCGGAATAAATAGTTTTATCTCAATGGGACCATCAAAAAGTAAATGATCCTAACACTAGTTTTATATTACTAAGGTAATAATTATTTGCAAAAAACAAATTACGTTTCTCCGTTCGAACATTAAATATCTTGTCTTTGCAGTCTATTCAATTGAATATAAGTTGGAAAGGATTTGCAAATCATTGTATTCTGTTTTTATTTACCATTTACACAACGTTTCATTGGGTTTGGGTTTTGTATATATATATACACATACATACATACATACATACATACATACATACATATATATACACACACACATATACATATATATATATATATATATATATATATATTATCATACATACTGTACATACACACATATATATATATATGAATATATATAAATGCATACATACACACACATACATATGTGTATATATATATATATCTATATATATCTATATATATATATATATATATATATATATATATATATATATATATATATATATATATATATATATATATATATATATATATATATATGGTAAATGGTAAATGGGTTATACTTGTATAGCGCTTTTCTACCTTTTTTAAAGGAACTCCAAAGCGCTTTGACACTATTTCCACATTCACACACTGATGGCGGGAGCTGCCATGCAAGGCGCTAAGCAGGACCCATCAGGAGCAAGGGTGAAGTGTCTTGCTCAAGGACACAACGGACGTGACTAGGATGGTAGAAGGTGGGGATTGAACCAGGAACCCTCAGATTGCTGAGAACATTTATACATACGGAGGACATCCATGATGTTCCTATGATGAGTCATACTTGGCTAAGGTTAGGGCCATATATATATATAACCCCCCCGTACCAAAAAGCCCTTGATGAAAGTGGATACAATTTCACCCTCACCTATGAACCCACGCCAGGAAACCAGCCAAAAAAGAACAGAAAACGAAACGACATCATCTGGTACAACCCCCCATACAGCAAAAACGTCTCAACTAACATTGGACACAAATTCCTCAATCTGATTGACAAACACTTTCCCAAAGACAACACCCTAAGAAAAGTATTCAACAAGAACAACATTAAATTGAGCTACAGCTGTATGAACAATATACGACAAATTATCTCAAACCACAACAAAACAATTGCAAATGAGCCGCCGGCCCCCGGACAGAGCGACTCCAAAACCAACAAAGGCTGCAACTGTCGAAAGAAACCTGATTGCCCTCTCAACGGGGGGTGCTTACAAACATCAGTTGTCTACCAATCTAAGGTAACACGCAAGGACATTAACACATCCGACACATATGTAGGATTAACCGAGGGAGAATTCAAAACCAGATGGAACAATCACAAGGCTTCTTTCAGGAACCAAAACCTGCGGAATACCACAGAACTCAGCAAACACATTTGGGACCTCAAAGACAATAATGTTGAATATTCAATAACATGGCAAATTCTTGCATCCAGCACACCTTACAATAGTGGTAATAAAAGATGCAACCTATGCTTGAAAGAGAAACTGTTTATTATTTACCGTCCAGACCTGTCATCCCTCAACAAGCGCAGCGAAATTGTAACAGCATGCCGCCACAGACGGAAACACCTCCTAGGTAACACATGAGCCAATCACCACGCCCCTACGCCAGCCTGTACCCACCCACTCTGTGCCCTATATAAACCATGGCATGTGAATGCTCCCATTAAAATCTCCTGATGATTGAGGGAACCCCCCCTCATGAAACAGGCCTGTAGAGATGAAATAGTCTTGTGATTTTTTTTCCCACACATACATATATATATATATATATATATATATATATACATACATATGTATATATATATATACATATATATATATATATATATATATATATATATATATATATATATATATATATATATATATATATATATATATATATATATATATATATATATATATAAATGCATACATACACACACATATATACATACTGTATTTTCCGGACTATAAGGCGCACTTAAAATCCTTATTTTTCTCAAAACTCGACAGTGCGCCTTTTAACCCGGTGCGCCTAATGTACGGAATAATTCTGGTTTTGCTTACCGACCTCGAAGCTATTTTATTTGGTACATGGTGTAATGATAAGTGTGACCAGTAGATGGCAGTCACACATAAGAGATACGTGTAGACTGCAATATGACTCAAGTAAACAACACCAACATTTTATATGTTGCATTGAAAATATAAAACATTACACACGGCGCTCAAAAATCTATCAAAATGTTTTAGTAGGACTTTGGTAAGCTATGAAGCCACACCGCTTGATGGATTGTACTGTGCTTCAACATAGGAGTATTATTATGGTGTGTGTATAAGGTAAGACATATTATCTGGCGTTTTGTTTCGCAATATTACGCAAAAGCAACTTTTCTTACCTTCTGATACCTGCTGATGTGTATTTGGGATCTGCATAAGTCCTGAAAAATTGTGTGTGTCCGCCTTTGTAGACCGTGTCGACACCGTAGTCAATAAGCTTCTTCTTTTTCTCTATCTTCTTGTTATGTGACATTCATCCTCCACTGTTGCCATTTCTAATATAAAGTAGTGTAAAGTTCTTACTTATATCTGTCAGTAAACCCGCCATGAAAGCACTAAAACATACCGGTGTAGTGAGTTTACATTATTCACTCAAGGAACTTTAGTTATTAGAGAGTTCCGGTCGGACGGTTTTTCACGGGCCTTGTTGTTGTTGCACTAGTGAGCCATGGATGATTGAAGTAAAGTCTGAATGTCATTTAAACAGTTAGCGCTATCTTTTGACACTTCTTCCAATCCCGTCCTTGCACGCTACACTGCTACAACAAAGATGACGGGGAGAAGACGGCTAGAAGATTTAAAGTTAAAGTACCAATGATTGTCACACACACACTAGGTGTGGCGAAATTTGTCCTCTGCATTTGACCCATCCCCTTGTTCACCCCTGGGAGGGGGGAGGGGAGCAGTGGGCAGCAGCGGTGCCGCGCCCGGGAATCATTTTTGGTGATTTAACCCCCAATTCCAAACCTTGATGCTGAGTGCCAAGCAAGATGATGTGTAAAACATCATCTATGCAACATTTTGACCAAATAACCACCATTACATGTTATGTAGACCACAAGGAAGTCTTAGAAAAAAATCATAATAATATGACTCCTTTAATTCGCCCTATAAAAACTTGTAATTTATTTTGTAGTAGTAGCTGCGACTTCCTTGTTCCTTTACTGAATCCGGTCAACTTCCTTTGTTTGCACTTTATCGAACTGCGCATGCAAGTGAGGTCGAGGACACATTGGGGCCACATTGGGGCCTGTGCGCGTTTATACTGGCGTCAAATAAAGGTCACATTTGACTTGCAGTGTAAACAGTCAGCTGGAAATAATCCCATTTTGAAAAAAAATAAGATTCGGGCCACTTTGGACTGTAAACATAGTCTTAAAAATGCAGACCAGGCCCAAAAGCACAAACATAGACACACTTGTCCTCACCACAGTTACACTTATATTATATATATATATATATATATATATATATATGTTAGAGATGCGCGGATAGGCAATTATTTCATCCGCAACCGCATCACAAAAGTCGTCAACCATCCGCATCCACCCGAACTAACATTTAATCAAAACCGAACCCGCCCGTTGTTATATATCTAATATAGACGATGCAAGGCATTAGTGAGGTTATAAAGCTTTTGCCTGTTAAAGAAAGGAGACTGATCCAATGCAGCAGAGACATTCAATGCGTGCCACGCTGTCACGGCCCAGACGCACACCAGTGCGCAATCATCTGGGAGCCGCGCTGAGCGCACCTCCAAGTGCGCTCGCGCCACTCAAACTGCTGCAGGCAGCTGCGTTCTATCTTGTTTTAACATCCTGTGGCACTCTTCTGGGATCACGGCGGACGAAACTGCTCATGCTCAGGGTGTTTGTGGAGGTTCGGGGTTTTGCACAAATGTGATGCACCATGTTAGATGTCCCGGTTTTGTGACTGTCGTAGACATAACAGCGTCACAGCTCTTGCAAATCACGTAGCCAGCATTACTATCATCCTGATTTACAACCTCATAAAAACGAGTCCACGCTGAACTTTTCTGGCCTTTTTTTCCCCTGGTCTTTAGTATTCCCTTTTTTAGTTTGTCGCGTACCACGTTTGCTGCCGGCGTTGCCATCTCTTTTTTTTATCTTCTTCTGTTGTGGCATATGCTGCAGGTGCCTGCTCGTTTTTCGTATGTGGGTAACAACATTTAACTATGTATATATATTTCCCAATTGGTTTAACTGCCACCCGCCTGAATCTATTTAAAATCTAATTTTTTTTTATTTCAACCGCCCGACCCGACCCGTGGATAAAATCTAATTTTTTTTTATTTCAACCGCCCGACCCGCGGATAATCCGCGGACTCCGCGGTTGTGTCCGCAAACCGCGCATCTCTAATATATATATATATATATATATATATATATATATATATATACATACATACATACATACATACAGACATATATATATATATATATATATATATATATATATATATATATATATATATATATATACATATATAGTCGAGGTTTCTGTGGTTTATCTGTTATACAGTGCTTTCGTCAGTTTCATTTGCAATTTGGGGACGCCTCCAGGGATCATAAATGTGATTCTGGGGCAAAATTGACGTATCTCTTATGTTTGACTGCCATCTACTGGTCACACTTATCATTACACCATGTACCAAATAAAATAGCTTCGAGGTCGGTAAGTTCAGCCCAAAATTTTCCTTACATTAAATGCACTGTCAAGTTTTGAGAAAATGAAAAGATTTTAAGTGCGCCTTATAGTACGGGGAAATACGGTAATTACTTTTTAAAGGTAATTTGATTATGTTACAAATTGAAAACAGGAAGTGAACAAAAGTATTAGTAATAATTGTGATTAAATAACATTAAATGATATTGTGTTATCTCCTTTCTATGTTCAAAATAATCATAAAGATTATCCACCTCCCTATCTCCACTTATTTAGTCTCTCAACATATTTCGACGTAAGAGTCGGGTTTTCTGTCCCGAAAAATCCGATTAATTTCATAATTTGTGTTGTTTACTTGAGTCATATTGCAGTCTACACATCTCTCTTATGTTTGACTACCATCTACTGGTCACACTTATCATTACACCATGTACCAAATAAAATAGCTTCGAGGTGGGTAAGCACAGCCAAAATTATTCCGTACATTAGGCGCACCGGGTTATAAGGCGCACTGCCGAGTTTTGAGAAAATGAAAGGATTTTAAGTGCGCCTTATAGTCGGAAAAATACAGTATTTAGTAAATGTCGGAATTCACTGTTTCCTTATTACAAATGTAATGTTTTTTTTAAAGTAGCAAGTAATAAACGCTTATTTGGTGAAAGGAAAAGAAATGTAAAACTGCATCAATATACATGAATTAAAGATGCATCAATTATCCATTTGTAATCAAATTGTAGCTTCTGAATCCTAATCGAATGGTGAGGTGCCCAAAGATTGCTACCTCTAAGATATATATATATATATATATATATATATATATATATATATATATATATATATATATATATATATATATATATATATATACACATATAAAAACCATACATTTTCTAAAGATAAATAATGATACTTTTGTGTGGGGGTGTGGTTTCATTTGCAATTTGGGGACACCTCCAGGGGTTATAAATGTGATTCTACTGGTCACACTTATCATTACACCATGTACCAAATAAAATAGCTTCGAGGTCGGTAAGCACAGCCAAAATTATTCCGTACACTGTCGAGTTTTGAGAAAATCAAAGGATTTTAAGTGCGGTAATTACTTTTTAAAGGTAATTTGATTATGTTACAAATTGAAAACAGGAAGTGAACAAAAGTATTAGTAATAATTGTAATTAAATAATGTTAAATAATATTGTATTATCTCCTTTCTATGTTCGAAATAAACATAAAGATTGTCCACCTCCCTATCTCCACTTATTTAGTCTCTCGACATATTTCGCCGGCGAATGTCGCCAAACAGGAGACGTTAGCGACATAAGAGTCGGGTTTTCTGTCCCGAAAAATCCGATTAATTTCATAATTGGTGTTGTTTACTTGAGTCATATTGCAGATATATATATAAACTATACATTTTCTAAAGATAAATAATGATACTTTTGTGTGGGGGTGTGGTTTCATTTGCAATTTGGGGACGCCTCCAGGGGTTATAAATGTGATTCTGGGGCAAAATTGACGTATCTCTTATGTTTGACTGCCATCTACTGGTCACACTTATCATTACACCGTGTACCAAACAAAATAGCTTCGAGGTCGGTAAGCACAGCCAAAATTATTCCGTACATTAGTTTTGAGAAAATGAAAGGATTTTAAGTGCGCCTTATAGTCCGGGAAAATACGGTAATGACTTTTTAAAAGGTAATTTTATTATTTTACAAATTGAAAACAGGAAGTGAACCAAAGTATTAGTAATAATTGTGATTAAATAACATTAAATAATATTGCGTTATCTCCTTTCTATGTTCGAAATAAACATAAAGAAAGGTTTTTTATTGGCTTGCAGCTTCTCCACCTCCTACACGTATCTCTGATGTTTGACTGCCATCTACTGGTCACACTTATCATGACACCATGTACCAAATAAAATAGCTTCGAGGTCGGTAAGCACAGCCAAAATTATTCCGTACATTAGGCGCACCGGGTTAAATCAAAGCATTTTAAGTGCGGTAATTACTTTTTAAAGGTAATTTGATTATGTTACAAATTGAAAACAGGAAGTGAAGAAAAGTATTAGTAATAATTGTGATTAAATAATGTTAAATAATATTGCATTATCTCCTTTCTATGTTCGAAATAAACATAAAGATTGTCCACCTCCCTATCTTTACTTCTTTAGTCTCTCGACATATTTCGCCGGCGAATGTCGCCAAACGGGAGACGTTAGCGACGTAAGAGTCGAGTTTTCTGTCCCGAAAAATCCGATTAATTTCATAATTGGTGTTGTTTACTTAAACCATATTGCAGATATATATATATATATATATATATATATATATATATATATATATATATATAAACTATACATTTTCTAAAGATAAATAATGATACTTTTGTGTGGGGGTGTGGTTTCATTTGCAATTTGGGGACGCCTCCAGGGGTTATAAATGTGATTCTGGGGCAAAATTTACGTATCTCTTATGTTTGACTGCCATCTACTGGTCACACTTATCATTACACCGTGTACCAAACAAAATAGCTTCGAGGTCGGTAAGCACAGCCAAAATTATTCCGTACATTAGTTTTGAGAAAATGAAAGGATTTTAAGTGCGCCTTATAGTCCGGGGAAGTACGGTAATTACTTTTTTAAAGGTAATTTGATTATGTTACAAATTGAAAACAGGAAGTGAACCAAAGTATTAGTAATAATTGTGATTAAATAACATTAAATAATATTGTGTTATCTCCTTTCTATGTTCGAAATAAACATAAAGAAAGTTTTTTTATTGGCTTGCAGCTTGTCCACCTCCTACACGTATCTCTGATGTTTGACTGCCATCTACTGGTCACACTTATCATTACACCATGTACCAAATAAAATAGCTTCGAGGTCGGTAAGCACAGCCAAAATTATTCCGTACACTGTCGAGTTTTGAGAAAATCAAAGGATTTTAAGTGCGGTAATTACTTTTTAAAGGTAATTTGATTATGTTACAAATTGAGAACAGGAAGTGAACAAAAGTATTAGTAATAATTGTGATTAAATAATGTTAAATAATATTGCATTATCTCCTTTCTATGTTCGAAATAAACATAAAGATTGTCCACCTCCCTATCTCCACTTATTTAGTCTCTCAACATATTTCGCCGGCGAATGTCGCCAAACAGCAGACGTTAGCGACGTAAGAGTCGAGTTTTCTGTCCCGGAAAATCCGATTAATTTCATAATTGGTGTTGTTTACTTGAGTCATATTGCAGATATATATATATATATATATATATATATATATATATATATATATATATATATATATATATAAACTATACATTTTCTAAAGATAAATAATGATACTTTTGTGTGGGGGTGTGGTTTCATTTGCAATTTGGGGACGCCTCCAGGGGTTATAAATGTGATTCTGGGGCAAAATTGACGTATCTCTTATGTTTGACTGCCATCTACTGGTCACACTTATCATTACACCGTGTACCAAACAAAATAGCTTCGAGGTCGGTAAGCACAGCCAAAATTATTCCGTACATTAGTTTTGAGGAAAATGAAAGGATTTTAAGTGCGCCTTATAGTCCGGGGAAATACGGTAATTACTTTTTTAAAGGTAATTTGATTATGTTACAAATTGAAAACAGGAAGTGAACCAAAGTATTAGTAATAATTGTGATTAAATAACATTAAATAATTGTCAAGACTTGGACTTTGGAGTTTTTGTTTTCCCAAGATGCAAGAGAATTTGGATCGGACATGGCTTGAAGGTGGGTACATGATTTATTTATTACTATCAAAAAAAAGGAATAAACGAAAAGCGCGCACAATGGCGGAGGTAAAAAAAACTTGGCGAATTAAAACAAAACTTGCACAAAGGCAGAAACTGAACACGAAATAACAAAACACTTACTGTGGCATGGGACCGTGAACAGGGCTTGAAACGAGAGGATAGCAGAGTTAGAAAGGATATGACACCAGGACGAACAACAGAAAATGAAAAGCTTAAATAACACAGACATGATTAACAACAGGTGCGTGACTCAAAACAGGTGCGTGACATGACAGGTGAAACTAATGGGTAACTATGGTGACAAAACAAAACAAAAGTGCACAAAAAGTCCAAAAACAAAACCGAACATTACTAAAACAAAACATGATCACACAGACATGACAATAATATTGTGTTATCTCCTTTATATGTTCGAAATAAACATAAAGAAAGGTTTTTTATTGGCTTGCAGCTTGTCCACCTCCTACACGTATCTCTGATGTTTGACTGCCATCTACTGGTCACACTTATCATTACACCATGTACCAAATAAAATAGCTTCGAGGTCGGTAAGTACAGCCAAAATGATTCCGTACACTGTCGAGTTTTGAGAAAATCAAAGCATTTTAAGTGCGGTAATTACTTTTTAAAGGTAATTTGATTATGTTACAAATTGAAAACAGGAAGTGAACAAAAGTATTAGTAATAATTGTGATTAAATAATGTTAAATAATATTGTATTATCTCCTTTCTATGTTCGAAATAAAAATAAAGATTGTCCAGCTCCCTATCTCCACTTATTTAGTCTCTCAACATATTTCGCCGGCGAATGTCGCCAAACAGGAGACGTTAGCGACGTAAGAGTCGGGTTTTCTGTCCCGAAAAATCCGATTAATTTCATAATTGGTGTTGTTTACTTGAGTCATATTGCAGATATATATATATATATATATATATATATATATATATATATATATATATAAACTATACATTTTCTAAAGATAAATAATGATACTTTTGTGTGGTTTCATTTGCAATTTGGGGACGCCTCCAGGGGTTATAAATGTGATTCTGGGGCAAAATTTTATGTATCTCTTTTGTTTGACTGCCATCTACTGGTCACACTTATCATTACACCGTGCACCAAACAAAATAGCTTCGAGGTCGGTAAGCACAGCCAAAATTATTCCGTACATTAGTTTTGAGAAAATGAAAAGATTTTAAGTGCGCCTTATAGTCCGGGGAAATACGGTAATTACTTTTTAAAGGTAATTTGATTATGTTACAAATTGAAAACAGGAAGTGAACCAAAGTATTAGTAATAATTGTGATTAAATAACATTAAATAATATTGCGTTATCTCCTTTCTATGTTCGAAATAAACATAAAGGTTTTTTATTGGCTTGCAGCTTGTCCACCTCCTACACGTATCTCTGATGTTTGACTGCCATCTACTGGTCACACTTATCATTACACCATGTACCAAATAAAATAGCTTCGAGGTCGGTAAGTACAGCCAAAATTATTCCGTACACTGTCGAGTTTTGAGAAAATCAAAAGATTTTAAGTGCGGTAATTACTTTTTAAAGGTAATTTGATTATGTTACAAATTGAAAACAGGAAGTGAACAAAAGTATTAGTAATAATTGTCATTAAATAATGTTAAATAATATTGCATTATCTCCTTTCTATGTTCGAAATAAACATAAAGATTGTCCACCTCCCTATCTCCATTTATTTAGTCTCTCGACATATTTCGCCGGCGAATGTCGCCAAACAGGAGACGTTAGCGACGTAAGAGTAGAGTTTTCTGTCCCGAAAAATCCGATTAATTTCATAATTGGTGTTGTTAACTTGAGTCATATTGCAGATATATATATATATATATATATATATATATATATATATATATATATATATATAAACTATACATTTTCTAAAGATAAATAATGATACTTTTGTGTGAGGGTGTGGTTTCATTTGCAATTTGGGGACGCCTCCAGGGGTTATAAATGTGATTCTGGGGCAAAATTGACGTATCTTTTATGTTTGACTGCCATCTACTGGTCACACTTATCATTACACCGTGCACCAAACAGAATAGCTTCGAGGTCGGTAAGCACAGCCAAAATTATTCCGTACATTAGTTTTGAGGAAAATGAAAGGATTTTAAGTGCGCCTTATAGTCCGGGGAAATACGGTAATTACTTTTTAAAGGTAATTTGATTATGTTACAAATTGAAAACAGGAAGTGAACCAAAGTATTAGTAATAATTGTGATTAAATAATGTTAAATAATATTGCGTTATCTCCTTTCTATGTTCGAAATAAACATAAAGAAAGTTTTTTTATTGGCTTGCAGCTTGTCCACCTCCTACACGTATCTCTGATGTTTGACTGCCATCTACTGGTCACACTTATCATTACACCATGTACCAAATAAAATAGCTTCGAGGTCGGTAAGCACAGCCAAAATTATTCCGTACATTAGGTGCACTGTCGAGTTTTGAGAAAATCAAAGCATTTTAAGTGCGGTAATGACTTTTTAAAGGTAATTTGATTATGTTACAAATTGAAAACAGGAAGTGAACAAAAGTATTAGTAATAATTGTGATTAAATAATGTTAAATAATATTGTATTATCTCCTTTCTATGTTCGAAATAAACATAAAGATTGTCCACCTCCCTATCTCCACTTCTTTAGTCTCTCAACATATTTCGCCGGCGAATGTCGCCAAACAGGAGACGTTAGCGACATAAGAGTCGAGTTTTCTGTCCCGAAAAATCCGATTAATTTCATAATTGGTGTTGTTTACTTGAGTCATATTGCAGATATATATATATATATATATATATATATATATATATATATATATATATATATATATATATAAACTATACATTTTCTAAAGATAAATAATGATACTTTTGTGTGGGGGTGTGGTTTCATTTGCAATTTGGGGACGCCTCCAGGGGTTATAAATGTGATTCTGGGGCAAAATGTACGTATCTCTTATGTTTGACTGCCATCTACTGGTCACACTTATCATTACACCGTGCACCAAACAAAATAGCTTCGAGGTCGGTAAGCACAGCCAAAATTATTCCGTACATTAGTTTTGAGGAAAATGAAAGGATTTTAAGTGCGCCTTATAGTCCGGGGAAATACGGTAATTACTTTATTAAAAGGTAATTTGATTATGTTACAAATTGAAAACAGGAAGTGAACCAAAGTATTAGTAATAATTGTGATTAAATAACATTAAATAATATTGCGTTATCTCCTTTCTATGTTTGAAATAAACATAAAGAAAGTTTTTTATTGGCTTGCAGCTTGTCCACCTCCTACACGTATCTCTGATGTTTGACTGCCATCTACTGGTCACACTTATCATTACACCATGTACCAAATAAAATAGCTTCGAGGTCGGTAAGCACAGCCAAAATTATTCCGTACAGTGTCGAGTTTTGAGAAAATCAAAGGATTTTAAGTGCGGTAATTACTTTTTAAAGGTAATTTGATTATGTTACAAATTGAGAACAGGAAGTGAACAAAAGTATTAGTAATAATTGTGATTAAATAATGTTAAATAATATTGTATTATCTCCTTTCTATGTTCGAAATAAACATAAAGATTGTCCACCTCCCTATCTTTACTTCTTTAGTCTCTCAACATATTTCGCCGGCGAATGTCGCCAAACAGGAGACGTTAGCGACGTAAGAGTCGGGTTTTCTGTCCCGAAAAATCCGATTAATTTCATAATTGGTGTTGTTTACTTGAGTCATATTGCAGATATATATATATATAAACTATACATTTTCTAAAGATAAATAATGATACTTTTGTGTGGGGGTGTGGTTTCATTTGCAATTTGGGGACGCCTCCAGGGGTTATAAATGTGATTCTGGGGCAAAATTGACGTATCTTTTATGTTTGACTGCCATCTACTGGTCACACTTATCATTACACCGTGCACCAAACAAAATAGCTTTGAGGTCGGTAAGCACAGCCAAAATTATTCCGTACATTAGTTTTGAGGAAAATGAAAGGATTTTAAGTGCGCCTTATAGTCCGGGGAAATACGGTAATTACTTTTTTAAAGGTAATTTGATTATGTTACAAATTGAAAACAGGAAGTGAACCAAAGTATTAGTAATAATTGTGATTAAATAACATTAAATAATATTGTGTTATCTCCTCTCTATGTTCGAAATAAACATATAGAAAGTTTTTTATTGGCTTGCAACTTGTCCACCTCCTACGCGTATCTCTGATGTTTGACTGCCATCTACTGGTCACACTTATCATTACACCATGTACCAAATAAAATAGCTTCGAGGTCGGTAAGCACAGCCAAAATTATTCCGTACATTAGGTGCACTGTCGAGTTTTGAGAAAATCAAAGCATTTTAAGTGCGGCAATTACTTTTTAAAGGTAATTTGATTATGTTACAAATTGAAAACAGGAAGTGAACAAAAGTGTTAGTAATAATTGTGATGAAATAATATTGTATTATCTCCTTTCTATGTTCGAAATAAACATAAAGATTGTCCACCTCCCTATCTCCACTTCTTTAGTCTCTCGACATTTTTCGCCGGCGAATGTCGCCAAACAGGAGACGTTAGCGACATAAGAGTCGAGTTTTCTGTCCCGAAAAATCCGATTAATTTCATAATTGGTGTTGTTTCCTTGAGTCATATTGCAGATATATATATATATAAACTATACATTTTCTAAAGATAAATAATGATACTTTTGTGTGGGGGTGTGGTTTCATTTGCAATTTGGGGACGCCTCCAGGGGTTATAAATGTGATTCTGGGGCAAAATTTACGTATCTCTTATGTTTGACTGCCATCTACTGGTCACACTTATCATTACACCATGTACCAAATAAAATAGCTTCGAGGTCGGTAAGCACAGCCAAAATTATTCCGTACATTAGTTTTGAGGAAAATGAAAGGATTTTAAGTGCGCCTTATAGTCCGGGGAAATGCGGTAATTACTTTTTAAAGGTAATTTGATTATGTTACAAATTGAAAACAGGAAGTGAACCAAAGTATTAGTAATAATTGTGATTAAATAACATTAAATAATATTGCGTTATCTCCTCTCTATGTTCGAAATAAACATAAAGAAAGTTTTTTATTGGCTTGCAACTTGTCCACCTCCTATGCGTATCTCTGATGTTTGACTGCCATCTACTGGTCACACTTATCATTACACCACGTACCAAATAAAATAGCTTCGAGGTCGGTAAGTACAGCCAAAATTATTCCGTACACTGTCGAGTTTTGAGAAAATCAAAGGATTTTAAGTGCGGTAATTACTTTTTAAAGGTAATTTGATTATGTTACAAATTGAAAACAGGAAGTGAACAAAAGTATTAGTAATAATTGTGATTAAATAATGTTAAATAATATTGCATTATCTCCTTTCTATGTTCGAAATAAACATAAAGATTGTCCACCTCCCTATCTCCACTTATTTAGTCTCTCGACATATTTCGCCGGCGAATGTCGCCAAACAGGAGACGTTAGCGACGTAAGAGTCGGGTTTTCTGTCCCGAAAAATCCGATTAATTTCATAATTGGTGTTGTTTACTTGAGTCATATTGCAGATATATATATATATATATATATATATATATATATATATATATATATATATATATATATATATATATATATATATATATAAACTATACATTTTCTAAAGATAAATAATGATACTTTTGTGTGGGGGTGTGGTTTCATTTGCAATTTGGGGACGCCTCCAGGGGTTATAAATGTGATTCTGGGGCAAAATTGACGTATCTCTTATGTTTGACTGCCATCTACTGGCCACACTTATCATTACACCGTGCACCAAACAAAATAGCTTCGAGGTCGGTAAGCACAGCCAAAATTATTCCGTACATTAGTTTTGAGAAAATGAAAGGTTATTAAGTGTGCCTTATAGTCCGGGGAAATACGGTAATTACTTTATTAAAAGGTAATTTGATTATGTTACAAATTGAAAACAGGAAGTGAACAAAAGTATTAGTAATAATTGTGATTAAATAACATTAAAAAATTGTCAAGACTTGGACTTTGGAGTTTTTGTTTTCCCAAGATGCAAGAGAATTTGGATGGCTTGAAGGTGGGTACATGATTTATTTATTACTATCAAAAAAAAGGAATAAACGAAAAGCGCGCACAATGGCGGAGGTAAAAAAAACTTGGCGAATGAAAACAAAACTTGCACAAAGGCAGAAACTGAACACGAAATAACAAAACACTTACTGTGGCATGGGACCGTGAACAGGGCTTGAAACGAGAGGATAGCAGAGTTAGAAAGGATATGACACCAGGACGAACAACAGAAAATGAAAAGCTTAAATAACACAGACATGATTAACAACAGGTGCGTGACTCAAAACAGGTGCGTGACATGACAGGTGAAACTAATGGGTAACTATGGTGACAAAACAAAACAAAAGTGCACAAAAAGTCCAAAAACAAAACCGAACATTACTAAAACAAAACATGATCACACAGACATGACAATAATAT
Source organism: Nerophis lumbriciformis (assembly GCF_033978685.3). Classification (NCBI taxonomy): domain Eukaryota; kingdom Metazoa; phylum Chordata; class Actinopteri; order Syngnathiformes; family Syngnathidae; genus Nerophis; species Nerophis lumbriciformis. Next base: position 70,669,416 of record NC_084549.2, on the reverse strand, counting down.
TGTGTTATCTCCTTTCTATGTTCGAAATAAACATAAAGAAAGTTTTTTTATTGGCTTGCAGCTTGTCCACCTCCTACGCGTATCTCTGATGTTTGACTGCCATCTACTGGTCACCATGTACCAAATAAAATAGCTTCGAGGTCGGTAAGCACAGCCAAAATTATTCCGTACACTGTCGAGTTTTGAGAAAATCAAAGGATTTTCAGTGCGGTAATTACTTTTTAAAGGTAATTTGATTATGTTACAAATTGAGAACAGGAAGTGAACAAAAGTATTAGTAATAATTGTGATTAAATAATGTTAAATAATATTGCATTATCTCCTTTCTATGTTCGAAATAAACATAAAGATTGTCCACCTCCCTATCTCCACTTCTTTAGTCTCTCGACATATTTCGCCGGCGAATGTCACCAAACAGGAGACGTTAGCGACATAAGAGTCGGGTTTTCTGTCCCGAAAAATCCGATTAATTTCATAATTGGTGTTGTTTACTTGAGTCATATTGCAGATATATATATATATATATATATATATATATATATATATATATATAAACTATACATTTTCTAAAGATAAATAATGATACTTTTGTGTGGGGGTGTGGTTTCATTTGCAATTTGGGGACGCCTCCAGGGGTTATAAATGTGATTCTGGGGCAAAATTTACGTATCTCTTATGTTTGACTGCCATCTACTGGTCACACTTATCATTACACCGTGCACCAAACAAAATAGCTTTGAGGTCGGTAAGCACAGCCAAAATTATTCCGTACATTAGTTTTGAGGAAAATGAAAGGATTTTAAGTGCGCCTTATAGTCCGGGGAAATACGGTAATTACTTTTTTAAAGGTAATTTGACTATGTTACAAATTGAAAACAGGAAGTGAACCAAAGTATTAGTAATAATTGTGATTAAATAACATTAAATAATATTGTGTTATCTCCTTTCTATGTTCGAAATAAACATAAAGAAAGTTTTTTTATTGGCTTGCAGCTTGTCCACCTCCTACACGTATCTCTGATGTTTGACTGCCATCTACTGGTCACACTTATCATGACACCATGTACCAAATAAAATAGCTTCGAGGTCGGTAAGTACAGCCAAAATTATTCCGTACACTGTCGAGTTTTGAGAAAATCAAAGGATTTTAAGCGCGGTAATTACTTTTTAAAGGTAATTTGATTATGTTACAAATTGAGAACAGGAAGTGAACAAAAGTATTAGTAATAATTGTGATTAAATAATGTTAAATAATATTGCATTATCTCCTTTCTATGTTCGAAATAAACATAAAGATTGTCCACCTCCCTATCTCCACTTCTTTAGTCTCTCGACATATTTCGCCGGCGAATGTCACCAAACAGGAGACGTTAGCGACATAAGAGTCGGGTTTTCTGTCCCGAAAAATCCGATTAATTTCATAATTGGTATTGTTTACTTGAGTCATATTGCAGATATATATATATATATATATATATATATATATATATATATATATATATATATATATATATATATATATATATATATATATATATATAAACTATACATTTTCTAAAGATAAATAATGATACTTTTATGTGGGGGTGTGGTTTCATTCGCAATTTGGGGACGCCTCCAGGGGTTATAAATGTGATTCTGGGGCAAAATTGACGTATCTTTTATGTTTGACTGCCATCTACTGGTCACACTTATCATTACACCGTGCACCAAACAAAATAGCTTTGAGGTCGGTAAGCACAGCCAAAATTATTCCGTACATTAGTTTTGAGGAAAATGAAAGGATTTTAAGTGCGCCTTATAGTCCGGGGAAATACGGTAATTACTTTTTAAAGGTAATTTGATTATGTTACAAATTGAAAACAGGAAGTGAACCAAAGTATTAGTAATAATTGTGATTAAATAACATTAAATAATATTGCGTTATCTCCTCTCTATGTTTGAAATAAACATAAAGAAAGTTTTTTATTGGCTTGCAACTTGTCCACCTCCTACGCGTATCTCTGATGTTTGACTGCCATCTACTGGTCACACTTATCATTACACCATGTACCAAATAAAATAGCTTCGAGGTCGGTAAGCACAGCCAAAATTATTCCGTACACTGTCGAGTTTTGAGAAAATCAAAGGATTTTAAGTGCGGTAATTACTTTTTAAAGGTAATTTGATTATGTTACAAATTGAGAACAGGAAGTGAACAAAAGTATTAGTAATAATTGTGATTAAATAATGTTAAATAATATTGTATTATCTCCTTTCTATGTTCGAAATAAACATAAAGATTGTCCACCTCCCTATCTCCACTTCTTTAGTCTCTCGACATATTTCGCCGGCGAATGTCGTCAAACAGGAGACGTTAGCGACGTAAGAGTCTGTCCCGAAAAATCCGATTAATTTCATAATTGGTGTTGTTTACTTGAGTCATATTGCAGATATATATATATATATATATAAACTATACATTTTCTAAAGATAAATAATGATACTTTTGTGTGGGGGTGTGGTTTCATTTGCAATTTGGGGACGCCTCCAGGGGTTATAAATGTGATTCTGGGACAAAATTTACGTATCTCTTATGTTTGACTGCCATCTACTGGTCACACTTATCATTGCACCGTGTACCAAACAAAATAGCTTCGAGGTCGGTGAGCACAGCCAAAATTATTCCATACATTAGTTTTGAGGAAAATGAAAGGATTTTAAGTGCGCCTTATAGTCCGGGGAAATACGGTAATGACTTTTTAAAAGGTAATTTGATTATGTTACAAATTGAAAACAGGAAGTGAACCAAAGTATTAGTAATAATTGTGATTAAATAACATTAAATAATATTGCGTTATCTCCTTTCTATGTTCGAAATAAACATAAAGAAAGTTTTTTTATTGGCTTGCAGCTTGTCCACCTCCTACACGTATCTCTGATGTTTGACTGCCATCTACTGGTCACACTTATCATGACACCATGTACCAAATAAAATAGCTTCGAGGTCGGTAAGCACAGCCAAAATTATTCCGTACACTGTCGAGTTTTGAGAAAATCAAAGGATTTTAAGTGCGGTAATTACATTTTAAAGGTAATTTGATTATGTTACAAATTGAAAACAGGAAGTGAACAAAAGTATTAGTAATAATTGTGATTAAATAATGTTAAATAATATTGTGTTATCTCCTTTCTATGTTCGAAATAAACATAAAGATTGTCCACCTCCCTATCTTTACTTCTTTAGTCTCTCAACATATTTCGCCGGCGAATGTCGCCAAACAGGAGACGTTAGCGACGTAAGAGTCGGGTTTTCTGTCCCGAAAAATCCGATTAATTTCATAATTGGTGTTGTTTACTTGAGTCATATTGCAGATATATATATATATATATATATATATATATATAAACTATACATTTTCTAAAGATAAATAATGATACTTTAGTGTGGGGGTGTGGTTTCATTTGCAATTTGGGGACGCCTCCAGGGGTTATAAATGTGATTCTGGGACAAAATTTACGTATCTCTGATGTTTGACTGCCATCTACTGGCCACACTTATCATTACACCGTGCACCAAACAAAATAGCTTCGAGGTCGGTGAGCACAGCCAAAATTATTCCGTACATTAGTTTTGAGGAAAATGAAAGGATTTTAAGTGCGCCTTATAGTCCGGGGAAATACGGTAATGACTTTTTAAAAGGTAATTTGATTATGTTACAAATTGAAAACAGGAAGTGAACCAAAGTATTAGTAATAATTGTGATTAAATAACATTAAATAATATTGCGTTATCTCCTTTCTATGTTCGAAATAAACATAAAGAAAGTTTTTTTATTGGCTTGCAGCTTGTCCACCTCCTACACGTATCTCTGATGTTTGACTGCCATCTACTGGTCACACTTATCATTACACCATGTACCAAATAAAATAGCTTCGAGGTCGGTAAGTACAGCCAAAATTATTCCGTACACTGTCGAGTTTTGAGAAAATCAAAGGATTTTAAGTGCGGTAATTACTTTTTAAAGGTAATTTGATTATGTTACAAATTGAAAACAGGAAGTGAACAAAAGTATTAGTAATAATTGTGATTAAATAATGTTAAATAATATTGTATTATCTCCTTTCTATGTTCGAAATAAACATAAAGATTGTCCACCTCCCTATCTTTACTTCTTTAGTCTCTCAACATATTTCGCCGGCGAATGTCGCCAAATAGGAGACGTTAGCGACATAAGAGTAGAGTTTTCTGTCCCGGAAAATCCGATTAATTTCATAATTGGTGTTGTTTACTTGAGTCATATTGCAGATATATATATATATAAATATATATATATAAACTATACATTTTCTAAAGATAAATAATGATACTTTTGTGTGGGGGTGTGGTTTCATTTGCAATTTGGGGACGCCTCCAGGGGTTATAAATGTGATTCTGGGGCAAAATTTACGTATCTCTTATGTTTGACTGCCATCTACTGGTCACACTTATCATTACACCGTGTACCAAACAAAATAGCTTCGAGGTCGGTAAGCACAGCCAAAATTATTCCGTACATTAGTTTTGAGAAAATGAAAGGATTTTAAGTGCGCCTTATAGTCCGGGGAAATACGGTAATGACTTTTTAAAGGTAATTTGATTATTTTACAAATTGAAAACAGGAAGTGAACCAAAGTATTAGTAATAATTGTGATTAAATAACATTAAATAATATTGTGTTATCTCCTTTCTATGTTCGAAATAAACATAAAGAAAGTTTTTTTTATTGGCTTGCAGCTTGTCCACCTCCTACACGTATCTCTGATGTTTGACTGCCATCTACTGGTCACACTTATCATTACACCATGTACCAAATAAAATAGCTTCGAGGTCGGTAAGCACAGCCAAAATTATTCCGTACACTGTCGAGTTTTGAGAAAATCAAAGGATTTTCAGCGCGGTAATTACTTTTTAAAGGTAATTTGATTATGTTACAAATTGAAAACAGGAAGTGAACAAAAGTATTAGTAATAATTGTGATTAAATAATGTTAAATAATATTGCATTATCTACTTTCTATGTTCGAAATAAAAATAAAGATTGTCCACCTCCCTATCAACACTTCTTTAGTCTCTCAACATATTTCGCCGGCGAATGTCGTCAAACAGGAGACGTTAGCGACGTAAGAGTCGAGTTTTCTATCCCGAAAAATCCGATTAATTTCATAATTGGTGTTGTTTACTTGAGTCATATTGCAGATATATATATAAACTATACATTTTCTAAAGATAAATAATGATACTTTTGTGTGGGGGTGTGGTTTCATTTGCAATTTGGGGATGCCTCCAGGGGTTATAAATGTGATTCTGGGGCAAAATTTACGTATCTCTTATGTTTGACTGCCATCTACTGGCCACACTTATCATTACACCGTGCACCAAACAAAATAGCTTCGAGGTCGGTAAGCACAGCCAAAATTATTCCGTACATTAGTTTTGAGAAAATGAAAGGATTTTAAGTGCGCCTTATAGTCCGGGGAAATACGGTAATTACTTTATTAAAAGGTAATTTGATTATGTTACAAATTGAAAACAGGAAGTGAACCAAAGTATTAGTAATAATTGTGATTAAACAACATTAAATAATTGTCATGACTTGGACTTTGGAGTTTTTGTTTTCCCAAGATGCAAGAGAATTTGGATCGGACATGGCTTGAAGGTGGGTACATGATTTATTTATTACTATCAAAAAAAAGGAATAAACGAAAAGCGCGCACAATGGCGGAGGTAAAAAAACTTGGCGAATGAAAACAAAACTTGCACAAAGGCAGAAACTGAACACGAAATAACAAAACACTTACTGTGGCATGGGACCGTGAACAGGGCTTGAAACGAGAGGATAGCAGAGTTAGAAAGGATATGACACCAGGACGAACAACAGAAAATGAAAAGCTTAAATAACACAGACATGATTAACAACAGGTGCGTGACTCAAAACAGGTGCGTGACATGACAGGTGAAACTAATGGGTAACTATGGTGACAAAACAAAACAAAAGTGCACAAAAAGTCCAAAAACAAAACCGAACATTACTAAAACAAAACATGATCACACAGACATGACAATAATATTGCGTTATCTCCTTTCTATGTTCGAAATAAACATAAAGAAAGGTTTTTTATTGGCTTGCAGCTTGTCCACCTCCTACACGTATCTCTGATGTTTGACTGCCATCTACTGGTCACCATGTACCAAATAAAATAGCTTCAAGGTCGGTAAGTACAGCCAAAATTATTCCGTACACTGTCGAGTTTTGAGAAAATCAAAGGATTTTAAGTGCGGTAATTACTTTTTAAAGGTAATTTGATTATGTTACAAATTGAGAACAGGAAGTGAACAAAAGTATTAGTAATAATTGTGATTAAATAACGTTAAATAATATTGCGTTATCTCCTTTCTATGTTCGAAATAAACATAAAGTTTTTTATTGGCTTGCAGCTTGTCCACCTCCTACACGTATCTCTGATGTTTGACTGCCATCTACTGGTCACACTTATCATTACACCACGTACCAAATAAAATAGCTTCGAGGTCGGTAAGCACAGCCAAAATTATTCCGTACACTGTCGAGTTTTGAGAAAATCAAAGGATTTTAAGTGCGGTAATTACTTTTTAAAGGTAATTTGATAATGTTACAAATTGAAAACAGGAAGTGAACAAAAGTATTAGTAATAATTGTGATTAAATAATGTTAAATAATATTGCATTATCTCCTTTCTATGTTCGAAATAAACATAAAGATTGTCCAGCTCCCTATCTCCACTTATTTAGTCTCTCGACATATTTCGCCGGCGAATGTCGCCAAACAGGAGACGTTAGCGACGTAAGAGTCGGGTTTTCTGTCCCAAAAAATCCGATTAATTTCATAATTGGTGTTGTTTACTTGAGTCATATTGCAGATATATATATATATAAACTATACATTTTCTAAAGATAAATAATGATGCTTTTGTGTGGGGGTGTGGTTTCATTTGCAATTTGGGGACGCCTCCAGGGGTTATAAATGTGATTCTGGGGCAAAATTTACGTATCTCTTATGTTTGACTGCCATCTACTGGTCTCACTTATCATTACACCGTGCACCAAACAAAATAGCTTCGAGGTCGGTAAGCACAGCCAAAATTATTCCGTACATTAGTTTTGAGAAAATGAAAGGATTTTAAGTGCGCCTTATAGTCCGGGGAAATACGGTAATTACTTTTTAAAAGGTAATTTGATTATGTTACAAATTGAAAACAGGAAGTGAACCAAAGTATTAGTAATAATTGTGATTAAATAACATTAAATAATATTGTGTTATCTCCTTTCTATGTTCGAAATAAACATAAAGAAAGTTTTTTTATTGGCTTGCAGCTTGTCCACCTCCTACACGTATCTCTGATGTTTGACTGCCATCTACTGGTCACACTTATCATGACACCTTGTACCAAATAAAATAGCTTCGAGGTCGGTAAGCACAGCCAAAATTATTCCGTACACTGTCGAGTTTTGAGAAAATCAAAGGATTTTAAGTGCGGTAATTACTTTTTAAAGGTAATTTGATTAGGTTACAAATTGAAAACAGGAAGTGAACAAAAGTATTAGTAATAATTGTGATTAAATAATGTTAAATAATATTGTATTATCTCCTTTCTATGTTCGAAATAAACATAAAGATTGTCCACCTCCCTATCTTTACTTCTTTAGTCTCTCGACATATTTCGCCGGCGAATGTCGCCAAACAGGAGACGTCAGCGACGTAAGAGTCGGGTTTTCTGTCCCGAAAAATCCGATTAATTTCATAATTGGTGTTGTTTACTTGAGTCATATTGCAGATATATATATATATATATATATATATATATATAAACTATACATTTTCTAAAGATAAATAATGATACTTTTGTGTGGGGGTGTGGTTTCATTTGCAATTTGGGGACGCCTCCAGGGGTTATAAATGTGATTCTGGGGCAAAATTTACGTATCTCTGATGTTTGACTGCCATCTACTGGCCACACTTATCATTGCACCGTGTACCAAACAAAATAGCTTCGAGGTCGGTAAGCACAGCCAAAATTATTCCGTACATTAGTTTTGAGAAAATGAAAGGATTTTAAGTGCGCCTTATAGTCTGGGGAAATACGGTAATTACTTTTTAAAGGTAATTTGATTATTTTACAAATTGAAAACAGGAAGTGAACCAAAGTATTAGTAATAATTGTGATTAAATAACATTAAATGATATTGCGTTATCTCCTCTCTATGTTCGTAATAAACATAAAGAAAGTTTTTTTATTGGCTTGCAGCTTGTCCACCTCCTACGCGTATCTCTGATGTTTGACTGCCATCTACTGGTCACACTTATCATTACACCATGTACCAAATAAAATAGCTTCGAGGTCGGTAAGTACAGCCAAAATTATTCTGTACACTGTCGAGTTTTGAGAAAATCAAAGGATTTTAAGTGCGGTAATTAATTTTTTAAAGTAATTTGATTATGTTACAAATAGAAAACAGGAAGTGAACAAAAGTATTAGTAATAATTGTGATTAAATAACATTAAATAATATTGTTCGAAATAAACATAAAGAAAGTTTTTTATTGGCTTGCAGCTTGTCCACCTCCTACATGTATCTCTGATGTTTGACTGCCATCTACTGGTCACACTTATCATTACACCATGTACCAAATAAAATAGCTTCGAGGTTGGTAAGCACAGCCAAAATTATTCCGTACATTAGGTGCACTGTCGAGTTTTGAGAAAATCAAAGGATTTTAAGTGCGGTAATTAATTTTTTTAAGTAATTTGATTATGTTACAAATAGAAAACCGGAAGTGAACCAAAGTATTAGTAATAATTGTGATTAAATAATGTTAAATAATATTGTGTTATCTCCTTTCTATGTTCGAAATAAAACATAAAGATTGTCCACCTCCCTATCTCCACTTCTTTAGTCTCTCAACATATTTCGCCAGCGAATGTCGCCAAACGGGAGACGTTAGCGACGTAAAAGTCGGGTTTTCTGTCCCGAAAAATCCGATTAATTTCATAATTGGTGTTGTTTACTTGAGTCATATTGCAGATATATATATATATATATATATATATATATATATATATATATATATATATATATATATATATATATATATATATATATATATATATAAACTATACATTTTCTAAAGATAAATAATGATACTTTTGTGTGGGGGTGTGGTTTCATTTGCAATTTGGGGACGCCTCCAGGGGTTATAAATGTGATTCTGGGGCAAAATTGACGTATCTCTTATGTTTGACTGCCATCTACTGGCCACACTTATCATTACACCGTGCACCAAACAAAATAGCTTCGAGGTCGGTAAGCACAGCCAAAATTATTCCGTACATTAGTTTTGAGAAAATGAAAGGTTATTAAGTGCGCCTTATAGTCCGGGGAAATACGGTAATTACTTTATTAAAGGTAATTTGATTATTTTACAAATTGAAAACAGGAAGTGAACCAAAGTATTAGTAATAATTGTGATTAAATAACATTAAATAATATTGTGTTATCTCCTTTCTATGTTCGAAATAAACATAAAGAAAGGTTTTTTATTGGCTTGCAGCTTGTCCACCTCCTACACGTATCTCTGATGTTTGACTGCCATCTACTGGTCACACTTATCATTACACCATGTAACCAAATAAAATAGCTTCGAGGTCGGTAAGCACAGCCAAAATTATTCCGTACACTGTCGAGTTTTGAGAAAATCAAAGGATTTTAAGTGCGGTAATTACTTTTTAAAGGTAATTTGATTATGTTACAAATAGAAAACAGGAAGTGAAGAAAAGTGTTAGTAATAATTGTGATTAAATAATATTGTTTTATCTCCTTACTATGTTTGAAATAAACATAAAGATTGTCCACCTCCCTATCTCCACTTCTTTAGTCTCTCAACATATTTCGCCGGCGAATGTCGCCAAACGGGAGACGTTAGCGACGTAAGAGTCGGGTTCTCCGTCCCGAAAAATGCGTTTAGGAATGCGTGCGCCGTCACACTCCTGGGTTGGAGAAAGACATACGTTGTTGATACGTTTCCTCCCGGTGTGTGAGCACATCATGTAAACAAGGCCCCCAAACAGGGAGCGCATTTAGCGTGGCGCTATTCAGCGTGAAGCGGGACATTGATTCACAACACTACGCGGGTGTGAGGGAAAAAACGATAAATGCATCACCTCCGATATTTTCACACCAGCGCCGGTAGCGTGTAAAAAGCTGTTGTGACAGCTCGGGCATTGGGGCCGCGTCGACGGGGAGGACGCCTGGCTGCGTATGAATGCCAAACGCGAGGCGGGTGACGGCTTTGACACGAAAACACTCCGCCTCGGAACAATTAGGGTGCTTCTCGGGCCCCGTCCAGTGTTGCCGGTGATAATGGAAAGCTGTGAGGATAACTGCTGATAAATAGACTTAAACACCCACCTCCTTAAGAGCAATGCAGTCCTCTCATATGCTTAACTAATCACGAGCATGGCCGGCAAATTCATACAAAAGACTAATTACTGTTGTACTCCACTCCAGTCTCAAAGGCCTCTTATATAAGGACTTGGGGGTTATTCTGCTTCTTTTCTCCTCCTGATGGGTATTTTTTTTTTTTAACAAGTCGGGCCTGGCGCGAGACAAAAGCGTTTAAAAATCGGTGATTGCTTTCATCCTCTTTAATTACATTCAGAAAATGGCATTTCTGCCACATAATACACCCCTATTGTTTCAGAATTATCTGGCTCGGGGAGGAAAATCTACAATATTTGACGATGCTCCCGAGCTAAATCGCCCTCTTGAAATTGAAATATGCTGTGGAAATCCTTAAAAAAAAGAAAGAAAAAAAAGCCAGCCCTCGCCGCTGATATACGAGGGAAGCTGCTTGGCATTCTGCAAGATGCCATTATTATGCATATCCAGGTAGAAAGTTAATTAACCCAAAGCTTAAGCTAATTATGGTAGCAGAATGCTATCAACCAAACGCTTTCAGTCAGACAGCTGTCCGGAATTTCATTTGCTAATCATTTGTCTTTTGCCAGAACATATGGCGCGGTTTTTTTCCCCCCCCGCTATCACAGCAACAACAAACAGATGAAAATCATTAACTAAAAACAATGAGCAATGTGAAAAATCAGACGCAGATTTATGTGGCTTTGTGTCGGAGGACCGGGGCGGGGGGGGGGGAGAGAAAGGCGGATTTGCGGCCTGGAAAGTACAATGATCTTTTTTTTTTTGTGTGTGTGTGCGATGAGAGCCACTCAGGATTTTAGGCGGATCATGTGACCCGAGTGTGCTGGGAATACGGACGCACAAATATATTGTTTATATCTATATGCAAATGAGGCCGAGTGTTTATCCGTGTAAAATTAAATGCAATTTTCTATAGGAGCTTGTTTGGGAACAGTTTTTGGCTTCTAGCACATTTTGTAACTTAAAAAAAAAAAAACAAAGAAAAATCTCCTTACCCTACAAAAAAATCCTCAAATGAAATGAAATGCCTCGTGCTTTATTATTTCTCTCTTTTATCATGCCTGAAGTCTGAAGTCATTTTCCTGCTATTCACTAAGGAAACAATGTTAAGCTAATCAATTTGTTTAAAACTTTACAGGCCATTTGAAGTAAAATTACGACTCATTCCTGTGAGAATCCTGCGTGTGACTGAAGCATTAAGGAGTGGGACTCTGCAGGGCTAGCTTTGATCTGTTAGCAGAGAATACTGAATCATCTCTTTCTCTTTCGAACTTGTCAGGTCGGTGGTGCATTCTTCGCTCACGCTTAAAGATAAAAATACAGTGTCTCCGACTGTAACGATCTAGTTATTATCATCAGGTCAAAAAGTACCGTATTTTCCGGACCGTAGGGCGCACCGCCGATGAACAGGTCTAGTCAGGTA